>NC_084512.1:9717383-10060717 GCF_024500385.1 Phyllopteryx taeniolatus
TGTAGTTGCCTTTGTCTGACGGAACCACACTCTCCATAATAAGGGTCCAGTGCTGACTTCGTACCTGCAGAAGTAAGTCAGTGGATTCAGAAGATGAGAAATACATTCGGGGGGGGGGCGGATCCAAAACAATCAATGAGAGCTACACGTCACAAAAAGACAGAGAAGGAACAATGCAAACTGCACACAGGCAGGGCCGGGATTTGAACCCCGGGCCTCAGAGCTGTGAGGCAGATGTGCTAACCAGTCGACTACTGTACCGCTCCAGGTCATACATATACAGTAAAACAATGAAATGAAAATCATGTCGTACAGCGGTAACTGAGCATGCCTTTTTTGTGCAGCATGTCAATGTATTCTAATGCAGCGGCACAAACTAGTAGATGGTGCTGTTTGGATGCTCGAAACCGATGTCAGGGTAAAAAAAAAAAAACGAGAACTTTCTGTGCTATTTTTATTATTCCAACACATAAAATGAGTTGCATCAGTGTGTGGGACCCACATGAACAACCAACAATAAAAACGATTTCCGTCTACATTCAGAGCGACTGGAGCGAGACAAGCCCACATTTCACACAAAGGGGAGCTTTGCCATAGGGTTGGGCTCAGGTACAGCTTTTGTCTAACATTTGTTGACCAAAAAAAGGAAATGAGCTGCCTGTGGTTTGTCGAACAGGCTGAATGTATCATTTTCGCCTGGCATTTTTTTTAATTTTTTTTTTTTGTCTTCATTGTAATAAACCTGCTAAAGGCAGAATGGATGCAATATTAGTGCAATTATTCTTCATAACTACAAGGATCTAAGTTGAATGACAAAGTCCAATTGTTGGAACCATATTATTGTTTCAAGAAAGTAGTCAGATTTGCATGGTTATTTTGTTCTGCTTCACTAAAAAAAAAAAATTTTTTATGTTTTTCATTAAGTTATATTCTAACCGTAATATTACGTAGAGTCATGCACATAAGCTCCACAGAAACTCAGTTTAATCATTGACCATTTAGTGAATCACACGTAATAACATACAGCAATCGTACACAAACCAAAGCAAGTGGGACCTGTTTTCCCTGATTGAGTTACCTCAGTCTCAGTTCAACACTTTTTCGTTACTGTCGGTGGGGGTATTCCACCCTTTAAGTCCCACGCCTGATTCTCTAATGAGTTACAGTGAGAGACTCTGCAAAGTATCCTGGTGAGAAGGAGGCTCAAGGATGAGCAATTCCAATTTCACACCAGAAACCCGGCCCTCGTTTCCCCTGTCTCCACTGGAGCATGAAAATGAGGTGAAAGGACATTATTGTAAAAGCCAATTTAACTTTCTTCGTGGGGATGATCACAAATAGCTGGAATAAATATAGCACAGGACGGAAAGGTCTGACATCAGAGGTAAACAGAAGTATGATTTATTAGTGTTTGTGCTACCTTATAACCTCCCATGCGGTCCTCTTGGCGGAAAGGCCTGCTGTTTTTAAGCCAGCGCAGCTTGGGCCGGGGGTTGCCTCCTGCAGCACAGCGGAACTTGACTGTGTTGGCAGCTGGCACTGCATGCAGCTTCTTCTCCATCTTTGCAGCCGAAGTCCAGTATGGGGCGCCTGCAAACAGAAAACAGTTGGTGTTCAATTAGGCTGAGATTCCTTAAACATGCCCTCAATGCTAACTCTGTGGCCTTGGAACCTCGGACGGTGATGAGTGGGGCTTCAGAAGAGCCAAAAGCAGGCGTTCCTCCAATCCAACAGACAACACTTCCAGACAGTCACCTTGATGACACTGATACACAGCGCAAAGGTGCTAATTCATACAGGTCAATAAAAGCAACCTTTCTTCCTGAAAACTTGACAGAGCGTTCCGGGAGAGGAAAAAGATTGCCTCCAGGGGGTAATGCACCGAGGTACTGCTAAGAGGGTAACTGCGAACTGGACCATAACATTCAATTCCGTCTCATTCAACTTAGCAGCTTTTCTTTCTCCACATCCTCCAATTCCCACAGCTCCCCCATTTATCCGCCTGTCACTTGGCACGATGCAGACAGCAGGACCACGGACCCTTATCGCCCTTGGAAAACCATTATGTGTTGTCAGAGGGGAAAATAGCTACCAAAAAAGATCTCTTTAGTTCACCAAACTCAAAGTGTTTCTTTGAAATGTATTTTCCCCGCTGACTGCGTTATGTTTGTTTCCCCAAATTTCTGTCTTGATTTTGTTCCAGGCACCCTTCCCGCCCCGCTCTCTCTGCACCTGGGAGCATGATTGCCAAAGCAGATGGGGCTCAGTGGGAAAGAGAAAGTTTTAATGGCGACCTAAACGGTCTTCCACACCACCAGTTCCTCTCTTGTATAACCGACAAACAACAGAGGGAATTCCCACTAATAAGACCACAACTGTCTTCAAACACATGTTTATGGCCCATGAGAATATTTGCACTATGTAGAGCCTGTCTCGTCTGCATCTTTTTCGCTGGTATTTACACCAAGGCAAGAAGCATGCATTCGCTAAGTGCTCAAACTATAATTAGGGATTCCAGTTGTATCCCTTCACTCCCGCTATCTGTATCCCTTTTCCTTGGTATCTCTACCCGTCACTGTCTTCAATTCCACTCTCCTTGTCAGCTCTCCTTGCATTCCCACAGAGACAGATTAGAGGAAGCCTGTCCCATTGCAGGCCTGTCTCACCAAGATGACCTCTGACCCCAAAGCGGCAGCTAGGTTGGAGGATGAGGTTAAGACATGAAAGGTGAGCGCTGCTGTTTCCCATGCCCTCCGTCCTGAAGTGCGGCACTTCAAACGAGATGACCCTCCAACCTCTCTCCGAATGAAGCGGCCAACTGCCGCGGTGCCCACGACCCCCTGCACTCCCGATGCGCAATGCATCTGGATCCGTAGTCATGGCAGCTTATCCGACGATGGCCCAAGGTGAGCTGAGGTTATCTAACTCCTGCACTATATTTCTCTCTTGCATATTCCTCTTGAGAGCTAAATCACTTAGTCCAAAGTAGTAAGTCAGTGTTGTCATGTCCTGTATCTGTTAAAGTTGCACAAAAGCTTCACAAGTCATCACTGGACAATTTTCACTTCTGGAAAAAGGAGACAGTCAGTTTCAAGTTTCAAGTAGGAACTATCGTTACACTCGGGTGGACGACAAGTATCTTCCAAATGGAACGTCTGCCCTTGTTTAGTCAAAATCATTTTCAAGCATGTGGATGTGTTTTCTTGATGCAAAAAAAAAAAAAAAAAAAAAATGGAAAAAGGTGGCTTGATTTGAATTGGGTACTAACTTCCCAAGTGGCTTTCATTTTGCCTCCTCCTTGTTTCTTCTCGGCTATTTCTCCTTCCCAATCTTATCATGTGAGTTTTCTTTAAAGGGGAGGTCCGCCAACAGCAACTGATGATGTAAACCATACTGACGAAAGCCGTCAACCCGAGAAACTGTGACAAACACGTGGCTCTTTGCCTTCATCATGACATCAGTGTTACCCACCCTTCTCCTAAAGACAGCTTCCCTCACATGAAGAGGCTCCTCTGTGTCTCCTCCAGAAGGCTACCGCTGCCAACCCGACAAACTACCCGTGGGTTGTTGTTTTTTTTCCAATCTTCAGTACAGAGTAAGTAAATCAATGCTCTAATGCCCAAAACCTTTGGGGTTTCCAAAAACGAAGCGCCACGGATATGAAAAGGCAGGCTCTTTCCCACCATTGCCTACACGCAACCTCCTCCTCTGCTCCAAGCGTCGGCTGGAGGCCAAAGCTTCACACCATGCACAGAGAAGTGGTGGTCGTGGTTCAACAATCCCCCCACCCCCACCTCCCCCAGCCCCATCTGACATGTTCTCGCTAATGTATTCTATTTACAAAATGTACTGGCAGAACAGTTGTCCTTTGGTTTTCAACCACTTTATTACCAACAAAGCAGCTGGATCTTTTCCCTTCCCATTTTTGGAGTGTTCTTGCTCAATTCCACCCCCATAATTAATGCTTTTCAGGCAATTATGGTGAGCCCAAAAAGGGAGGTGGAGAAGCACTTACTGTGTGTGCGTGTGTATGCGTACGTGCGTGTGTGTGAGTACAAGTCGCTCCAGATTACACAGAGATTCCTGACATTCCTTCAGCTTGTGTCTTGCAGGTAGCCAGGCCTCGTGGAGCCATCCAGCTCGCCACTCAGTCAGCTGGGCTCATCTATTACAAAAGACAACCATCTGGACCCAGTTACCTACCTGACAGTCTTGTGTGTCTGTGCTACGTATGTGCACGAAAGAGAAAGTTTTACCCAAGTGTGTCTGGCTTAGTAATGTGTTTATGGAGCCACAATGCGCACACATACACACATGCACACACGCACATTCCCAGCATAGGTCTGGAGAGGAATCTTAGCGGAGAAATTGGTGCTGTCGTGTTATGAACACTACGGTGTACAATAGTTGTACTTCTTCTCCTTTCCTCATTATTTCGCACGATATGAACCCTGGTAAAATTACCATTGTGAGGCTACACTGTCTTCCAATGGGAGAGTTGCACCTCTGTCATGTCATGGTGACCGCATACTATGTACTTTATTGATCTATAATATTGATACCACTACCACCACTGTTAAAAATTACTTTTACACTTATTATGCGGTATTGTATGCAGTGCTTATAAAAATATTGCTGCACACTAAAAGTATGAAACAAAGTATTTCAGAATCAGAATCAAAATCAGAATCATCTTTATTTGCCAAGTATGTCCAAAACACACAAGGAATTTGTCTCCGGTAGTTGGAGCCGCTCTAGTACAACAGACAGTCAATTTACAGAACAATTTGGAAGTATTCAATCCTCCGTATAAGGTGCCTTAGTGTAGATTGAGTCAGGAGGGACAGAGCCAGACGCCTACTGAAACACTATTTCTGGCAATATTTTTCCATCAGCAATGGACTAAATGAAAACTATTCAGGAATATAATGGAATGAATGTATTTAAACTACCCAACTAATCAACCACATCAAGTGAAGCCAACTATTCAAAACAAATTGCCGACTAAGCACAATGTATAATTGAGGTAGGGTCATTTCTTTTTTTTAATCTCTCCCATACTCACTTAGCTGTTCACCATCCGCCCCTGTGTCTTCTGTTCGCTCTGTATCATCCTCATCATCCCCCGACGAGATGGCATCTGCACAGAGTAACTAAGGTTACTGACCCCCTTTCTCAGGCCATGCACATCTGCACACACATACCATCATGCTGCAGTCTCCAACCTGTTTTGCGCCACTGACACGTTTCATGAAAAGCAATATTTTGATGGACTGGCATAGAAACAGATAAAAACAAATGATTTAAAATAAAGCTCAGCATTACGATGATTGTAGTTGTAATTAGTGGAGTTCTGTACTGGATTATATTCAAAGAGATGCGAAGTGTGTTACTTATGTCCTGTCTAGGCTGTAATTTTGTTTCGGTCGAAGTCATTGCAAAAAATCCAGCAAGCAACCAATTCAGTGCTTTTTGGCAATCTCTGGCTGCTCTGGTCTGCTTTGCTTTTAATCCAAGCTTGTCTTTTAATGTTGGGTTATTGGTCATTCTTAAGTAGTTTTGAAGGCTTCATTGCCTCATTTGCGTGGCTGTTGCCACTTATTATGCAGAGTGGGCTGGGTGTGTGAGAATTACATCTAGCGATGAAGCCATATTTTATGAAGGACTATTGTCTCTTAAATGGAGCTTTCTTTTTCTTGGAGCTTGTGGCTTTTCTCCTTCTGGCTCATCATTTACACTTTTCCCCTTTGGAAAGAACTTCTCCAAAGAGAAGACATTTTGCATGTCTGCCTCACGGGACATTCTGGGTTTTCTCCGGGTACTCCGGTTTCCTCCTACATTACAAAAACACGCATGGTACGTTAATTGAAGACTAAATTGTCCATGGGTATGAATGTGAGTACGAATGGTTGTTTGTTTATTTGTGCCCTGTGATTGGCTGGCAAGCAGTACAGGGCGTACCCCGCCTCCCACCAGAAGTCAGCTGAGCTAGGCGCCAGCATACGTGCGACCCTAGTGAGGATAAGTGGTTCAGAAAATGGATGGATGAATGGATAGCTAGCTCGAGGGCTTTCTTTTTTTGCACAGTGGCACAGGCGCACGCAGCTGATTTTGAAAATAAAACTTCTTTCAGGCTCTGATGACGCAATAACGTATTTTTGTCCCGTCAGGGACCACTGGCATAATGTATGCAGACAACTCACAAAGGACAAGCTGATGATTCATTTAATTGTGAAAATACTGAATGTTTCTACTGCATATGCTCATTGTCAGTGGCACCCAAACCTCCGAACTATATCCACTACTTATTTTCGAAGATGGCGCAGCAGCATAAGAAGTGGCGCATCTTGATTTTCGTGCAAGCGCAAGACTCACTGCTCGTTGACAGATCCGTTTGCACCAAGCAGGGTGTTGCCGCAGCGAGGATGTGCCTTTGGAGATGTGCTTCACGGAGTGAAATTTTGGTGTCAGAAAGTCTGTCTAAACTTACTGGGACCATGTGCAGGTTTTGACACAGGTGATCTAATGCGATTTTGGTGATTTTGATCGGTGTACATGCAGACGGAGAGACACGAGCTTCCCGGACATGTCCGGTGGATGACATATTTATTTCAACAGCGGGCATCAAACTCTCTTAATCATTATTCATATTAATTGAACCCATTATTATGATGATTATTATCATTATTATATATTTTTTAAATCCCATATACTGAACGGCACGCAGCTACGGGGGTTGGGTGGAAAAGAACGACTGACGGAGGGTATAGAATACCTGAGGTCCGCAGACATGTTTAAGTCAGCAGCGGTTTTCACCAGCTCATTTTGTATTACATAAGGGTACCGGCCAACGTGTAACGCTCCAGTCAAAAACCGATCGCTGCATCCTCTTGCATGTAGAAACGTCTCTATATGAGACTATTGCGCCGCTCTTGAAGGGAATGATTCGATTGGACAGGGTTCAAGTCGGCTGTGATGACGCATATACCAGCGCAGACCTCCCATTTCTTAATGCGCTGGGGGTACCCCAGTGCATGAAATTACCAAAACATAGAATAAATAGAGCCCTAAGTGTCAAAATTCATCCTGTCCTGTCCTAAAATGCCTGGTCCCTGACTCACCTGTGACATTGACTATGAAGCAGACTGTGTCTTTGCCCACACTGGTGCAGGCATACAGCCCAGAATCCTTGGGTGTGGCATCACGGATCTGCAGCACCTCCTGCTCTATCAGTGTGCGGTTGTTGGAGCGCAGAGAGCTGCCGTCTTTGGTCCAGGTGATGGTCCCCGTTGCCGGCAGAGGGCAGCTCAGTTTCAACACCTCCCCCGGGTGCACAGAGCACACCGTGGGTTTAGAAATTTGGTATTTGTTCGATGCGTCTGCAGAGCGAATGGGGAAGGAAGAGGAGGAGGAGGAGAGGGAGATGGAGTGGATGAAAAGGGTGTACAGGAAGGTGGAAAGAGAGGAAGAAACAAGCCATAGTGTAAGAAACAAAAACACCAAAACACCACCAACTGGATGCACTTCAATCAACTTATGCAGGCAGGCAGAGCAAAATAGAGGAGGCCATTTTTTTGTAAACACCAACATGAATTCCCCCAAAATCCCAGTGAGTCATTTGAAACAAAGCCCTTAGAAAATAGCAGCAGTGGCAAAAACAAGTGTCGTGTGACTGGCATTTAATGATAGCGAGCATGCAATTAAAGCCACAGCATCATGTAAAAATAGATGAATTAAAAATCCATCAATGCATCGTTAGCATGTGAGAATTCAGCATGGATGTGGAGAGAGAATGCCACCAACAATAACAAACCTTTACTTCGACACCAATCAGTGTGTGTACTGTATGTGTGTGAGAGAAAAAGGGAGTATGTGTAGCTGACCAACAAAAGGTATTACAAGCCGAGTATGACAGCAGCCCAAGAGGCCAATGATGGAAGTTGTCGTGCAGAAGGGAAAGCATGGTGGTGGTGAATTTGGAAGATGCTTTTCTCTGTTTCTGTCTGTGTGACTCAACTTTGAACCCCCCTAACTGGCAGTGACCTGACTCTTCTGCTTTCCATTTCTGCCTTCTTTATTCTTTCATAAAATGTCTGTAGAAGATCTACAACTCCTGCACAAGATCAGCTGGCTGAGGAAGAGGATCGTAACTGCACTGCTCTAAATGGAGCGGAGATCCTTCACCTCTGAGCGGAAAATCTAAATCTGCCAGTGAATGTTCGAGTGTACACTGTGTCGTTAAAAGACTACGATGGCTGTTATGGGACGAATCTTCAATAACTCAAAGATGAGACTGCATTTCTACAGAATAGTGGACATTCAACGCTCTCAAATATAGCCAGCTGCATTATTCAAAACCCTTTACAACTGAGATAAACAACACATTTTTGATGTCCATAACTCGGCAGGGAAAGCGGCTGGAAAATGGTAGTAATTGTATGTCGTAATAAATGGATCATTTTGAGTATTTGGCTACAGGTTGATCGGTATAATTATGGAGGTTGTGGCACTCCCCGCCTTTGCTGAGCCTGAACAAACACACCTTTTTAACCACGTTGCACCCACACGGCGTGCTGCTGTGTGTACGTGTGTGTTAAGTGTCGAGTATACACGCTCCAGCCTCAACAGGAAAGGAAAGCATGAGTGCATGCCTCTAAACGTTCCCCTTGAGCAAGTAAACACACACAGGTACAGTTCCTGCATTGTCTTTTTTTCTCTCCTTCTTTCAATTCGGAAATAATTAACCCCTTCCTTCACCAGCCTAAGCTGCGTGTGTGGTCCGATAAGCGGGAAGAACTCTCGCGCTGAATAATGGGATCTATCTCCGCCACATTTTACGACTTGACACTTCCATCCTGTAGACCCTTTGAGTTTTTAGAGAGGCGATATTGAAACTGCCAAGACACTCCTACATGACATAACAACAAAACACCTGAAAGTTAACATACTATGCAATGGACATAACCAAACACAAAACAGGGAGGGACAAGAGATGCTCCACAGTACAATTATAAGAAGAAGAAGAAGATTCTTCTTCTTCTAAAGTGGAAGGTAATTGGGGAATTGAAAAGGCGTGAAACAAAATCACATTACATGGCACCAAATGATTAACTTAAGCATTTTCTGGCTTTTCTGCTACACTTATTTCAAAAGAGACACCAAACTAAGAAGAATATACACCAGAGCGGACTCACATTCAAGATTCTTGCTTCACTAAGCGCATCGCTTGTTATCAACGTTAACAAAAGGTTAGCTTCATTTACACAGGAAAGCAAGTTACATCTTAATATTAACAGCACTTAATTTCACACATGCCTGACAGTTAATCCATCCATTTTCTGTACCGCTTATCCTCACTTGGGTCACGGGCGTGCTGGAGCCTATCGCAGCTATCTTCGGTCAAGAGGCGGGGTACACCCTGAACTGGTCGCCAGCCAATCGCAGGGCACACAGAAACAAACAACCATTCGCACTCACATTCACACTTACGGGCAGTTCAGAGACTTCAATTAACCTACCACGCATGTTTTGGGGATGTGGGAGGAAACCAGAATACCTGGACAAAACCCACGCAGGCACGGGGAGAACACGCAAACTGCACACAGATTTGAACCCTGGTCCTCAGATTTGTGAGGCAGATGTGCTAACCCTGTATTCACCGTGCCACACCGGACCATTAATACTGTTCAAAGGCTACTTACTCAACTAACAAATGATGGTAACAGTTTGACCCTGGGATGGACTGTTTCTATTTCCTTTATTTCCCATGGGATTTATTTTTCCCCAGATCCGAGATCAACCACTATCCAGGAACAGATTGTGTTGCATAAATATAAACAAGAGGGAGAGGTGAGCTTCCAAATGGTGTGCTTAATTAAGGAAAGCATTGACGTGTTAGTTTTGCCCTCATCACTTGTTTTAGCTCTTCTGTGTCCATCTGTGCCACTCCATCAGCTCCACCTCCCACTGCCTCTCCATTTCTCTTTTTCACCCCGCTTTCCACTTTGCCCTCTCCTTCCTCAGTCTCAAACACCCCCTCCCCTCCACGCTCTCACCCCTGACCCGGCTGACCTGACCCTGTTGACACCTCCAGCATGCCTGACTGTTCATGGGAACCTGTGTCATATGTGAGCACACTGAAGCATACTGAGAATACATCAGCAGCCACAAGGAGCATTAAAGGGGTGGGATGAAATAACATGGATACAAGGTTAATAGTAATGAAGGCTTCAATCACACATGGACACTGACTCCAACACACACACACACACACACTTTTGCTCAATATCAATCAGCTTCATTATTACTGTCAGGCATTTCTGTAGGGAAACATCTCCATTTTAGACCCTCTCTTCTGACATCTACTCAATGTGTCTCATGTGAGCTACTGTAGATTAAAGTGGTCCACTCCAATCTAGATGGCCAAATTGTGTCTGTGGCCAGAGTAATTCTAAAAACGTCTCTTCCATCCTACCCGTCTTCTTATCTATCGCTCTGCCTGTCTCATCGGCCAAGGCTGAGCATGTAGAAAGTAACAAAATGTCAAACAGCAATAACATCTCTTACCCAACCGTATAGCTTTACTTTTGTAAAAAGGCTTATTCAACTGAAAGTCTACTTTCTAGTCTCCTCCAATCTCTTCTCTCATTGACTAAATGTAATGACTTCCATCTCATCTCAGCACCCACATGAACACACATACACACATACTACCAAATCACATTATCTCCGCAAGTGCTCTTATCCCTCCTTTTCCCCCTCCTCATCCCTTTACATCCTGCTCACGTAGAAAAATCCCCAGACCTTTCTCTCCTTGCTTGTCTCTCCCTCTTTTCGTTCTCCTTTTTCTCCTTTCACATTCAAATCTCTTCTTTGCTTTTTATCCTATGACAAAGGAGAGGCTCCGTGAACTGGCCCCCAGCTAACATCCATGGCAACAGCCCCTTCATTTTCCCTTACACCGACCCCCCCTGCTCCCTTTTTCCCAATCAAGGTTTTCCCTGAACCCCAACCGACCCTTTTAACTCGGGATATTTCTTATCTCTTTATAGGTCGAGATGCTCGGCCTAAAGATGCCCTTCCTTCTACCTCATTCTCTTGCTTTCAAATACCGGTGCAGAATGATACTTTGTACTCACCAGCCACGACATTAGAGCTACCCCGTCATCTATTTTCTATACAGCGTATCCTCATTAAGGTCGCGGGTGTGCTGGAACCTACCCCAGCTGACTTCTAGTGCGAGGCGGGATACACTCTGGACTGATCGCCAGCCAATGCAATGGCACATAAAAGACGACAGAGCATTCACTCCTAAGGACAATTTTTAATTACCCAAAGAAGCATGTTTTTGGAATGTGGGAGGAATCCGGAATACGAAGGCCGGAGCCCAGATTCAAACCCTCAACCTCAGACCTGTGAAGCAAATGTGCTAACCACTCATCCACCTTGCTACCTAGAAGCTACACAATTTAACTTTCCCTTAATAATACAGATATGAGAGCTGTCACAAAAAAATCGGAGACATCCACCATTACCAAAGTATTTATTTTGATCTACAACAAATTGTCCTCCTTTAACAGACGTCCACCATCATTCACTGCAAAACTAAGAATGCATCTTGCCCTCCTGGATCCACACAATGGAAGGTGTTTTTGTTTTTTGTTTTTTATTTTTGATGCATTAAATTTTTCAGGTGTACCTAAGGTTTTGGACAGTGATGAACATTTGCATTTGAAGTAATTCGGAAAGGCTAGCAAAGCTAATGTTCTAGGTCAGGGGTGTCAAACTCATCTTTGTCACGGGCCACATCGTAGTTACGACTTCCCCCGGAGGGCTGCTACGACTGTGAACCCATATAAACGAAAGATTACCTCATATAATTAAATAGAGTATACACAACACATTGATGAATAACCAGTTTGGAAATCAGAAGCCGAGAAGAACATGTTTTTCAACGATTACATATGTTTTCAAACGGGGATTGGTAACAAAAAAATGCTTGTAAATATCTCAATGTTATTACAGCAGAACACAATTAGCAATTTTTATTTGCTTTCGCGGGCCACATAAAATGATGTGGGGTGCCGGATCTGGCCCCCGGGCCACCGGTTTGACACCTGTGTTCTCGCTGATTAATAATCATTCTTATTCCTAATTTAAAGAAGTTACAAATCAGGGCAAACCTTTTCCCTACAGTATGTGTTCAAAGCAAACTCTATTAACTAGTCATTTACACTGGTGTAATGTAGTTATCTATTATTGTTTCCTTCTATCATCATCTCTGCCTCCTGCTGTGGAACAGTGACACTTAAGGTGTTAGTTTAGAGTTCAGGTCTATTGTCAAGGATATGGCCCTCCCGCTCTCAAACACACACACATTGTCCACGTCATTAGGTAGCAAACTGACACTTTTATATTTTTACAGCGGCCCTCACAGTGTTACAAACTGGTAATAAACACACAGCAAGCAGCGAATCTTCTCACACACTTGACCACCATGACCAAGACTGCTTAAGGCATACATGCAAAGTTTTTGTTTTAAGATCAGCGTAGAATTAAATAAACAGAAGTCTGTGCCAAGAATGCACACAGTCAACAGAGAAGACCGTAAAGGCTGTCTCTTTTGAAAAACTTACTTGTGTCAGTCTCAACATGAAAGACTCGACTTTGCTGTCTTTAATTATATGACCACTCAACTATTTGGAGAAGTTGGTCTCTGTGCTACACAGAAGGTTTTTTTAAGAACATAGTTTGGCAGAGAGAGCAGGAAAAACCATGGACTGACTTTTGTCAGCTGCACTCGCTTTCGGGCCCTCTTCCAGTGTGCCACTTGTATTCCATATATGCAAAGGATAATCCTGTGAACTACAGAAAACCAATGTAAAGGCTTGTGTTCGGTGCCCTTGTCAGAGTGCAAACGGAGTGCGCCTAGACAAGGTAAACACGCTCCCACAGATACCGCAGCGGCTTCGGTGACAACAATGGCTCCGTTGTGTAGGCCTTAACCAACACGCTGGCTGGGCTACAAATGTTACAGGTCGACAAACTCGCAGAGCCACACAAGCTCGTCTTGAGACTACACTGATATGCAATCTCACCCATCTAAAGCTATTATACTCCCACGCACACACGTAGCATGGCTGCAGGGCAGAGCGGGCTAGAGGGAATCCCAAACATCTCCGTAGGGGGGTGTTATTAGGACAGCGAGGGCGGGACCAGCAGCCACTCTGTCTCCCTAACATGTACGCCCTCCAGGTGACACCAGTGGAAGCAGGACGGAGGAGACGTTGTGTTTGGACCATGCTCAGTCTGCATGACTGAGAGCCTCTGAATCTGCAGTCACGTGACTTCTGTGCTGTCCAGCTCAAAGAAATCTCATCTAAAGAATGAGTCAAATATGCACAAATCCTCTCAGAAGACACCTGGAGGGTTGGAGAACTCTCACTTTCCCTCCATTCGGCCCCTGAGCCATAGCAGAGCGAGGCAGCCTCTCATCAACAAAACAAACAAGCATTCTTGACCTCTGCAGGGCAAGTGAAGTTGTAGGATGTACAATGTATGTATGTGGGGGAGGGGTTAAAAGTGATCCTTTGTTGTTTACCAAACAAACAATTAGCATGATGATTAAAGCAGTACAACAAAAGGATTTGGAATGTTATTTAACACAGAAGTAAAAATAAACACTTTCTTAGCAGAGAATGTGCATGGAGACAAAAACACAGAGGAGTCTGAAATTCAAAGTAATAGGTTAATGGAATGCCAAGACAACCACCAAGGCCAAACAATTGGATCAATCACTGTATGCCTCCATTGACTCCTGGATTGTGTGCTTTCCATTCATGCAATGAACGCGTCAGTTATTGACAAATGAAGGAAAAAATTCGAACCCTGCACCAAAATGAAATGTGTTACCGCGAGACCCACATCCGACTTTGTGATCAAACATAATGTTAGTGTTCAAAAGGCTAGCGGCGTAATTTGCACAGTTTGTCCAAATGCACTTAATCTGTCAAATTCCTTGCAAAACCATCACTTTTGTCACGAGAACAAGTAAAATATGTGTATTCTTTTTTTACGTGTTTTTAGGAAAAGCATACCGTGAAATGCTTACATGTTAAAAATATGAACCCCCAGAGCAGTGAGAGCACCATTCCTGTTTTCTCCCTTTTCTTCTCACTTAATTCCAGTCAAGACGGGACGGCATGAGAGCGCTGCCAGCGTAAACAGTGTCCCACCAACCTGCCTTCCACCCTCAAGCGCAACCTAAACTGCAGTTGAGATCAGCAACAGATGACAAACAGGAGGCCTGCTGTGCCATGTTTGTTGGCCCTTTTCAACGTATTTATTTTGAGCAATTTACTGTACCTAAAGTCAATGTGACCCGCACATATCACGACCCCTTTACGTCCGCTTTATTAAAAAAAAAACCAATAAAAGGTTGTGATATTGTGACATCCTCCAACTCACAGGCTCTACTAATCTCTAGTGTCGCGTTCTCGCTGCTCACCTTCAGGTTCCAGAGTGACCGCCTCTTCCTCGGCGGCGGTCAGGGGTGGCCGGGCCACGCTGACAGTCAGCAGGGACAGCAGGACGGCAACCAGCAGCCGGGCCCACGAGGCCATCCCGTTAGAGGGGGCCAGCGCTCCCCATACCCCCCGTCTTCGCCGCCCCCTGGACACTGATCCCATCTGAGGGGGTCCGCCCAACCATCAACTGCTGCCGGGTCGGACTGTCACGCACTGGAATTCACCCGGTCACCTGGGCTGAGAGTGGAATAAGACATCGGTTACGTGGGGAATGGGAACGCCTTTTTTGAATGTGATCTGACTTGAGGATGAAGGGAGACGTATCAACGTTAGACATTACATACTGTCAAACAAGTTGCGAGGGAGCTGTGAGGAACCAGCAGTGAATGCTCAACCACCATCTAATTTCACGCTTAGTTACTGCAGCCAAATGAGTTTAGACGACAACCTTCAAAACGTTCAAATTCGGCCTTCATAGTCACAACATAGTAGCAAAATATCCTATATGGTTGAATTAGTAGATTAAGCTTCAAACCTACATGATATTTCATTTTTCTCTCAACCTCCACAATCAATTCTGTTTTCAAAAACAGTCCATATGGACCTGCCGACGACGCACTAGTCTCGTTAAGTTCAGTACAGTCTGGAGGTCATTCTTGTGTGTGGGCAAAGGATGCGTCAAACCTGTTGCGCGCGCGACTCCCCTGCATTTCAGTCACTCGACTATGCAAATCAACTGTAAATTACAATTGAAACATTTGGCGCGCATAGTCGTAGGATTATGTTCTTAAATGGCTCTGTATAGGGTCTTGTGATGTCACAAATCGAGCTCCACAAATACAATATTGACTGTTTTTTTGTTTTGTTTGTTAATTTGGTTTTTTTACAAGACACATAATTTGACTTAATGAGCATCTCAATTAACGTGGCAATGAGTTTACCACGATTCACTTTTGTAAAATGCAAAAAGATGGATAATATAAATGAATAGGAAAGGAAGAAGACTTGAAAATTGTGAGTGAATGCTGCTGCTTTGGTCCACAGACGAGCGCATCCTTCCTTTAAAGAAGACCTTGAATGAAATTTCTTGGCGCTGATTGAATTCCTATTGAGATTGGCTTTTCCTCAATGGGGGGTGGGGGGCGGGCGCGGGGGGTCATTTGGAGCTGCTCGGTGATTTAGGGGCCCCGGCACCAAAGCAGCCAAAAAAACAACTGCGGTCACGGGATAATTGGCACCATAAAGGCGAGGTAGAAAATTAAGCATCGTAATAAATAACCAGGAGCCACGGTAATGGGCTCTCAAGTGATGACGCAAGGAGTTGTATAGTTCTTCGCCTTCTTAAACAAATAAGGCTCCAAAATACATTCTTTCAGTGAAGTTCCACATAGTTTGGTCGCGCGCACAATTGACATCGCGCGTTGTTGCCATCTTTGAAAGAGGTGTGAAAAGTGTGCATTTTCTCTTGGCACTGAAATATATTTTGCAGCCTCCAAATGTTAAAAAAAACAAAAAAAACACGGATATATTTACATGAATGCAGCAAGACGGATGGAAATGAACGGAATCTGTGCCTGCTGCTGGGACGATGAAGACAGAAGACACACTTACCAGAGTGGAGTAAAATCGCGGAGCTCTGTTTTGGCATACGCGGATTAGGGAGGACAGAACATGGGCTCAATCCAGACGGAGGAATGTCTCGCAACTCCCCAGCGCTCATAGGAAAGAAAATCTGTTTGGATTTGACTAATCCACACTCAGATCAAATCACAGAAATATATTCCGAGCAGAGTAGTCCGCTGCCATGCAAAGAAATGCCACTTCGACACGTTTCATCCGTGGAAGTGGAGTTAAAAAAAAAAAAAAAAAAACACACACACACACAAAACAAAACAAAAAAGGCACAGTGAAGCAGCAGCCCCGAAACTTTCCTCCTCGTCACTAAGTTTCTTCTTCCAAGGCGCAAAAACAATCCAGCCGTGCACTTGTCAGCGCAAAGGAAAGTCAGCGCGAGGGTGGATGTGAGATGAAGAGGTCCAAAAATACAGATGTCCGATGCAAAATGGGTTCAAATCCATCAGCGTGCGTCCTCTTCTCTTCGCCGACACTCCTCGCAGTGTTTTAGGCAGACGCTTTGTCAGGTTTACTCGCTTTTTCTCCTCCTTACGTCTCCGCACACTGCCCCCCCCCCCCCCCTCTCGCTGTAATTCGAGCCGCTTCCTGGCCGCAGTGCTTTTGGGCCTCGCCTCCCTCCGCCCATGCAACCACCCAAGCGTGCGTGACCGTGTTCTACTCGCACAAAAGCACTTAGAGCGCCCCCTAGTGCGCGTGGCGCGCTCTACAACGGTCAAGGCCGGTGTTTCCCAACATGTTTTGCGCCAAGGCGGAGGTGGGCCACGCCTCCATTAAACCCAAAGCAAGGTTTGATTTCGGGGCCCTCTGTTTCTGCCAATCATGTTAAAGGATTGATCATTCATACAGCTATTATAAACCAATGCCACATTTTTTTATCTTGAGTTTGTTGTCACATTTCCGTGGGGCCAATTATATATTATTCGTGCACTCGCTGTAGTCGTCTCGCCACGCTGCACTATATGCATATCTGTTGTTGACCAATGCTGGAGGAGCAGCCGCACCATTTGCACACCGACTGAGGAGTATCTGCAACATTTGCACAATCAACATTGTCCCAGATTATCGCACTACTCGTCACTTTAAACCGCATACACTCCTTGAAGTCTCGGCGGCCTTTTGCACAATGGTTATTGCACCGGACTATTGCAATATTAGTCATTCGAACTGCTCTAAGTGCTAGAGGACTCTGCATCTTTTTGCACAATTGTCAAAAAATAAATAAAAATGTACCGGCATTACCAGATAACTAGGAATCCTTTATTGCTCAGTGACTGTTTTTTCTCAATGTCTTTATGTCTCAAAAGTGTTCTCTGTCAATTGACTGTCTGTTGGAGCGGCTCCAACTACCGGAGACAAATTCCTTGTGTGTGTTTTGGACATACTTGGCAAATAAAGATGATTCTGATTCTGATGTAAATACATACACACTTTTTTCACAGCCACTCCCAGTCGCAGCAACCACAATCAGATGAGTAAAAGTTGGTTTTATGGCCTCACAATCAAAGCGAGACACATTAAAATGGAATCATGCAATAACACGCAAGAGGTTATTGCCATGTAACCAAAAGCATGACCATGATAGATAATAACCTATGATGGAAGATTGGCAAATGGCCAATTAAGAACAAAGTGATTGAATTAAAAACATCAACGATATCTACATAAAGCTTCTGACTTAACAAAGATGATAATATTGACTTGAGTTGAGAGAGGTATGAATTTAGCAATCCAGTACTTTAGATTTGTAGTTGCAGTGCTGTAGAAATTTGCTTCATTGTAAAAATTGTTGTTTCAAAATGTTGTTACCTTATTTAGCTACACGAAAGGATCAAAAGATTAGAAATGCCTCTCAGTATTGTACCCCTCTGGCAATGTTATTCAAAAGTAAAAAAAATAGATTATTGAGGAGAAGACCTGCTAGTCTCAGTACTCATATCATCAGCATAGTAGTTAGTATTGATATTGCACAGGGAAAACATACAGTAATCACTACATTATGGGCACAAATAAACATTTAAGACAAGTGTAAAAGAGAAGGTAATGATGGCTCAAGGAGAGATGCATGTTATAGTTTCGATGCATTGAGGGAGACTTTGAAATAAGTATATTTAACAAGTCACCAGTAGTGGAGTGGTTCTCTTGCTTGACTTTTGTGCAAGCAGTGTGCATTCAGTTCCCACTCTGACACTGTGAAAGTGAGCCTGAATGGCTTTTCGTTGCTATGCGTGACTTGTGATTAATCAATGACAATTGACCAGTCTGCCTTTCACCCAGAGACAGATGTGCTAGCCTCCAGATCCCTGCAACCCTAAAAAGAAAAAGAGGTTAATGTATGGATACTATATTTATCAACTTTCCTGTGCAGTCGGTGCAGATGGCCGGTCCTCCATGGCTCGTGCCTGTTGCTTCAAGCTGCTGATTTAGTTCTTAAAATGCTCTAAAAGAGGGACACAAGTGGGCTGGAAAACTAATACCCAAAGATTTTTCATTGCTTGACAGTTCTGAGGACCCGGATTCAAATCGAGGCCTCGCCTGTGTGGAATTTGCATGTTCTCCCCGTGCCAGCGTGGGTTTTCTCCGGGTACTCCGGTTTCCGCCCACATCCCAAAAACATGCGTCGTAGGTTGATCGAAGACTATAAATTGCCCGTAGGTGTGAATGTGAGTGTGAATGGTTTTTTGTTTACACGTGCCCTGCGATTGGCTGGTGACCAGTTGAGGGTGGACCGCGCCTCTTGCCCGAAGATAGCTGGGATAAGCTCCAGCTAGCCCGCGACCCTAGTGAGGAGAAGCGGTACAGAAAATGGTTGGATGGATGGACTGTTATTGACTTTTCAAGAGTGGCACCGAATGCCTACACTGTTGTTTTTCCCCATTACATAATTTATTTCCCCCTTCCAAATTATTTTCCACTGCTTGGGCATCTCATTTTCGGGTGGGGGAAAGTCTTAAGGGCTTTTCACTGCAAACTACATGGAGTCAATGCCCGGCACTGTGCTATCCATCAATATGTCATTGATGTTTTTGTACAATGTTTTATTTGGGCCTCTTGCTTCCTTAGTCCTGCTGGTCCTCTGTTTGAAATAATGAAAGGCAATGAAAGGGAAAGGATGTGGCAATGCGATTTTAGACTAATCTGAATGCAATAGATTGATTCCCTCATATTATTCTTATGAATCATCAATGGAAAGCTTGCATGTAAGCATATCCTCAACGCTGAGAGTCTCTTCGTACTGTTAAGGCCTCTCTGTGCTATTGAAGCATCCCTCCTGCAGCTATGCGCATTCAAGACGCTGTTGAAGTGAGCTAATGAACAACTCGCTTCCCTTTGTCCTTGGATCAGCTAATTTCTTCCCTTTAACTCCCTTGTTTAGCCAGTGATAATAACTTACTAGGTGCATTCTGCCTGCTGTTGTAGAAAAGTGCGTTCAGGAAGTACTGAGCACCCAACCTAAATCCCCCCCCCCCCCCCCCCACCCACTCCCTCCCCTTCAATGACAAAGTAAAAACAGGATTTTAGACTGAAAATGTATTCAGGCCTCAGAACTGACGAAGCAAATCAGATTAGAAACCTAGCCTTGCGGTCGAGGGAACGGCTCGAAGATCTCGAAGACTGCGGACAGATCTGTGCAAGGCGACAAAGATTCTGTAGTTAATATTCCCAAGAGCACGGTGATATTTATACAGTACAAAAGGCAAACGTTTTAGAGAGGGGAACGTGAAGTTCAATATCTAAGACTCACTGCCTACGACCCTTCGAGTCGAAAGCAAGTCGCGCTGACATCGCCGCGCATCGAATTGTGCAGAGCCGCATCGGCTGTGTGAGCTTTCTACAATATCCCACTTAGGTGAATTCTCTTTCAATATCCTTTATTTAACCAGGTAAAAAAAAAAAAATAAAAAAAAAAATTTTCCGGGAACAAACTGGGCGCATAAAATCTAAATGGTTACACCAAACACAAGAAACGGATAAAATACAATCTCACACACAACATAAAAACAAGAGTGTGGTTTCATGATTGCACAGTTGCATCACAAATCCAATTGAACTAATTTATCTGTCTCTTATAATTGTTTCAGAGGGACAGTCGAATAATTTACTCTACTGTTAGGCCCCTAATGTGCGGTTTTACTGGGAAGTCGGTGTGGAAGCAGCTAATTACTCTAGCTGAGCTCTACATATCCTTTGTGGAGATGGGAGAAATTTCCAGAAGGAAAAATATACAGTAAGCTTTGTCTGGTTTCATCCACATCTGCCATTTACAACTGAGGCAATAGTTCAGTTAAGCAGATCTGAGAAATCGCCATTAGTTGTGTAGTTGTTCACTTTGTCATGCAGCTGGTGTGCAATCTTTTCCCACTCAGTGTCTTTTAACTGTCACCCTGCAATTGACTGGCAACCAGTCCAGGGTGGAGTCCATCTATTATACTGGGATAGGCTCCAGCTCGAGGAAGAGTCCTGGCTGCTCCAAACCTCTGCCATTTAGGAATTATAGAGGCAGCTGTGCTCTTGGGAAGATTACAAGCAGCAGCCATTATCTTGTAGCCTTGCCACAAGCTTGTCTCTGAGCTCCTTGAGACAGTTACTTTGACCTCACGGTTTTCCAAACCATGTATCCATCCATTTTCCACACCGCTTATCTTGCTCGCGGTAAAGGGGGACTCTAGAAACATATGTCTCTGACATTGTCAATCTAAACTGAACATTTTTGTAATAGAGGGCATTTATAAACAGCAAACTGTTGTATTAGATCTCAATATATCGTGGATGTGTACAGTTGTTTGACACAAATCACAGGTGGTGATTGTGTAGGCGCCTCAATTTGAGCCCATCAACCACTGTAGTGTCTTTTACTGCAGTGGTTCATATAAAATATAGATTCCACTCCATTTCAGTGAACTGGGCCAGAAAAGCAAAACACGTCCTTCTGTATGGGGGCCTTACAGAAATAGCACAGAGCACAAAGCACACTTGTCCTTTGCAGGCTCGCCCACCTAGAGGGTACTGGTCTTAACCATGAATGGCAGCGATATGTTATTGTTGGTGTACTACACCAAATCTTAGCAAGCCCCCAACCTGCTACGCCACTATATCACTGACTGTATAATTAAAACATCAAACACGAGTGAGTCACATCCTGTGGAAAATATGAAACAAATGCGCAGAGCTGTGTGCGGCTGGGGGTCGGGGGCCAAATGCAACGAGAAGGTAGGTAGACACGCACCTCGGATTTAATTTGAACCATGTATAGCTGCTCTGCAGGGGGAATGTTTCGGCGAGAATAGGGCTCTTAGCAGCATGAAAAGTGTATTGCAAAACACAATCCATTCTGAGATGAAGGGCAGCCTCTGATTTATTCAAATTTTGATAAAATAAGTCATGGAAATAATCCATTTGAACTGTTGTTGTCATCAAACTTTTATTAAGTGTACCAACAAAGTGCAATTTTAACACTGTCATTCAAGTGGAAATAATAAGTCAATCAAGTAAACAAACTGATTTATTCTGGTAATTTACGGCTTTAAAGGTGACATATTTTTCCAAGCCAACTTTTTTCAGTATTTGTGATGTAATATTGTTTCTATGGTGCTTCAGTAAACATGTGAAATATGACTTACGGACGTTTTTCGCTGCTGAGAGGCCTGATATCAGGTTATTCGAATTTCTCAAGTTTATCTCCGTCACTGGCGAAGATCTCCGCCTCCCTCTCCGCTCCCGAGCCAGCGCTGTCAACATAACAAACACGTGTGCTCTCGCAAGTGGGTCTTCTACATGGAGGCAACCAATCAGAGAAAAGGGGCGGTCTTAGCCAAATATGGTCAAAGTGGATACAAAACTGGGTCAAACAGAAGTAGCTGTCAGAGGGCCCTTTTCTGGACACTCGTATGACAAAACCAGGGTGTTTGTTTTTTTTATGAAATTGACACTTTTATACTAAGCCCATGTTAGAGAGTCACTCTATGGAGGTGTAAATAGTCCAAATTTTAAAAATAAATACAAAAAAGTAAAACCTTTTTTCTTGAAAATATACAACTTTATTCTCATAAAAACTTTATTTCCTTACTTTAATGAGGAAAGCATAATACGAAGGAGAGTCTTGTTGCAGATGCTTTTCATGTATCCGACTTAAAGATTTAAGCGTAAAAATGATTGAACGCAAAAAAAAAAAAACTACTTTCCTTGGATAACAAGTGATCTTTGCTTTAAACAATGCATGCAATCATATTGCATGTTATCATGCATGTTGACAGTCCAAGCTCTGAAGTTTTTCAATTATTGTGGGGCATATTTTAACTTGAAAATTTGGCCAAATTTGTGTCATGCTGGAATTGTTACCCCCGCCACAGAATTAAAAATGGTACCTTGAGTCATCCTCTCTCCATGAACCAGAAACCTATGTACACAAATACTACACATCAGCATTTATTTGACTTTTCTCAACATCTTAACATTGACGGAGATCTGCACTATACAAAGTGACTCCTGTGATTTTAGCTTTTAGCTCCATGTTTCTATAAGTGAGCATTTAAGCCTCCTCTGTACCACAGTTGTCCAACAATAACATCGTCCAGGCAGCAAGGCAGACTCACCTCTCTTCTACCAGTAGGCTTGTAAAAGAAAGTATGGATAGCAGGAGTGGATAGAGGGGAAGAGGAGGGTCAGTCCTCCAGATTCCCCACGAGTTACTGGGATGGCTGTAACTCAGCTAAAAGTTGAGCACAAAGCAAAGGGGGTGAAAGCTGATGTTTCCAGCTCAGACCTGAGCATTTGCTCGTTTTAACTCCCCCAACAGTGAAACAGTGAGGTGGACTTACTGTCGTGTGTCTGATCAGTGTTTGCTTTCCCTCCCACATGACTGGCAGTGGTGGCACGGTGAATGACTGGTAAGCACATCTGCCTCACAGTTCTGAGGACCCGGATTCAAATCCGGCCTCGCCTGTGTGGAGTTCGCAAGTTCTCCCCGTGACTGCGTGGGTTCTCCCCGTGCCACGTACTCCAGTTTCATGCCACATCCCAAAAACATGTATGGTAGGTTAATTGAAGACTCTAAATTGCCCGTAGGAGTGAATGTGAGTGTGAATGGTTGTTTGTTTATATGTACCCTGTGATTGGCTGGCGACCAGTTCAGGGTGTACCCCGCCTCTCGCCCAGATTCAGCTGGGATAGGCTCCAGCATGCCCGCGACCCTCGTGAGGATAAGCGGTACGGAAAATGGATGAATGAATGACTGGCAGTATTGTGCCCAATAAAAAAACAAATTCCCAGGAGAAACACAAAAAAGGTTGAACTGACAATTTTATACATTTTATAAAATGAAAACTGAACGTTTTTGTTCATTCTGGTTTTTTTTTTTTTTTCACTTTTCTCCTCTTGTGTATTTACGCTTCATCTAGATGGCATAAAACTATGCAAGCACACACACACACAAACACACACACACACACGCGCACACAAAAGCACATTACACGGCTCATTTAGGTCTGAGAACATAACTCATTCTGGTTATGATTCATACTTTGTAGGTGAGGACTTCAGCCTGTGCTGACACCATTCAGGTTAGTTTTTATCCTCAAGCTAACAATCGCAGACGTTTCTAGCTCAATAAAGCTTCACATCTCGAGTTTGGCCGTGGTGAACACAGAGCAACTTAGCACATAATATTATCGTTTTCTGTGCGATCTTTGTTTTATTTCACAAACATGAGCAACCACAGTCTGGGAGGGTTTTTTTATTATCAGAATTGCTCCTACTGTAGATCAACTACTATAGGACCTAAGGTTAAGTCTGAATTGTATTGTTTTGTGATAATTAATTCCGAAATATCAATTTAGTCATTGATGAAGTGCTGACACTGGACTTGTCTATGCATAAAACATTCAGGGTTAACATTGTTGATGGTTGGCATCCAATGCTAACAACTGAAAGGAGTACAAGGATGTTGTCAACAAACAAACCCATTGTAATGAAAACACAACGTCTAATGTATTTATGCATGATATTACTACAAGAAAATAAAAGAGTGTGCATAAAACTAATTGAAATATGGACATCAACCTTTATGACTAGTGTGATTTAAAGTTACTGATTGGAAGATGTCATCCAGTTTGCAATTCATGATGTAAGGAACACTAATCGGCTGCTGGCTAAAGTGTAATATTCAACAGATACTGTACATGATTAGTTATTATGACATTCTATGATCTTTCAATAACCGTAAGAAAGCCACATTGACTTAAAAATAAAATGATGAATTATTACGGTCATTTCTCACATCATGGAATGTCAATTTTGAGTAAAATTACTTTTGCATAATTTTGCAATTGGTCCATCTTGTCCATTGTTGGGGGGGGGGGGGGGGGTCACAAGGCAGATTAGACATTTGTGCTGACTACAGTGGTCCCAGGAGTTTCTTTCCTGGGAGCAACAGGATGCCAGGTTAAACATTAAATGGTGTCCTCGATAACTAGCAGCCAGGCATGATCACTCACAGGACAAGTCATTATTGTTAATACAACTCTGATGCACTATTTCGAAGGCAAAAGGCTTTGGATGTACTTTGATTCTATTGTCAAAGCATCTGTTTGCAATCGTGAGTCTTTTCACCTTAAGCAAATGAGCTCAGTTCGTCCATCTTTCACTCTCTCTTTTTTTCTGGTATTTTTGACAAAATGAGCACTAAATAGGCTCGAGCAAGCAAACTATGTGCACTTAGGGTCTTTTTAACCTGACCAACTCACAGAGACGCAATTCCCAGCATACACATAGGTCTCATTGTGTTTATAGATCGAAGGGGCCCCGGGAATAAATCACAAGGTCAGCGAATGGGCTGTCTGACCTTTAACCCCCGAGCCAAGAAAAGACTCTGTTCTATGTTCTGATATCATCAGCAAGTCATTACCGCCAACGCTCTCAACACCTCCATCGTCCCACCCTAATTCACTCCGCTTGGCCGCTATTGGACGAGCCCCCTGGTCACAGCACCTAAATTACTGTGCAGGGTGGCAGTTATAGACTTGACCTTGGCTGTGTGCTGTTTTCAGCTCCCCACTCCCACATTTCATTCTGTCTATTGTTTCTTTGTACCATATATTGCTCTGTCTCGTGGCAGGAAATTAAGAACCAATAGGATATAGGGGCAATAAATAAGAATAATTTAATACTTATAATGGAATAATAATACTTGTATATGTGTGTTGTACATATATGAAAAGGTTTACCCAAGGGGATGTGCAGACTTTTGCCCTCCTAAAATGAGACTGAGGTAGTGAGGCAAAGCATATGTTTTCTTAGGGAATAACAAGGTGAGCTAAGGTTAACTATTTTGACCGTGAACGCCAATCTACGACATAATTTGAGCTGAGCGCTCTCCTGAGGTGTAACCTCCTCGCCAGGGCCCTGCCCTATGACCCCACATGCTGTGTCTGTACTGCATCCAGTGATAGAGACTGAATAACAACAACAACAAAATACAATTATTAAACAAACTATAAAAAGCTTTTTTTTCCCCCAAAAAAACTAGATAAGAGCCATATTTCAAAAATATCTTGCCATGCCAATTATTGTGCACACAATCTACCTTTTGTTGAACATATTCTGACTAGGCCAATGAATTGATTGAACATGATTTTTTTTGTATTAATATTTGTAAAAACCTGCAGGTCTCAGGGTAAATAAATGTCATTTTTCTCAGAATAGTCCAAACAGATTTATGGCGCTTTGAAAAAGAGCTCTTCCTCTTTGCCAATCTACAGTTCTTGTGCGCTTGAAATCCAAATTTAATAACCCCAACATTCCATTATAAATTCATTCTTAATGTTTACATGACGCGGCACGGTGGACGACTGGTTAGCGCGTCAGCCTCACAGTTCTGAGGACCCGGGTTCAATCCCCGGCCCCGCCTGTGTGGAGTTTGCATGTTCTCCCCGTGCCTGCGTGGGTTTTCTCCGGGCACTCCGGTTTCCTCCCACATCCCAAAAACATGCTAATTGACAACTCTAAATTGCCCGTAGGTGTGAATGTGAGTGTGAATGGGTGTTTGTATGTGCCCTGCGATTGGCTGGCAACCAGTTCAGGGTGTACCCCGCCTCCTGCCCGATGACAGCTGGGATAGGCTCCAGCACGCCCGCGACGCTAGTGAGGAGAAGCGGCTCAGAAAATGGATGGATGGGATGTTTACATGACTTCCTGTACTTCTTGACAGAGCATCAACTGTGAGCAAGCTGGCTCGACTTAACGCTTCAGGTTGCGGCATGCCCGCTGAGTGGCTCAGACTGACAGATTTACATTGTTATGTCCCACATATGTCTTGCAAGTCCTAATCTTGCTCTTGAGCTCTGGCGTCGCCTAAAAAACTCATCTCTCAACATTTGCTCGGTTCTATTTCTACCACCAAGTTGTGATTTGTGCAAATCAGGATGTATTTAAAATTTCCTCCAGGCATGAAAACTAGGGAGGCAACAATGGATGCACCTGGGCAGACTGTTCTGCAAAGCTGAAAACACCTCAAGACAAAACAGCTTTTGTCTAAGACATTTATACAAAAGATTAAGGTTGAACTAATCTCTGAAATATGCCAGGGAGAATCCTTTCTTGAGTAAACAGGCATATATGTCTGAACATGTGGTGACTAATGGATGTCCTCGTTTTAAAAAAAAAAAAAAAAAAAAAAAAAGCACTTAAAAACGCACTGCACAAATAAATTAATCAAGTTCAATGCACCACTTCGTTTCAAAGCACTTAAAACAGTTTGGATACCCTGTTAGTGCAGATGCCATCAATCATCATGTCATGCTGGAAACATGGGACAAGGCCAACATGCACAAATGTTCCAACTGAGGACACTTCAGCAAAGTGAGTTGGACTAAATGTGGGTTGCATCGCAAAGTAGTGCACGACAGCAGTGGTGGAGATGTGTGACTGGCTCATTCATTCATGTTCTACCGCTTATAGACCAATTCTCACACAGGGTGAGCATGCAAACTCCCCACAGAAAGGGAGATTTGAACACAGAACCTTGTAGCTGTGTAAAAGATGTGAGAACCCAGCCCCAGAACATTATTTTTTATCATTGATATTCAGTACAATAGCAAGCAAATCTGGAAAAGAATAGGACACCCTCAAAGTTGATTTATTTGTGACATTATTCTGTAGCGCGAAAATAAACATGGGGATAATTAGCACTGCAGTTCCTGAAGAAGTACAAAACTAAAAAATTTACATTTGCGAGGAAATTCATCTTGAAACAACACCATTGTTTTTTTCCCTCCAATATTTGTTATTGATATACAGGTCAGTATATGGTATTTCTAGCTTTATTTATTTATTTTCAAATAATGAAGCTCAAAATATCAGCTTCAGTGTTTTGTAAAACAACTAAAGTTTGTCAGTTTTTTTATTTAATAACCCTAAATACTGACAGAAACATGCAATCATACAGAATTATTCTAATTATTTCAAATACCCATTCTGTAAAACCCAGTTGACATGGTTTAATATAAATGGTTTCAAACATTGCAACATAAAGGATGTATTATGATAATGTGATTATATATTGTCACACAGAAAACCCACATATAATTGGTCATCCTTAAACTTGTCAGTGGTTGTTGTAATGAAATGTATTAGCAGTGTGGCAAAAACAAAACACTGTGGGAAAAAACCTCAGCTTGTAATTACTGTAACAGTGAAAGTCAGGGAGGAAGACACACCTTGTAAGATGATCTCTGAGAATCCTAATGTTCCCCCCTCCCCTGTTGCTACTACACAGATAAACTCTGGCAGCAGTCGACGACGCCCCCCAACAATCTCCTCATCCCCCATACAGAAACTTCACCTATAGCCGTGTCCTGTCGCTCTCCTGCTTGTGTAAGCTGCTGCTAGTCTCAAATTGAATTGTTGTTTTCACGTAGTGAATTTGTGATTTGTAGATATGGCTCTTTACATACAACTGCAATTTGCCATTGTGAGGACAGGGAAAAAAAGCAACAACAAAAAAATAAGCCTGGGAATTCATATGGTCCTGTCATAGGTGATGATAGGCTGATAAATAATAGGGTCGGTGACCTCTGACACCTTGGTTCAGACAAAAGACAGCATAGCAGTTGAGAGGGGGCTGTTTAAGTTTCACGCCCCTTCTCGAATGCAGAGCTGGGTTGGAGGTTTTGTGCAATTACTTCTTCCGTGAGAGGCTAAGTACTTGTACCAGAGACAATAAACGTGTGTGTGTGTGGGGGGGTCCACAGCAAGAATACCCAATACAGGCAGAGAAATAGGAAAGATGTCGGAAAAGCGATGGAGGAATGGTAGAAAACTAAAGAGGAACATGAACCGAGGTTCAGTTGACTACAAGGCATAAATCACAAGTGGAGTGAGAACATGATGCGTCCGGGCTCATTGTATTGTTTTCGAGCCAAAGATTCAAATAGTCCTCTTGTGCTGACTGAGCACGTCATTGGATTTGCAGGTAGTAAAGATTGCTTGTTGTTTAGTTACTCTGAGGAGCCTAATCGATTACAGCGTAAACATTAACTAGGATACAGAGAGATAGTGGTGGGGTGTTTATGTGCTTTCAGAGAAAACGAAGGAATCCATTCACGTATGCTGAGTCAACCTCTTTCAACGAGGAAACAAGCCTCCTGTAAGTGCAGACGTGGACTAGCAGGTTACATTTTTATGGAATAAGTAAAACCATTTTAATGAACGGTGTATGTTGAGGCGGCACGGTGGCCGACTGGTTAGAGCGTCAGCCTCACAGTTCTGAGGACCCGGGTTCAATCCCCGCCTGTGTGGAGTTTGCATGTTCTCCCCGTACCTGTGTGGGATTTCTCCGGGCACTCCGGTTTCTTCCCACATCCAAAAAACTTTCATGAATTGGAGACTCTAAATTGTGAGGGGAAGTGGTAAAGGAAATTGATGGATACATTAATTGAATCATTTTCATTTAATCAAAGCTAAAATATTGATTGTGACAGATGACTTCAATTTTTTGGAGTGTACCTGAACCCCACCTCAAGCCCACAGTCAGCTGGGACAAATTCCTCTTCCACCTGTGACCCTGATCGGGCAGTTGAAAAGGAATGGATGTTTAGATGAGTAACATATTGTCTTATTTCTCTGACATCACCAGGATTTTTTTTTTCATTTACAGCTTCCTGACAGTAAGAGGATAGATGTAGTTCCTTTCATCCATCCAGCCATTTAGTTTCTAGATAACTTGATGTCATTAGTGTCATGTGAGAGCTGGAGACTATCTCAGCTGACTTTTGGGTGACAGGTGGGCTACATCCTGGACTGGTCGCCACGCAATCACTGGGCACATTGAATAAGCAAACAATCTTTCAATTTATTCAATTCGGGAGAAGACGTACGTTCAAGGATTGCTTGAGGTATGTTCACGTAATCTGAATACGATACGGCTCAGAAGCATCCAACAAAATGTTATGTAGCCTAGCAAGCTAGTGCTAGCACTAACGGTTGTATGTAAACATGCCGGCGTTATGTTGAATCATGCTCTAAAGTTTTGTGTGTGAGGAGTAATTCAATTACAATAAAGTAATTTAACTACAGTAAGTTAGCACCCATTATTTCATTATGTTGTAATGGTGGTTTGACCTGATTGATTAGAATACATCACCTGACTTGAGAATATTTTTGAAGATACTCAGTATACAGTACACAAGTATATACAGTAGATGAACAAGTCACTTAAATAGACACATTGCTCCATCTTGTGATCGGATCGATAATTGGTTATCGTTTTTTTTAAACTCGCTGATCGGCCCCAAAAATCCTGATGGTGTAAAGCCTAGTGTTAACCACTATTTCACCATGTCGCCCATGATCATGTCCATTATCTGGAATATTTCAGCACTTCTTTATTTCTTTTTGGGCTGATACTTTGGTCACCTTCAGAACAATATCTTGCCACGTCATTTCTTTTTTTTGCCCCATTTTCAGTTGATCTGCGCACAAATCTAAATTCTGTTATTTTTAAACTTACACCTAACTTCAGGACACACACAAAAAAAATACAAAAATAAAAGCGGTGCCACATGCGTACTTTTATTGCTCTTAATGTCCTTCATGCGAGTGCAGCCGCCATTCCTGATTTTGTATGTTGGGCATGCAAAAGCGAGAGGGACGAGTGCGTCAGTGCACATCCCTCTCTCCTTTTTAGATGCACTCCTCCTTTTTTGTGGTTAAATGCTGTGGAAAATTGGATGGCCGGCAAAGCAGAGGTGGATGTTTTTCCCTGAAGCAGAGTGCGGATTGAGCACATTCCAGGGGAAAGCTTTGTAAATCCCTCCATTGATTTGGTGCGAAACCCTCCTGACCTCTGGAATACATTAGCAGATTAGCCATGGAGGCCATGTGCACACAGTTCTCTCAGCTCAATCGTCGGCCTATTCAAACACTATGGCAGAAGCAGGCTGCCCATGGCCCCCCAAACACTGAGTCCGGATACCAGCGGCAGATGGGCCCACATCCACGGTTATACTTCAAACTCAATTACACCTTTTATGTGAGTGTGTATTTGTGTGCTCGCAGATTAAAACATGTTTACTTCATTTACAAGTGAAGCTCCCAAACTATGAGTTTAAAGCTGAATTCTTCCATGTCATTCTTTTATTTAAACATTGGTTGACACTTGAAAAAAAATCTTCTCCATATCCTGGAATATGGCGCTCTGAATTCATTAGTTGAAGTTGTTTTCCAAATATACCACAAATTAGTATCGACAATGAACTAACTTATTAATTAAAAAAAATTTTTTACAGGTTCCACCTAATATGCCTACACCCACAGCTATTTATATTATACGCTATTCAAACTTTATTTAACACACTGACTTGATTTAAAAAAAAAACATTAAGCAATGTAAAGACTTAATATTAACTGAACTGACTTGAAATGAATAAAATATTAGGATTACTGTAGATGAAATGAAATATGGTAACAATCTGTTGCCATGTATTGCATGTTTTATTGTATTACAATACACACCACTGACTGACCACAGGTATAAAAAGTTTCCCTTTGCAAAGATAAGAATGCTCAGTTTTGATTGACACTGTCAGAGAGTTGACATAAAAATCACATGCAGTTTTCTTCAATTGGTAGAAGTACAATAGTATACCAACATTAAAGTTGGCTCAAGGTTATTTTAAGGTGTAACTGAGCTTAGCAACCTTATGCGGTTTTAGTACCTGTGAAGATTACACAATTGATGAATTCATTTTTTTGGGGCTGAGCTTTACATGATGGGGAGTTGGGGTCTTGTGATGTATATCGGGTGGCTCTGCTTTCTACAGCTGCTTGCACTGCAGTCAGTCTTTCTCTGTACACTGAAAACTATATTTGAGCGGCACTAAATATGTGTAAATCCCTCTGTTTAGCTGTGGACATATGACTCTTTGGAATTGTAAGCTCTCGTGAAAGCATATAAAGTGTAACTGGTTGGAGCTTGTGATCATTGACTTGCAATCGTGCACAATGCATGTTCTGATGAGTGCATCTTGCTCGGGTGAGGGCTGGGGCCTCAGACAGATCAGTGGTAAAGACAATGTGGTCACATCCTACATGACCCATTGAGACCCCTTTGCCCTCCTTGGATGGCCTGCCATCCCCTCACAGTCCCTCACAGTCCACCCACCGACTAAACAGACCTCAGATGTCGGCAGAGACACAGAAACACTGAACGTACTGGCATTCATTCAAGCAACTGAATTCCACTCCAGTCTTGTAGGAGGTGGTAATATAAATTTCAAAGCGCTGCTACATCTGTTGTCCGGGTCACTGCCCACCTGCTCTCAATGCAAGCAAATGGTAATGACAGACAACTAACTAAGCTGCAGCCCATCAGTGTGCTGTGAGAGATCAGTGGGTGTGGTGTTGTAAATTATCCATCCATCCATCCATCCATCCTCTATGGGACTTGTCCTCATTAGGTTAAACTCCACTCAAGAAAGCTAAGATTCGAACATGTTGTCCAATCAGCGTTGAGTCTTATCCCCGACCAGTACCTACCTTTTCCGGTGGCTTAATGTCGTTGTGTTTTTTTCATTTGTTGTTGTGTTTGTTTAATTTGCCATTGTGTTTAGTAATTTGCTGTTGTGTTTTGCACTTTAGGGCCACCGTACGAAAAGATGAACTGACTCATCACACCATACAAACTTTTCAGAATAAAAGTGCAGTGATCCCCCTGACCTGTAAATGTATACAGGCAGATTGACAGAATGAAACCAAAATAAATGTTTTCGCTATGTCTATTCAGGGCACACATATCCAAAGTAAGTGCAAAATAGAAACTTAAATTAGCTGCTTCTTTAATAGTCACCCAGTAGCTGAAAACACAAACAATGAATGTATATAAGGTTAGCATTTGTCTGCACAAACAATTAGCAAGCCCTCTCCAACTTTTAGCATGCATCAAATTAGCTTGGAGACTACAGCTCACTAAAGATGTGACTTTCAGCTTTTTCCTGTCAGGGGGTTGCCACCACAGCGAGTCACTCGCATGATTTGTTTGTCATGAAATTACTTAACAAACAATACATGAGATGATACATTTACAGGCATTGCTTCACACAAAGTCTCACTCTCTTATTGCAATGGGTTGGAGGTGTGCCGCGCCGCGCCAATCTTTTTTCTCTCTCGTGCATCTCAAGTCACGCGACTCAGAGCACTTCTGTTTCTATAGTGCGTGTGTCAAAATAAAAGTATAAGTTTCAAAATAAGAGTCTATATGTATAAATGAACTGAAATTTGCCTGACGAGCAGAACTATGCCCGCGGGGCGTATTGGACCCCCTGACGGGCCGCTTCTGGCCCGTGGACTGTACATTTAACACCCCAGGTATAAAGTAACACACCATTGTATGGTTGTTTCTGTGCTGCTATATCACTTTCCACATTCCTTCACCAAATGAAAGCAGTTAAAAACAGGTCGTAATCTAAACATTACTCAACATCCATCCATTTTCTGAGCCGCTTCTCCTCACTAGGGTCGCGGGCTTGCTGGAGCCTATCCCAGCTAACATCGGGCAGGAGGCGGGGTACACCCTGAAATGGTTGCCAGCCAATCGCAGGGCACATACAAACGAACAACCATTCGCACTCACATTCACACCTACGGGCAATTTAGAGCCTTCAATCAACCTACCGTGCATGTTTTTGGGATGTGGGAGGAAACCGGAGTGCCCGGAGAAAACCCACCCAGGCATGGGGAGAACATGCAAACTCCACACAGGTGGGGCTGGGATTCGTCCCGGTCCCCAGAAACGCGAGGCAGTTGTGCTAACCAGTTCTCACCGTGTCACCCTTCATTTAATGTATCCTGAAAGTTTAACCTGAGTTTTTAGTTAATGCTGGAACAAACGTTTACCGGTGTTCGCCAAAACCTTAGCTCTTGCTAACTTAATTTAAAAGCGCAGCTGCGAGGTTCAGTGCTCATACACATGCACACACTCATACAAGATTCACACAAGGCAAACGCTTTTACCTTTGTTTCATGGCGTCTTTCTGGTTTATCTGAGAGAAAAATAAACGTTTAAGCAGCAGCTCCTCCCGTGCCCAGAAGCCTACCATCTACTTGGCCTGCACTCTCAAGACAATAATGTGTCAGATTTGAGGGCTGAATATTATGCCCAGTCAAGCACAAATACATGTTTAAAAACACAAATGACTTTAAACTATATATAGACAGATATAGACAAACAACCATTCACACTCACATTCACAACTATGGGCAATTTAGTCGTTATTTAACCGAAAAAGGTACTAAGAATCAGTCCAATTATGATGAAACTTGAAATTTTTGTGGATTGAAGTGATATTTCTATTGCTAATTTTTCATCCAATAGTCAGTGAAGCCTATTTTATTCTTGTTCTATATCAGCTTTTCACAATGCAATGTTTTATTAGGTGTCTGCTTGTCACAGTAAAATGTTCTAAGCTAATTTCTTGAGCTTTAATATGGCATGTTTTCTTCGCAAATGACTTTGAGATTAATGTTTACAGTATTAAATTGTTTGCTGTTTCATTCAATGCTATGCTGTGCTATGTTAAGGCTTAAAATTGCACTTCAAATTTGGGTTTCGAGCTGAAAAGGTCTGCGAAAATAGATACAGTAAGGGATGATCCTCTAAGCTCACCAATTTTAAAGGTTGACCCATGATGACCCTACAGTAAAGGCTGAACTGACGAGTCGACAAGTCAACTTTACTACTTCACATCAACGCTTTAAAGCTTAAAGTCAATTAATTGCTAATCATGTGTTTTGGACCTCTCATCTTCCAATTACCGTATTTTCACAACCATAAGGCTCCCTTAAAAGTCGTAAATTTTCTCCAAAATGGACCGGGCGCCTTATAATGCCTTATGTGTGCACCGAGTTTCAACATCTATAAATGTTGTTGTGTGATGAGCGCTCCGCTTGACTTTGTTTTTTTTTTGTTTTTTTTGACCGACTGGGAGCATTTCCTGCCAACACGCTGTTTATACAAAGGAAAAGCGGACGTGGCTGAGGACCAGTAGGTATATAGCACCGGTATGTGCATTGTGCAAAACAACATCGGTTTGGCTAAGGACCCCTGAAAACGGCACCCCCGAAGAGACACGCTTAAGAAGCACAGTTTAAACTGCAAGCTATCAGTTACGCGGAGGAACATGGGAATCGAGCAGCTGCGAGAGAAGTCAAGATCAACGAATCCATGGTTTGCAAGTGGAGGAAGCAGGAAAACGACCTTTGCCAAGTCAAGAAGATGAAGCTGAGTTTCCGCGTAAAAAAAAGAAAAACAAAACGCGGAAACAAGGCGAGGTGGCCCGAGTTGGAAGACCAACTCGAGCAATGGATTAATGAGCAAAGAACAGACGGGAGAAGCGTCTCTACAGTCACCATTCGACTGAGTGCAATAACTCAGAGCTTGCCATCATTCCGGGAGGCTTGACGAAGGAACTCCAACCGCTGGACATCGGTGTAAACAGGGCGTTCAAAGTGAAGTGAGCGGCGTGGTAGCCATGGATGACAGATGGCGAACACAGCTTTACTAAGATTAGGAGGCAGCGCCGGGCGAGTTACGCCACAATTTGTGAAAAGATTGTGGATGCTTGGGCTAACGTGTCTGCTTGCACTGTTGTTCGAGCTTTCATAAAAGCCGGCATCATTTCTTAGGAGCCGCACGGCAACGAGATTGACTCCGACAATGACGAGAGGGAACCTGCCGTGTTTGATGGATAACTTGCCAAGCTGTTCATTTCGAATACAGAAGATGAGGACTTTGATGGATTTGTGGATGAGGATTGATCAAAAAAATAACGTGAGTACATTGTTAAATACTTCAATAAAGTACAACCGAATTCAGTTTCTCTCCCGCTGCCTTTTTAAAAACATTGTTTTAGCGTGCATGCATGCTACCGTATGTTTTAAGCTAGCGTATGTTTTACCATGCCTGCGCCCAATAATACGGTGCGTCTTATGTATGTGTTAATTACAGAAATAGACCCCGTAACTGAGACTGCGCCTTTTAATGCAGTGTACCTTATGGTCGTGAAAATACGGTAACTAATTTACAGAGGACTTTAAAATCACCCGTCTACTGCTGTCACCGGACTACAACAGCAGCAAAATGTCTGGCCGGCAAGGCAACACAGTCTACCTACACCTGTGCGGGTATAAGAGTAAGAAAACAATAAGCTGGTTGTGGATGAGCAACATGGTTAGTCTTGCATCAGTAGCTTCTGCTAGTCTGATTGCTGCTCGTCTTAAAAGGCAGCAGCGGGACTGCAGGACTGGCAGCGAAGGCAGCGGCACAGAGAGAAGTTCCATCTTAGGCGCCAAAATGTCGTGTCAAATACCTTGGCAGACAACAACTGTTTGCAAACGAGAATTTCAACATAGTTGTAGGATACAACACGCACCGACATCACAACACTTGTGTCACTTTACAACAGCACAGCATTCCGCAGTACTATGCTAAGAGCATGTGGACATATTTAACCAAAAATGACACCGGTAACACGGTCAGTTGCAAAATACGCGTCTAACCTCAAATAGAATAAAAGTACAAGTAAAAAAAAATAAAGAATGAAAGAGAGAAATGCAATTATTTTTACCCTGGCTACAATGTCACATTTTACAACACGCAATGAAACAGAAGACTGCTTCGTAAGAGAAATGTGCAGGGTTCTCCCAATAATTGGAACAAGTACATTCAGCTTAACGGTAAATTGTATCTTAATCATTTGTTTTTCGTTGTTTTTATTCTGGGCTGTCAAAATGCCTTTACCTGAAACTGGTCTGTGGCACTGGGGAGTCGGGGACCGCAGGACCGCGTCTGGATATAACGTACTCTTAACTCTTACGAAGAAGAAAATAATGTCCCACAGAAATAACATTGATGACACAGCATCAGGAGCAACAGTGGGCTAACTATCTTTGACAAGGCTCAGGGGGCAAGCAGCAGTTGAATCAGCAATTTTCGGCATGTTAATTTTGAGTTAACTTGTTCATCAGTCATGTGCATAGGAATGTACTGTACGGTGGTTATGTAATCCCTTACCTCCGTCTCTGCCTCAGGCAGTTGGGCTGAGATCTAGACAAGTCATCAATAAGACGCTGTGGAGAGTGCAGGACAAGCAAACCCAAACATGTGGATGCGCAATACATGGGCCATACAGAGGCCAGAAAGCCCAGCCTGGACCACAACCTTGACAGAGACACTCCTTAGCACACACCCACATATGCAGAACCAAGCAGCTCCCTTTCACTGCCCTTAACACGTTATAGAGGTGAAAGGTCAATCCAATATAAATGTACTCAGCATGTTTGGCCCCATGGGAACATTTAACGTTATTGTCTTGGGTGTCTGACGAAGAAGGAGCTACGTGGACAGTTGCTTTGCCGCTTGATTGGACAGTTACAAGAGGATTTATGGAGATGCATGTGGTGACGAGCCACAAAGTCTGACTATGATTAGGAGTCTTCTTTTTTCGTTGCATGATACTGCTGACTGCAGTGTTATGGTTTGGACTTGGAGAGACCACACTCAGCTTTGCATGGAAGATCATTTGTCTGTCAGTGTAGGACATTCTTTCCTAAAACTTTTGACAATGTTTCAATTCTGTATTATTGCCAAAATACACCCCCCCCCCCCCCCCAACACACACACACACACACATCCCCTTGTCAACCTTCAGCCTCATTTTTTCTCAGTCCATCTGTTTTGTCAGCAATTATTTCACAACCTCAATGCTACATGATCTGTTTACGATAATGTATGCAGTACATTCACTAATTATGTATACTCTTATGACAACCAACACAGGAGATGTATGAAAATGTTTGCCTTTACAGATGTTAGTAACAGAAAAGAATTCAAATAAAAATCAATTTAAAATTTAAATTAAAATAAAATACATTATACTCACCAGAGAGGCTGATTATTAAATGTATACATGTGTGCAGATGTATTAATATGTTAATTAATTGTGCTTTGACCAACCACTCAGAGGATGGAAAAATAATTACCTCATCAAGGGCCAGCACTCTGGCCCTGTGAGGATGAACTTGAAATCTGATGGCTTAAAGAAGCAGTGCCATTGCTAATACAGTTTACGTTTCATCGGCCAGCACTACTGATTCTGAAGGTCCTGAGCAGATTAGCTTGATATTTATAAAATAATGGAAGAGATCTCTGATGTTGAATTCAGCTTCCATGAAGCTCCACCCTATCAAGTTTATCATCATGATTCCCCACTCCCACCCACCACCCTGTGTCTTGTCTCTGGCTGGATCCTCCTCATTTACATGACCTCTCCATTCATCTGTCAGGGTGCTTCCTGAGCATAGAGTGACGGGGGGTGGTCACCAATTTGACAAATCCATAAAAGGCCCGCACGTTAGGCTATGAAGGCCCCGGATGGCCTCTGCCTTCCCACAGCCTTTCTGTCTGTCAGACTGTTCTCTGACTGACAAGTGCAGCCACCCTACAGACTTCTCACTTAAAAATGACTATGTCTGGCCTGCCACTCATTGACAAATGAAAATGTGTCTTGCGCTATTGCAACTTGTCAGCCCACCACTGGAGAAAGTTCACCCTAGGGCAGGCGAGGTGCCCGGTTACTTCAATTCATCCATTGAAAAATAAGATCTCTTTCAGTCTCAGCCCGCCAAACTCCAGCCTGTCTGAAAAGAGAGAATTCAGCATGCTAAATCTGTCCACAAGGGATGGAAGCTTGTGCGAACGGCGGAACACCGATGCCACCTTCTCCCTGGTACAATAACACAGATAATCCTGGAAGAGGCTAGAAGCATGCTTCCAAGATCACTTGATGTTTTCATTCAGTAGCAATCGAATAAAGGGTAAGGAATATATACATTCATGTCCACACACACACATTTCACAAGGAGTTTTCCTCGTTGAAGGAGATCCCATAATTGACCACTGATCTTTGGGGTGAGCAAAAGAGAAAGAGAGGCAGCTGTTTTAGGTGATTTTAATGCAAAACCAAAAAAAAACTAATATTGAACACCAAAAATGGTTTTACACATTTTTGAAATGTCTATCATAGGTGTGTAACAGCGAAGGAAAAAAAAAAAAAACCTGCATGTAATCACATGTCCTTGTGATACCAAAAAAAATCATGTTGATTAAAACAAAATAATAATAATCTGATATCTGCCAAAGTGACTGCAGCATTCAGACACATGGGATGTACCCTGTCATTACAAGATGCAAGTCATGAAATGAGAAGGTCAGTGACATAAAAAAACTTCCCCCCACACTTCACAGTAAAACTACAGCAAAAAGCATCAGAATGTAAATTAGGGAAAATTGTGGATTATAATGGTGGAGTCATGCCGATGTTACCTGCCTTTCGATATGTATTTAAAAAATCTTTTGTTAAATTAAAATTATATAACCAGTTTTAAATTTCAATGCTTGCAAATTAGTGTAATATATATATTAATCCATATCTACACTACAAAATATTCGTTTTTTCCTTGGACCATACCATCTGGAAACCCCTGCACAGAATTTTGCATAAATAGGTGAGATATATGATCTGCCACATGGCCCAATCTGGAAGTTGCAAAAAAAACATAACATAATTGGACCCACAGTCATAAAAGCATCACCTCCTTCTTATGCCTTGTGGGCATAAAAATGTGACAAATTACACTTAGTTCTTCATAATTCATAATTGCATGCTCTTCTTTCAACATAAATGTTTGTTACTTTTACAAACACTGGTGACCACTCCAGGATGTACCCAAAGTCAGCTGGGATACGCTCCAGTTCACCCAAGACTCGAATGAGGACAAGTGGCAGAGAAAATGGATGGACGGACTTTCACAACCATTATGACAATATTGACTAGTCACAAAAAAAGCTAGGGATGTTTGGCTTTCTGGTGAAATTTCAGGATTAAACTCAAATACACTTCAACTTTTCCAGGTGAAAGACACCCACTTCTATGCCTTTTTGTGACTGATCCAGTCTCTCTGTACCTCGTTCGCAACCTGCTGAAGACACTCTGTGACACTTAGCTCAATGGCCACTTCCCTGTGAGAACATCCTCTTTGAAGCCTCGCAATGGCGAGGTACTGCACAGTTGATCATTTGTTGGCTGTCGTGTTGGTCTCATGATGTCAAAATGTAAACAGCATGATGAAGAGGACTGTTTAAATACTAAAAATGTTCCCCACCCATCCATCTCCCCGGCATTTCTCGTCGCTCCAGCCAGGTCCCAGACCACAGCCCCGCATCTCACCCCTGTATTGAGGGCTGGAGGCAGCTGCCTTAGCCAGCAGTGGCCAATCCTGTTGCCAGACGCACATTAGTTTGATGTAAAGATGTCTCTTAGGCCAAGAGCTCAGTTGAGCATGTTTGAAGCCAGCTACTTTTACAAAGTGAAGGAGAATTAAGGTGAAATGAACAGGCAGGACAGGCTTTCGGACAAATGATGAGATAATCTGAAAGAAGAGGATCCTGAGACGTACACACTTACACACAGAAATAAGTAGTATATTTTGGAAGGGCCAAGCAAAACAAGTATGTCTCTCCCAGCTACATAGGGTAAGGTCAGTATCTAATTTGTGTTGCTAATCACTACAATAGCCACAATTTGGTTCCACTGTGGTAACTCAGAATAACGCATGACAGTCTCAGTGCATCTGTCGCTATCTAATGACACACAATTGGCCACACCTTTCTATGCAAAAGGGGATAATGCAGAGAATGGGACTGACCTATTTCCGTATCACAGATATACATTAATACTAGATACTTCCGTGCCTACGTGGCGGCCATGTTTAATGGGGGGCATTGATGTGGCGGCAATGTGATGATGGTAAATCAATAGATTTACCATCATCACATTGTACATAGAGCAGAGCGAGAGCGTTAACGCTAAGGAGTAAAAAAAAAAAAAACAAGTCTATGGAGTCTGGAACATGCTATTTTTGGTACAGTAACAGATTTTTTTTTTTTAACAATGCCACCATGATCATGCACAATGGCGTGGTAAGTTTGAACAAAATGTGAAACTAAACATTTTTAAGCTGATTTATTTATTTATTTACTTATATTAACTTTGTACTGTACTGGGCGTTTTTTGGCCATGAAAAAAACCTAGAAAACAATAATTTTGTACTATACAGTAATATAGGTGCATTAGTCCATTGTAACGAGGTTCCACTGTGATTATACATACATATCAGTATACATACTGTATATCTGTTATACAGCATACATGCAAAGTGTTGCTATTGCCAACTCTTTCTAAGCTCGTTGAACTCCCTCATCCATTTCACATCCTTTGTGGTGAAGCTGGCACCAATCTTTGAACAATTTCCTGCACAGACGTTTTTGATTCCGACGCTGATCTTCTTCCCTTTTTTTGTTTACCGAGCAGTGAAAAGCAGAGACCGCAAACCAATGTGGCTCCTCATTCTTACCATTGACAAGAGAATAATTCTACTAACCCAGCTAACCAAGGGATGCTTGAACTTCCTTTACCACAGCAGGTTTTTATTATTTATGATTGTTATTCTTTACCATTGTAGTGATGGCATATTGGCTTGTAAATACCACCCTGAAAGTAGCCTTCAAAGTAGCCTTCAAAGGCTACTGTCACCAATAGTGGAATTTTTTTGATGCGTCAATCCAAACAGGCTGATATTGTCTGTTACTGCAGCACGGACTTGCATAGGGTGCGGAAGAAGCTATAAAACTGTCTGTATGGCAAAAGATGGAGTACACAAAGCAAGTAAAATGGCAAATGTTGTAAATAGCTCCATCTATCTAAAGGGGTCAGAAATTGAGTATTTAAAGACCATGGTTTTATTTTCCCAACTCCAGATTCCTGGGTAATGACTGGGCTGTAAAAGCTGTGAGCTTCAATTGGCCAAATGAAACAGGAGGCCAGCCAGCCCAATAATGTTTATTTCTCCCCATTCTTCATATTACCCTTTTTTCCCCCTACTTTTGACCCCCCAAAAAAAATCATATAAACAGCATCAGCCTTTCATTTGTCAGAAAGCCCAGTGTTTTCTTCTATTATTGCCGTTTGATACCCCTTGATTTTTGTGCATTCAGCAAAGGCATTGGTCCAAAATACAGATTTGTGGTTTTCAAGCCAGTGGAGGGGCCATTTTCCAAGACATCCCTCAAACCACAACTTAATATGCTATGGCCTTAAATGCTGATCAGAGTAAGGGTCTGTTGGTTCTGCAGAAACAGCTTTTTGGTCCATATAGTCTTTCTTTAGTGGTTCAATATGGACGCAAATTGTTAGAACAAGAGCATTCAAATATTTCTCAATAAATATTGGGAAACATTTGAAATAGCTGAACTGAACAAACTAAACAATTTTGCGCAAGAAAATTATATGCCAAGTATCCACATTGCAACTATTTTGATGCAGTGTGACGATATTGCAAGTGATTCAAATCTGTATTTTGGCCCCAGCCACAGTAACTGGATGAGAGGCACATTTCTGGGGTCAGTCATGATCTTCTTCTGTCTGTATATTCCAGAGAAATTGCTGTTTGCTGTGAGCAGGGATTCTGGCCATAGTCCTTATTTGATTTGATTTACGGGCGCCATGAAGAGACCACAAAGTCAAAGCTGAGACATGAATGTGCTATTTGACACAAACAATATCCAAGCAAAGAACAATCACAGGAATATTTCAAACATGTGGTGGGAATTTACAGCAAAGGAAATGTTTTGTTGATTGTCATTCATTGGCCATATTCAGCGTTTGTGTCAGCACGCAATACAGTACATCATACCACATATGGAAGTACATAAACTCGCTGACTGCTACATTAAGTACACCTACAGAATGTAATGAGCTTGGGATTCATATTAAAACGATCTTTACAAATTTAACAATGCTCTATTTTGATTTATTCTGCTAGTCAGGGATTAATTTAAAGGGGAAATATTATGGAAAATTGTGTATTGTTTGTTTACAAATAGTTGCGTATCTGTAGTGCATGCTTCATGTGTGAAATTAAACAACCAAGTAAGTCTTTAGTTATCTGTCCAAAAAAACACTTTTTGTTTTGTATGGTTAAATTAGCCAGTGGTGGCTTCTCGCTAGCTGTCACTTTCGCTGTGCACTACATTTCCAAGACTCTCTGTGCTCACCTTCCAGGTGTCCAACATCTTGGGCTTTGGCATTTTTGCATCACGGACAACATGGGTTCCACCATAGTGACAGTGACAACAGCCTGGACGCATCACTGGCCATCAGTCTTCGCAAGTTTTAGCTGTATTACCGCCTTCAACCACCAGCAAATTATTGATCCAGCTGTGTCCCCCATTATTCAGCCTCTTTGCCAGCTCCCACTTAAAGGCCTCTGAATACTCCCGCGGTCACGTGGTCGACAACGCCCGCATTGCATCACGTGACCGACGAATTGGCCCGCATGGCCCCTCTACGTAGCTTGACGCGCACACGGCAAAAATTGTTGCTGCGCGTTGAACGCTGGAGATCATCTCTCGTGATTGGTCCGTTTTAGTCACATGCTGTGATGATGTAATTAGCGTTCCTCCCGGTTCCACATTGCATCTACGCTGCCGCCTTCTCGATCGATTTTGCAGCATAATTAAACGTATCATCTGGTCATCTAGGTCCATTTGTTCTAGCAGACTCTGTTCCATGGTCACCATTGTTGTTGCTTTGTTCCTTGTTACGGAAAGGAAAGTAAAACCGGCTAGCGGAAATGGCCACAAAATGCAGAGGTAAATCCACCCTGTGGCGTCCTAGCCAATACCAGCCCTAGCAACCCTCCCGACTTGGAGGAGAACTGCAGCACACTTTCAAAACAGCGCGCGTGGGTTGCGCTCGAGTATAAAGGAAAACTGCATGCGCGATAGCCGCAGTGACGTCAGCGCGGTCGCCGTCCGTGCGAGTATAAAGAAGCCTTTACTCTTGGTGACGACATTATGGCTGAGCTGTAGAAGCTCCTTACTGCTGGCATTATCAAGTGGCTCAACACTCCTTGGATCTCAAACGTAGTGTCAGTGAACAAAAAGTCAGGTGGCTTGTGGCCCTACATTGACCGCAGGATATTTAACAAAGCTGCAATTCCTGAAAAATACCTACTGCCTACAGCAGAGCAGCTGGCTGAGAAATTCTACAGCTCTACTGTACTATTGTACTCCAAACTCTTTAGCTGCAGCTTTCCCTGCACCTGGACAGCCTTTACCACACAGCATTTATGACCCACATGAGGGTCTTCCGCTACACTCAAGCTCATCTGAAATGGACTGATGCAAAGAGGAAGAGTGTACTGTGGTCTGACGAGACCACATTTCTAATTGTTTTTGGCAATCATGGACGTCGTGTCCTCTGGTCTAAACAGGAAAAGGACCATCCGGATTGTTATTAGCGCAAAGTTCAAAAGCCAGCATCTGTAATGGTATGGGGGTGTGTTAGTGCCCATGGCATGGGTAACATGCACATACAGTATGTGAAGGCACCATAAATGTAGAAAGGTACTACAGGTTTTGGAACAGAGACGTCCCTGCTTATCTTAGCACGACAATGCCAACCAAGCCACATTCTATATGTGTTACGACAGTGTGGCTTCGTAGTAAAAGAGTGCAAGTACTAGACTGATCTGACCTGTCTCCCATTGAAAATGTGTGGCGCATTATGAAGCGCAAAATACAACAATGGAGACCCCGGACTCTTGAGCAACTGAAGTTGTACATCAAGCAAGAATTGGAAAGAATTCCAACTACAAAGCATCGACAATGTGTCCTCAGTTCCCAAACATGTCCTGAGTGTTGTCAAAAGGGAATGTGATGTAACACAGTGGTAAAAATGCCCTTGTAACAGCTTTTTGGAATGTGTTGCAGGCAGAGTATATATTTTCCCAAAAAATTAATTTATCAGTTTGAACACTAAATATATTTGGTTCATAGTGTATTCCATTTACTATAGGTTGAAAAGGATTTGCACATCATTGTATTCCGTTTTTATTTACACTTTACAAAACGTCCCAACTTCATTGGAATTGGGGTTTACAATATATGCTAGCAGAGGGCAGTATTGCAGTAGTAAAGTTAAAATTTTGAATAAAGGCATATTTGTTTTTGTCTGTCACTTTTGTAAACAATTGCAAGGGAAAATACATAAATTGATTGATGATCTGAGTTTTTCTGCAATGACGTCATTCACATCGCTGTGGTTGCATCAGCCTCATAAAGAGTTTTACAATCTTAATTAGACACCGATTTTCAGTCTTCCTCCACTGGCCAGCTCCCCATCAGATGCCAAGCACTCCCTTCGACAACAAGGGCAGCATTCAAGAGGTGAAGATTTAAAGCTCTGCAAATATTGACTGCTCAATGGCTTTCATGGGCTAGGCCTGGGAGGGAATGACTCTAACCTCCACCTGTTTTCTCAGCAGCTTCACCACATCCAATAGAACACATGAGGGCAGTTTCCTTGGCGGAGATAAATGAGATTTAGGTCAGAAAAACAGCAGGGAGAGGGAGTGAAACAAGATTTAGATTCCCTGAGGAGACAGCGCACATATGAGACGTGGCTAGTTGGTCAACTCCCACCACTGCCTGAAGATTTGACTCTATTCACATAGAGCCATTAGTATTCTAATGCCAGTGGGAATATGTATGACTGCCTTTGAGAGAATGAGATGCACAGGCCTGAGCCAGAGAGGCAGGAGAAAAGACAATGAAGACAAGGAGAGACATTTATGTGTTTGGGACAGAGGGGAGCACAAACACATTAAGGGTGCTAAATAATGACATCTACCTCACTTAAGTCATCATGTCCCCATTATTCTTCTGATGCAGGAAAAGAGAGCCCACTCCGCTGTCATGTGTTTGGATTCTGATGGACTTTCCCAAAAGATCATTTTACTAAACATTGCAATACAAGTTAAATTGATTGTTTAAATTATATTATAATTCAAATATATAAACATCTCAATAAATTAGAATATAGTGTAAAAGTTCTATTACTTCAATAGAAAATGGTTCAATTGAAAATGGGAAACATATTTAGATTGAATAAACACTGAAAATACTTTCCTAAAGGTAATTTCCTATTTTCTATATTTAAAATAATGTTGGGTATTTCTTTTATAATATTTCAATTTCTTGAGGTTGGTAATTGTGGGCTGGGGTTAAATTATTCATTTAATATTTCACTGTGTGTAGTAAATTGATGTTTCACTTTTTTGATTGAACTACTAAAATTAAGTTTTGCACCTGTGTATTCAAAATAATTGAAAATTTGACAGTGGGTATTAGATACAATATCTAGCATCTTACTGCTTACTCTTAGCTACCTTTTTTTTTTTTTTTTTTTTTTTAAACAACTTGATGCTTTTAGATATTTTCACCACATTCAAATTGCAAACACTACAAGGCCCATGTAAAAATCGTCTTTCTTGTATCCACGGACACAATGCCTCCCCTCTACTTCAGAACAGTCTAGTGATCGTGTGTTGAATCTGGGTGACAGAGGCCCTGTAGGAGAGGGTGGGTGCCATCGCCACCCCCCCCGCCTCCCTCACAGTCCTCTTCGATAATCCCTAAGAGAAAGACTGGGCATTTAGGGTGAGATATGCTTAATCCAGGGTGGCCTTGCTAACAAAAGACTCTGCCACTTCCTCTGGCTTGGGAGCTTCCGCTGATTTGAGAGGCCTGGCGTGGGTGCAGTAAAAAACACACACCAATAGTGCATGTCTGCATCAATGGAGCAGACTACAGATGTACAGTTTAGACACACATAGACATGGAATGGTGGACAAAACAAGTTGGGTGTGATGGGAGAAACTAAACAACAAGCCCACACATCCAGGGGCGAATACAAATGAAAGACATACTGTAAAATATGTCTAAAGTATGTTGGCTGTGTACGTTCTGTTCCAGAGTTGAAATACAGTGTTCATTTTATGGAGGGATCCACCGAAGAAGATAAAAACGTCACGGCCTACTGCACTCGCATCTACAAAGAGAGAGGACCTGTCATTCATGGTTAAAGGTCCTTCTGATGGATGAGAGGAATGTGGTCATCATACAGTCCATCACATTAGGGCTTTGTTTGTATTTCTAAATGAGGAGACTACTTTCTGTGCAAAAAAAAAAAAAAAAAAAATGGCATCAAAAGGATTGATCCTGAACTTTTTACCTTCTGACATACCGCAAATTTCATTAATCTCACATTCACATTTGCTATTTTCACAGGAAAAACACACCCACTTGTAGTTAGAAATGTCATCACAGGGAGATACTTCACTTTTTCCGCTTTTTATTTCCCCAATTTAAAATAAACACACCATGGAATCATGTCATTGGCAGTTAAAGGTCAGTACAGACCTCATGCTTAGTGAGGCAATTATATCCCAGTCAGGTCCAAGACTCCAAGGCCTGCCATGCTGTGTCATGCAACATTATGAACTCACTACCAACCAGCTGAGCCGTCCGGGTCACTAATTCTGACAGGTCTACCACTGCACTAATGCTGACCGTCCTACGTAGCCTCCACCAAGACTAACTTTTCATGACAGTGCCAGGTGTATGTGTGTTCTCATGAAACTTGACACAGTCTTGTTGAGAATCCAATTCAAGAAGAAAAAGCCTCAGTGACGCACAGCACTAAATCATAAATGAAGAAAAAAAAAAAAGACTTGGGTTTTGGATAATGATTGGGGTTCAACTAAAGAAAACCAGTGTCCTGTGGAGTGATGGAAACGTGTGTATGTGCGAACCATACCTAATGTGGGATACCAAACCTGGGAAACTCACCAACATCAGCGTGGCAATCCTGGAGAATTAGCCTGTCCATCAGTCCTAACTCCTAAGGACACGGACTTCTTCTTACCAGGTTGCGTTTAAAGACGACACTATGGCAGTGAAGACCGACTTTCAACAGTATTCTTGGGTTTGATTGAAGGCAGACAGGTTCAAACGTGCAGGATTGTGAGCTGTACAATGCAGTGACTGAAACAAAAACAACATAAGTCCTCCAGTCCACTCCTTACATAACACAAACATTTCCTTAGTGCAGTTTTTACAGTATTTCATAGTGCTCATTGCTCAGAAATGACCAGAAAAGACAGTTTAATTGCAATATACAGCTCTTTATTTGGTTAACATAGCTGTCAATATTAAAAGAAAAGCACAGACATCTATGGACATAAATACAGAGGGCTGACGTTCAAAAAACGCTATCGAAATGTGGTTTGTCATGAGAATGAGGTTTTGGGATGTAAAGGTAGTAATTAAAAAGATACTTTTAACTGTAAAAGAAATTCAAAAGATAGTTGGCTCCTCCAGCAGCAATAAGTGGAAATGCTCGAAAAGCGGTGTGGATGCACGCATCTCGTTCCAACATTATTCAAGCATACAGTATCAAAAGTATATTTAAGGGACTGATCACTGCGAGGTCACACATTTAATATACAGTATATAATAAAGACATACAGTAACTGATGAGTGAGGGCTAGAGATGAAGGGCTATATGGATAGGATTCCATGAGTGGCAATTCCATTGCTTGAAGAGATCAGCACAGTGAGATTACTGACAGAGGCAGCAGAAAGCTCAGTCACAGAGACAGACCCAAAACCCACATTTCCACTAAACAGTACAGTGCAGTTCAGTTTGCAACTCATTTGGTTCGGTTGATTTTACTACACCAACCAGAAGAGGGCTCAAACAATTCAGGACTGTCTACTTTGCTTATTGCAGAAGGAATTGAAACACAAAGTGAAAACAAACTGTAGCCGTCCCTATAATGCGGTGCTGATGCTAAATAGAGCAAAGTTTGAAGGACCATTTTAAAATAGAAAACAATGATGTCCATTGTAAATATTGCATTGTAAATATACGCCATGCATACCAAATTAAGTGATGGAAAGTGGGTACATCAGTTGTCTAAAAATCTGCAGCCCTTAGTGCATGTGTGAGCAGGTGCATTGAGCTGATGGAGTGACTTTCATAAGGCTCCAATATCTTAAAGTTGTTTTCTTCATTTGACTGAAAGCCTGGAGTCTCAGGCACCACTCCATTGATGCACATTGTGCCACACTGTGGTTTCCTGTCTTTTAAACTGTTTTAGAACATACACTACTCCAAAAAAGTTGAGGATATTCAGCTTTCGGCCGCAATTTCATGATGAACCTAAAATGGACTATAATCTTTACAGGTGAAAACTTGATGCGATCTCTAAATTTATGAATACACAGGACATGTCCAACTCTTCAATGGTTCAGTAAATTGTGCGCAATATGCTGTTCTCGATCTTGGAGTTAAAAGCAGATCCTTGGCTCTACATCCCCAACTTACTGTGAGTAGTCTAAGTCCTTGGTGGAATAAAAAATGTATTGTTGATTGCATTTTCTGACATCTGAAATCAATGAATAAAAAAAGTAAAGATGAATCAAAAAGACAATTACTCAAGATAAATCCATCCATCAATTTTCTGAGCCGCTTATCCTCACAAGGGTTCAAGATAAATCAAAGAGGAAAATTATTTTAAATGCCCATCCTGATAGCTAATATTAGCTATGATAATAAAGTCAGTCGTTGCATTAGAAATGCAAATAAGAGTGACGTATCATCAGTAAGCAACAAATCAATGGATTCAATGTCAACCATGACACGGTAAACAGAACAATGGAAAACATCCAGCATCTTCATTTTAATGGCATCTGTGTGTTTACTAGAAGACGATCTCTGTTGCATAAAAATGTTCCATTCCCATTGTTGCATTGAAGTAATGATGCTCAATTGACCAAATCATTACTAGTGCACTACTGTGGTTGGCAACTATGGCAGGCTGCTTAAAGAAGATTTAAAAAATAAAAATAAAAAATGGTACGGTATAAATTATTCACAAAACTTTACAATGGAAATGCAAGAAAATTATCTGTTCTGTACTGTACTGAACCTCTATTGTACTGCTTTGTTGAAATGAGGTTTAAGTGACAGACTGTCGCTGGAAGGTGAATTTTCAAAGCTTCAGGTTGTGTGATTCTTCAGGGTTAGGCTCGGTACAGCAAGATCCTTTCAGCACAGTTCTGGCCAACCAAGCTAGCGTATTCTTTCACCTCCGTCTCATCACTGGAACCTTTCTGCTTGCGGCAATAGACTGTGTAGGGCATGATGGTCCGTCTGTGTAGCACTAGAACTCTGCCCACGTCTTTCAAGACCCAAGCATCTCCTGGAAACAAAAACACACAAATGCACACGTAAGCACACACAAGAACAAAATGTAGTGTAACACAATAAACTAACCTCAGTTTCCCTCCCTCTGACTTACCTCTGAGTGACTTGGCAAAGTTGCTTCATTATTCCGAGAAGCAGTTGGAGGAGCAGAAAGCAATTTAGCTCCAGACAACACTAACTACACTCTGCCCTAAACCTGAAGTCATGGCAGTGCATGAGCGGGCTGGTTAGCTTGCCTTGTTTATGTGGCCTTGCTCTGTGCTGGCTTGCCAAGCTCAGCATCTCATTAGGTCTTGTGTCATACACTGCCAGCATCTATTAGGCCTGTGAAAACACTGTTAATCTCAAAAGTGCATGCTAAGCTAAGAGCAGGCCTCTGGAGAGGTGGTTGGAAAAAGGCTGAAAAATGATGACCTTCTCTTTGATATTAAAATCCCCACCTCCTGGAGAGAAAGGCTGTGCCAAAGTACCTACAGCCGGCGCCAGTAAAAAGAGTAAGAGGTAGCACACAGCAGGGAAAAGAAGTAACTATGCATACAACGCATACTGTAATATGCAGAGGGTGTGTATTGACCCCTGTTTAAAATGCTCAAATATCAGGCTCACTTTAAATTCACTTTGCCAAAAATACGCAAACCAACATAACTGGAGTTTTTTTTCCTCCAAGACATTTGAATCTTTCAAATAAGATTTAATGAATCAATGTTTCTTTTATTAGCTTTGCTATGAAAGTCCTGAATTTACCTTTGCTCAAAAATAGACTTTTTGAAGCAAAACTTTAAATTAAAAACAAATCAGCAGTTTATATCATCGTGCCAGTGGCAGACGAGGACACAAAAAGGAATGACCACAAAATTAATTTAAGTAGCTCCTGATGACAAAAATATAATACTGTATTTAAAAATTCAAATCGTCAATGAATGCAACAGCTATAACATCAGCTTGCCTCCTTGAGTTAATTATCAGTAACAAAACACTAACTTACAAGTTACACTTGCGGTGTCTTTTTAGTGATTATTTTATGTGAACATTACACAGACCTTAATGGTGTGTAGTCGCACACATCTTTAAGATAGTCTATTAACCTCCACTTTAATACAGACCAGAGTTCGTAGTGGAGCTAGAAGGCCCTTCGCCTCCTTTCACTCGCAGAAATCCAAACATCCGCTGTGAACATAACTTCCTTTCGCGTCTACTCTCTCTCTGTCCCCTTATTCATGCACCATCTTCAGTTTGATGAACTCCAGACCGCCTTTTCTCTCTATCTCCCGGACATACTTTGAAATACTTCTTTGAGGTCACAGCTCTTAAGCATCCAGGTTCAAGGGTCCGGGGGAAGAGGAGTGGTGAGGATCGATCCGGGAGTCATAGGGTCAGGGTTGGAGCTCGGGGCCTTGACACCTTGCAACACTCCTCGCTCTTTTTATCCATCTCAAACTTTTAAAACATGCTCAACACACCGGATGCAGGTCAAAGGCACACCATTGGCTGTTTCTTTGGACATGAGCACTTCCTTTAAACTCCTGTTGCAAATCCAAACGCGATTTGGGTATGAAAGGAAAAAGGCCAACGTGTGGGTGTAGCATGGATAGGGTCTTTGACTGAATGAGCAGGGTTCAAGACCTCATGTCAGTAAGCTTCCTTTCAGCTGTACGTGCTGCGGAGGATCCCAGATGAAACCTTCCAGGAGTGCATGAGGGCATGGCAGAGAAGGCTGGGAAAGTGTGTTAGAGGGGGGGATTTCTCCAGAGGAGAAAACTTGTAGTTGGTAGTTTGGATTTGAAATATACAGTCCCCTCCAAAAGTATTGGAACGGCAAGGTCAATTCCTTTGTTTTTGTTGTTTCACATAAGACATTTGGGTTTCAGATCAAAAGATGAATATGAGACAGACGTTCAGAATTTCAGCTTTTATTTCAAGGTTTTTACATCTAGAAGTGTTAAACAACTCAGGACAGAGCACCTTTTGTTTGAACCTTTTCAATCGCGCAAAAGTATTGGAACGTGACTGATGGGTGTTTCTAGTTGCTCAGGTGATGCCTTTTAGATTGATTGCTTAAACATTAGATAGTGCTTGTTTTTGGCTTTGTGTTTCACCTGTGAAAAGTGCATTTGCTGTTAAGCAAACATGAAGACGAGAGGTGTCTATGGAAGAAAAGTGAACCATTTTGAAGCTGAGAGAAGAGGAAAAACCGATTATAACTATTGCACAAACATTGGGCATAGCCAAAATAACATTTTGGAATTTCCTGAAAAAGAAAGAATCTACTGGTGTACTGAGCAACAGACATCGAGCAGGTCGGCCAGGGTTATCTTCAGCAACTGACGACAGAAACATTGTGAGACCTGTGAAGAAACACCCAAAGACAACACTCAGTGACATCACTGCCAACCTCCACAGGGCAGGGGTGAAGGTATCACAATCCACTGTTCGAAGAAGACTTTGAGAGAAGAAATATACAGGCCGTACCACAAGATCCAAAACACTTATCAGCAAAAAGAATCGTAAGGCTAGACTCGATTTTGCAAATAACTACAGAGCCACACAAGTTTTGGAACAAAGATTTATGGACTGATCAGAATCAGAATCATCTTTATTTGCCAAGTATGTCCAAAACACACAAGGAATTTGTCTCCGGTAGTTGGAGCCGCTCTAGTACAACAGACAGTCAATTTACAGAACACTTTGGAGACAGAGACATTGACAAAAAACAATTGTGCAAAAAGATGCAGAGTCCTCTAGCACTTAGAGCAGTTCGAATGACTAATATTGCAATAGACCGGTGCAATGACCATTGTGCAAGGGGCGCTGAGACTTCAAGGAGTGTATGCGGTTTAAAGTGACGAGTAGTGCGATAATCTGGGACAATGTTGGTTGTGCAAATGTTACAGATACTCCTCAATCAGTGTGCAAATGGAACAGATGCTACTCTGGCATGAGTGGCCAGTATATGCAAATAGACCAAGATTAAGCTCTACCAAAGTGATGGAAAGGCCAGAAGTATGGAGAAAGAACGGATCTGCTCATGATCCAAAACACACAAGCTCATCTGTGAAGCATGGTGGAGGTAATGTCATGGCTTGGGCTTGAATGGTTACTTCTGGAACGGGCTCACTAGTCTTTATTGATGATGTAAACTCATGATGGCAGCAGAAGAATTAATTCTGAAGTCTACAAACCGTTTTGTCTGGCAATTTACAGAAAAATGCATCGAAACTATAATTGGGAGTAGCAACATCATGCAACAAGACAATGACCCAAAACACACTTCCAACACAACAAAGGACTTTATCAGGGGGTAAAAGTGGAAGGTCTTAGACTGGCCAGTCAATCACCGGACCTTAAACAAACAGAGCATGCATTTTACCTCCTGAAGAGGAGACTGAAGGGAGAAACCCCCAAAAACAAACGAGAACTGAAAGAGGCTGCAGTCAAGGCCTGGAAAAGCATTTCAAATGAAGAATGCAACAGTCTGGTGAAGTCAATGGCTCCTAGGCTTGATGCAGTTATTGCAAGTAAGGGTTACACCACCAAATATTAAATGTTATTTAAGTTAATTTAATGTCTGTTCCAAAACTTCTGCTCACTTGAAAAGTGGGTGGCTTCAAACAAAACGGCCTCTGTCCTTATTTGTTTAACACATCTAGATGTACATACCATGACATAAAAGCTGAAATTCTGAACTTTTGTCTCATATTCATCTTTTGATCTGAAACCCAAATGTCTTCAGTATACAACAAAAACAAAGGAATCGACTTTGCCGTTCCAATACATTTGTAGGGGACTGTACCTTTTGGGACACCAGTCCTAGAACTTTTCTTACACAATATCAGACGTGTATGTCTCAAAGCAATCTCGCTTGATGTTGGGGGTGAATCGACCACCTGCTGTGAAGACTATTAACTTCAACAACAACAAAATTCAGGAGCTACAAGAAAAGCGATTGTGTTGAAAATTTCAAGTCAAAATTTGTGTATGTCACACATTTGGTCAGTGCACATTAGTTTAAGGGGTTGACTCCTTCACGGAAACATTTTTTGCTGTGTTTATTCAGCAGAATGGACAATGACCCTGGCTTTTTTCAGTCTCAAATAAACATTGATAGTGAATGTGTGAGATAGTTCATATGTGTTGTACAGAATGAGTAAATATTATGCATACACTCTTGAGAGGCCACATTGAGGGCACTTAAATTTGATCCACATGGGTCGGCTTTGGATGGTTATTTAAACAGATAAGCTCGCTGTACACTTTCCTTTTTATTTTATTTTATTATTTTATTAACACAGCTCTTCAGGTACCCCATACCATTCAAATCCGTGAGGCTTGGACTTGGGAATTGGTTGGAATTAAAAAGCTTTTTGCCTCAAATTCAGTGACTAAATGACATGTCTAAAAAAATTACGTCCAGAACATATGCCTAAATTGTGTGCTATTGTGTCATTATGACACATGGAAGGCCATTTTGGTCGCACCACTGGGCGTATATTTCTGGAATAACAGTCTGAACCCTCCACACCAGCAGATGCCCAAGCCCACAAGTTTGGCAACAACACTGCTGCAGAGCTAAATATCCAGACGGCCAACACTGAAACATGTTGACAGTGAGTTTGTACAGTTAGGCCTGAAATAATGTCCATCTCCGGCCAAGATCAACAGTCCATGGAGGAATGGAGGCACCACAAACATAAACTTGTCATAGCATATATAAACTCTGACCATGACACATCATCAGTGTTTGTGCCTACTGATGGCAAGGTTATTTTGATGAAATGAAAATACCTAAGCTAACTATCTGGCCAACAAGTTATTCAAAGTAATGTTAATGGCAGTTGACTAATTGTTTAATGCATTTACTTCTTCAGAGGGTGCAGCTATGAAACTAAAAACGCATTCAAAGTACAACTCGCAACAGAAACCACGCAATTTCTTATTAGACAATGCATATACAAATGAGGCAACCGATGCCTAAAAATATAGCCATTGGACAGCCTAGGTTCTTAGCAGTGGAAAGAGTTGATTGTTTTAACTACCTCTCTAAATTGAAGGATTTCCAAGTATGACCTCACGATAAGAAAATATCAAGCTGTCGCTCACATATAATTTTTTTTTAACATTGTCCTCTACATACTTGTTAGTGTAGATTGACCTTCATAGCACCTCTCTCTCTTAGTATTGAGAATGGATCAGCCTCCCTCACTTTCTGTCCTCATTGCTGTGAACCTTTTTATATCCCATCTTTCCTTCCTCTACTTAGCTACTCTAATGCTGTGTCCCAATATCAGTACAGGGTTAATTGATGAGAAAAGACACGTCAAATGTTAACATGTGACCAGACGAGACTGTTGTGTTGCTATACCTTCATCAGGATTCGGGTTGAAACGAGCATATCGGGAATTCTCCAGGTGTGGAAGGCATTGCTCAATGGTTATCCAGACATTGGTTTCTGGGCAGAGTAGGTCTGAAGGTCGGTACTGTCCCTGTAAAATGAGGAAGGTAGGGAGCACGAGGATTAGAGATACATCTATAATGTACATTGGCTAAATTGTTGATACTTTTCTTTAAAGAAGGACATAACCACAATGGTCGTATAAATAATTGGAAACTAACAAAAGATATAATAAAAGTATTATTATATTAAACAAAATTAAACTCATGAAACTCACCTGGACAAAAAAAACCCAAAACTTTTTTTTGCACAACATTTCAATAACTGAAGGAAAAAGATTTTTGTAACTTTGTATTTTGTCCCACTTCTCATGAGCACACTGCTCCAGCTGTCTCAGGTTTGAAAGAGGTCTTCTTCAGGCTCCATGTTTCAGCTCCTTCCACAGATGTTCAATTGCATTTAGATCAGGGTTCAAAGAAGGCCACTTCCAAATAGTCCATTGTTTTGTTCTTATTCTAGAGTTTTTTTTAACTGTGTGCTTTGGGTCTTTATCCTGTTGGAGGACACATGACCAGCAACTGAGACATTGTTTGTAGACCATTTTGGGGGTTGCTCAAGCACCCCTAAATTGAATACCAGCACACCTAAAAAGAGATTATTTATTCATTTTATATGTATTTGCTTTTTAAACAAGCTAGAAAAGTGTATAACCAAACAGCAGCCCCCCTGGCCTCAAAAATGGCCACCCAGTGTTCCACCCAATTCCTCCCATCGCTCCCCGACTGGCCTTGCGCTACCTGCACGTACATATACATATATCACACACACGCGCGCACACACACACGCACGCACACACACACACACATTATATCAAATCGTCATATTCTTATTTAATTGACATCACAATCCAGCAGTTCGAGGGTGGGCCTTATTTCACATTTATCCTTTATTTAACCAGGTAAAAGCTTATTGAGTGATAAAATCTCTTTTTCAAGAGCCAAGAGGCAGCAGAAATTATACACTACATAACGCGACAACATTCATACAATAAATAAAAATACTGAAAACTAAACATAATAGTGATAATAAAAAGTATGGCATCTGATTCAAAAACAGTGACAAAGCCCAAAATCCATATATGGTGTTTTCTTTTCATTCATTCAAATTTGGCAGGCTTTAATCAATTTTTTGGGGTTTCTTTAGTGGGTGAATGACTCTATACCTATGTATGTTAAATATTTGTTTATGTGCAATTTTTGCGAACAGAGCCTGAGTCTGATTTATTTATATTTTTTTATTCATCTAAGATATATTTATTGTTCTACATTACAATGCCAATGTTCTTTAGAATTGAAAGTTAATTGTTCTTAAAAAGGATGTACTTGATTTATTATGCTCTATAATATCATTATATCAGTGGGGGAAAAAAGTGAAAAAAACGATACTATGGCTTATCGTGATCAGTCGACCGCGAAAGTAGTATTGGTAGATCGCATGACATCGCGTGACATTAAAAAAAAGACATCACTTAGGTCACGCACATGCGCAAACACCGGCGCTAAAAGATAACTGCAGATGTGCAAACAACGGCGCAAAGTGTGTCAAGACTAACAAGCTAGTCAGTGAGTTACCTCCAATTTTTATCTCTCGGCATTTTCTCTTAAACTTAAGAAAGGGTATAAAAATGAGTGGGGGAGCTGGACCAAGTAAGAAGACTAAAACTTACCACTTTCATACGGAATGGGATGAGGCGTATTTTTGCACGATGACATTTTCAAAATGCGTATGCCTCATCTGCCAGTCTACCATCGCATTACCAAAGAAGGGAAATGTGGAACGGCATTTTAGGACTGTGGATGGAAAATACGACACTGACTTCCTGCCAAAAAGTAAGCTGAGAAAGAGAAAGGTGAAGGAACTAAAATCCCAGTTGTCCGGACAGCAGTTACTTTTCACACAACATACTACAAAAGCGAAAGCTGCCACCGAGGCATCGTTCCGGGTGAGTCACGTCATCGTTAAGAACAAGAACTCCTTCCAAGAAGGAGAGATGGTAAAAGATGCCATCGTTGAAGCAGCTGACGCATTGTTCCGGGACTTTAAAAATAAGGCAGAAATATTATCTTTCATCAAAGCTCTCCAGCTGTCAAGAAGTACAGTTAAATGGCACGGTGAAGCCATGGCTGAGGATTTAACCCAGCAAATGTGGAAGGACATCGGAGATTGTGAGTGTTTCTCACTGCAGTTGGACGAATCTACGGACGTGAGTGACACAGCCCAGATGTGCATTTTCATTACATTCATGTGCTATCCTTTTCGGGAAGATGCTGAAGTTGATTCACTCGCATCAAAAATTGCAACACTGTTTCAGGAACTCTTCAGGAGTGGAAGATAAGATTTTGACACGACAAGCTGACATTGAGCTGAAGTCCAGAGCTCATGGACAGTTTTGGTACTTATTCACAGAGCTAAAGTACCCCAACATGAGGAAATGTGCTACCTTTTTGACTGCATTATTCGGCTCCACTTATTTATGTGAGTCAGCCTTTTCCCACATGAAGATCATGAAGTCCAAGTACCGTTCCACCCTAACTGATGAACATTTGGAAGTGTGCTTGAGGCTGGCTGTCAGCAGCTACTGTCCAGACTATGCATCCCTGGCTGATTCACTTCAGTGCAAGTCATCGGAGTAAACTCAGGTAATGACAACAAATTAACATTGTTAATTATGTTGTGATGTGCAAGATTGGCTCATGCGGTGATGTATGGTACATCAACATACATTGGTGCTGAGCTGTGTCGGCGGCCCAGAATTTTAGCTCATTGGCAGCGCTCTGCACTCTCAAACCGGAGACATGGTCGCGGCCCCCACCCCCCAAAAAACAAGTAGCTCGCGGGAGGTTGGCTGCTTACAAAGTAGATCTTGGGACAAAAAGGTTTGGGCACCCCTGATCTATGTATTGTATAGTATTGTTAAAGTATTCATGAATGTCAATATCTGTTCAAGTGTTTTACATGTCATGCACTGCATTTCATGCAAAAGTCCCAAAAATATGTCCAAGGTCCATTTTAGGTATATATAGTAGTCACTATAAGGGGCTGGTTTACTCCAGAAAAAAAATGCATGTTCCTAATGTTTATGTAGAGTTGCTGTTGTATCAAAATGAATTATCTTAGTAGGGTTACAATATGCTTATTTTACGATTCCCATTCCTTCTTCTTTTGCTGTGGCACATTTAAATAACCATTATCTGAATGAATGGTTCAGTCACAGATGTTCCAAAAAAGTGTTATGGTTCTCTTTCATAAATGTGAGAATGAAATTGTACGGAGCCCCTAAAGGGACATGGGGGGGAATAAAAAATAAACTTGTTTCTCATTCTAACGAGAAACTCTCTCCTTCGAATGAGAAAGTTCCTCGTTACAATGAGAAAGTTCCTCGTTACAATGAGAAACGTCCTCGTTTGAATGAGACACTTTCTCATTCAAATGAGAACGTTTCTCATTCGACCTGTGAGTGGTACCTTATTTACCTGCTAGCGGTAGCTTCATGCGTTCGGGTAGCCGTACAGTAGCTTATTTACAACTTGCTTCCAGCGCATGTCAGCTGAGCGAATGGCAACAGAAGAGGACTTGCTCTCTTTCCTTAAAACAAGGAATATACCTGATAGTGTCATCGACCAACTAAAAGAAGATAAGGTGAGTATAAATGTAAATGTAACTTTCATCACACAAATATAGCAGTATAGGCTATAGAATAGCTGAGCCATATTTGCTAGTGTGTGTGTGTGTGTGTGTGTACGTGTGTGTGTATGTGTGTGTGTGTAAATAAGCTACCACTCACAGGTAGACGTTTCTAATTCAAATGAGAAACTCTCTCATTCGAACGAGAAAGTTTCTCATTTGAATGAGAAACAAGTTTCTTTTTTTTTTTTCCATGTTCCTTTAGGGGCTCTGTAAAATTGTGTTCAAATGTAGAAAAAAAGTGAAATTTATCTTGCCGAGCTGGGAGCTCAGCACCCCTAAACCTTTTATCTTAGAATCACCCCTAGACTGAGACCATACTTGCAATTGACAAACGGCGCACTACACACTATACGCAATGGCGAGCAACATGTTGGAATAAGAGGAGGAGGATGATTTCGACGTACAGGAGCACCCAATTGAACTTGGCATCGTCAAACCTTACATGTTTGAGCCGATAAGGAGGTCGGAACCTGACAGTAACGACGATGAGCAGCCAAGCAGCAGCTGTACAACAGAAAAAGAAGAGTGGCCACTGGCTCGATGTGACGGTATGTCAAAAGCATGTCTTTTTATACAGTGATGGCTTGAAATAATGGAGGCGCATTCTGCATCATATTTATCGATTTTAACCGCTGTATATCTGCTATATAATCACTTCAAAATGGCAGATGTGGTTTGTAAAGGGGTTCTAGAGTTATCAAGAAAAATGTTAACATCTTTGTCCTCTGATGGCTTCTAATGGCAGTTGGTTGTTACTTCTTCAAAAGGAAACCAAATCAGTTAAATGCATGCAACCACACAAGAACAAGGATGTAAGCATAAAACAAACCAATACTAGCATGCTAAAGTGCCTGTGCTAACAGATTGCTGTAGATGGAATGCTATGCAGCTGTAATGGACACACACATCGATCTGATGCTCTCCATGTCCTAACAGCCTACAGTTTCTACAACTGTCAGCACACGTGGCTTGAGACACACACACACGAACGCACGCACACACCTCTATAGATTCCTTCAACACTGCTGCGGAACACCTCTAAATACACGCACACACATACGCACGCACACACCTGCTGGGCCATAAAAGCTCACTTGTTTCCCCCCACGAAGGCCTCAGCAGCTCAAATCAAGCATCATGCACGGTAGGGAGTAATAATGAGGGAGACGATAGACACTTCTTCAATTAGCTCTCTTTCCATGGTGGTGTCTTCAGTCCAAAATGATAAAGATATTTTATTATGAATATTTTATCAAAGGAAGGCCAAAAGAAAGTTGTTTTTACTGAAAGTGAATACTGAGCCTGTTTCTACTTGTCTCTACAACACAGGCCAACTACTGTTTGTAGTATTGTTTCTGTGCCACTGTTGCCTTTTATTCATAAATGTTTGTATTGCACAGTAAGCATATCAACAGAATGAGGGTCAAGTGCCTATTCCTGCATTTCAATGATAACATGCAATGCTACCTTTTACCATTTCTAAACTATACGTTGAAGATTATTACAAAGTCTTATTTCTAACCATAATTTGAGTATGTGGAATAGCAAGAGATGTCTTTGGGTAAGCTTGAGCACAAGTTGCACTGCACGTCATGCTCCATTAACAGTATAACAGCAAATAATGCCCGAGGAAAATCAGTGTAATTTAATGTGGATTGTTGTTTTAATGACATTAAAGCTGTGTGAACCCAAAATAACAAAGAAGGACACAGGCAATTTTTGTGACAAAAATGTGTGCATCATGAAGTAAAAGTTCGTGGTAGTTTTGGTGAAAAGGGGCCTTAAAATTGTTGGGATAAGATCCAGTCAGTCACCAGTGTTCCTTTTTTCTTCATTCCACCCTAGCATGTCTAGACAGATATGGATGTAGTGCTGGTGACAAACAACCTTTGAACGCTTGTTTAAGGACAACTTTAAAAAAAAAAAAAAGAAAAAAAAAAAAAAAAAAAAGGTACAAATGAAAGAACAAGCAGAAAAAGCCATAAATTAACAATGACGTGGAGGGTAGAGTTCGCATTGACAGCACAGTGATGAAAGGATGGTGGAACTTCAAGGTGTTGCAAAAAGCTAGCAAGGACTGTAGGTTGACAAAGGGTGCGACCTAAGGGTAAAAAGAAAAGAAGGAAGTGCAAAGACCCAGAGAAAAAAGTAGGAAACCTAATCAGGGCACACTGGTGTTAGTGAATGAAGTGCATTACGTAAATGATATGCTTGGTTTTTATATTTGTATATGTTTTCTTTTTTTTTTTTTTTTTTTCTATAAACATCGTTTGTTCACGACTGAATAAATCTCAACCACAATCATCAAGGGAAAAAATAAACCCCAAGGCTTACACAGTATTAAAAACAGACATGCAAAAACCAAAGGCATGAAAAAGGTGATTAAAAAAATGTTTAATATTAAAAATAAAATATTAATTGTAATATTTTTCAGTTTTTATTGGCCGTTTGTGAATTTGAAGTTAGTTCATTCTGTGTTGTGACATAATCCCTAACATCGCTCCGTCGCTTAATACATATATCATTATCATCCGTAAACTAATTAGATGATTGTAGCCGCATTTCCTAATGAATACAGGATGTACTAGGGCAGGGGTGGCCAACCCGCGGCTCGCGAGCCTCATGCGGCTCTTTAACTAGTTTCATGCGGCTCTTCAGGAGCTGTAACATGACATGCGTCAAAAATTCTTGGCTGGCGCTGTCATTCACTCCCCTACAGCTAGATGGCACACTGACCATGTAAGCCTGTTTGAGTGACGTCAAACGAGCGACGAGAGAATCTTTGGTGTGACATCATTTGTGTTGTAAACAATTTCCGACAAGTTACCTCTTGAAATGGCAGGGAAAAAAAGCACATCCAAACGAAAATATGAAGAAGAACACAGGACGTTTTTACCAGAGTGGGAGAGTTTATATTTTTTTGTTAAACGTAATGGCAAGCCGATCTGCCTTATATGTCACGCAGCATTAGCGCATTTCAAAGCTTCAAATCTTCAGCTCACTCCACCCTAACATCGAACAGGAATTTCCAAAAGGGACTGAACTTCGCAAGAACAAGTTGGTCGCTTTGAAAAGCAGGTGCAGTTTTTCAAAAAAATTACAACACACTCAGAGACCGTAACGCTTGCATCATATCAGCTGGCTTGGAAGCCAGACTGTTTGAAAGCCCCGCTCGTCACAGATGAGGCTGCGGCTGAGTTGGAGATGATCGACCTTTGTGAGGAGGATCAACTGAAAACTGTTTTAAGGGAAGGGACCGTTGAGTTCTGGAAAAGTGTGCCAATTGAAAAATACCCCAACATCAAACGAGCTGCGCTTAAGATACTGTCCATGTTTGGGTCAACGTACGTCTGCGAGTCTGTGTTTTCTACCCTGAAACGTGAAATCAAAGCATCGATCTCTTCTGACTGACACTCATTTGAAAGAATTGCTTAGAGTGGCAACAACAGAATACAAGCCAGATTTGAAGAGGATTGTTCAAGATAAGGAATGCCAGAAGTCTCACTAAGCAGCATAGTAAGAGAAAGATGTTATTGAAAATTATTCTTTTATTGTTTGTGGACTTGCTTGAACTGAGAGTTTGTGTGTGTGAGACACAATGTTAACTGTTGAAAATTACTGATATTATCATGTTGGTGTGGTTATTTTCATTAGATCTGGCTGAGCAGAGGTCTGTGTATGCGTGCATACATGATTAAAAGATGATGTTCATGTGTACCCGTGTATGTGGCTCTTTGCAGTAACACAGGAAAAAAAGTGGCTCTTAGTCTCTGACTAGTTGGCCACCCCTGTACTAGGGGATCAACACTTGTCGCCAATGTTACGTGTGCTTCACGGTTCTGCCGGGACCACAACCAGGGTCACGACCTACAGCACCTCAACACGAAAATACAAAAGACCAGTGCAACAAATACGACACTGGCTGATCTGATGAGCAAAAATGTTGCTTAAACGTAAGATAGAGGATGTCGCTCCAGAGGTGGGTAGAGTAGCCAAAAATTGTACTCAAGTAAGAGTACTGTTAGTTGACAATAATGTGACTCAAGTAAAAGTAATCCTCCAAAATATTACTTGAGTAAGAGTAAAAAGTGCAAAGTGAAATTATTACTCAAGTACTGAGTAAATAGTGAGTAACTTCTGGTTTTGTTTTGCTTCTTTTTTTTTTAACCACAGCATGAACATCCATTAAAAAAATAAAATGTGAATGTGCAAATTCTGATGTTTTTGTGTGTGAGTGTGTGTGTGTCAAAACTCCTCCCCCCCCCCCCCAAAAAAAAAAAAACATCTGCAATTTACTGCACAGTGTTTTCTCAAGTTATAAGTGAGCTGAAATATCCACGTTTGTGCAGACAGTGCCAGACAAATGCTACAATACATGAAAGCTGTTGTTTTTGTTTGTCTAAAATCAGGGGTGTCAAACTCATTTTTGTCTCGGGCCGCATTGTAGTTATGATTTCCCTCAGAGGGCCATTAGAACAGTGAAACCATATAAATGTTTTATCACCAAATCATATTATTACCATTACACAACAAATTGAGGGATAACTAGTTTTGAAATAGGCGGCACAGTGGCCGACTGGTTAGAGCGTCAGCCTCACAGTTCTGAGGTGCGGAGTTCAATCCCCGGCCCCGCGTGTGTGGAGTTTGCATGTTCTCCCCGTGCCTGCGTGGGTTTTCTCCGGGCACTCCGGTTTCCTCCCACATCCCAAAAACATGCATTAATTGGAGACTCTAAATTGCCCGTAGGCATGACTGTGAGTGCGAATGGTTGTTAGTTTCTATGTGCCCTGCGATTGGTTGGCAACCAGTTCAGGGTGTACCCCGCCTCCTGCCCAATGACAGCTGGGATAGGCTTCAGCACGCCCGCGACCCTAGTGAGGAGAAGCGGCTCAGAAAATGGATGGATGGATAGTTTTGAAATCAGAAGACAAGGATAATAGATTGTTCAAGTATTGTTTAAGTTACTGTATAAAAAGGGTTTGGTAAGAGAAAAATGCAATATCTCAACATTATTGTGTATTATTATGACAATTTGGAATTGGGGGACAGATTTTAGCAAAAGTCACGGAAGTTGACAAGCATGATTTTCTTTCGCGGGCCCCATCTGGCCCCCAGGCCTTGAGTTTGACCCCTATGGTCTAAATGTAAACACGAGTAGCGCCCCGTTGCCTTCATGGTAACGACGACCTTCCCAACATGGGGACCACGTATGCACGACGATCAGCTGGGCTGGCTTATCTAGTGTTAATACCCGGCTTATGGCCAGGAAGCCCAACAGAAGACGCTGAGTGAGGTCATGTGACTTTGTGTCCTTTGATTGGTGAACTAGAATTAAACGTCACTCGCGCTTCAACTGGATTGGCGCATACAGCGACCAATGCGGAAGTCGTAGTCTCACGCACGAAATAGTTGATGAATAAGCAATAATTGATCAATAAAAGTAGCGAGTGACATTTAGATCATTGTAACAGCAGAAGCGGCAAAGGTTTTTTTCTGGTCTTGTCAACTCATGTGACTTACCCAAACCTTACCGAGCGCACAGGCGGAACCTCAGGCCGCATATTCGTCCGCTGCGGAATAATATTCACAATTACTTCTGTGTGTGGATGGTGAATGTGTAGACTGGATCTAGCTGCCAGTGTTCAAGGAGTCCGATACAGCCTATGACGTCGGCAACCCAACCCCGAAAAACTCATCTATACGATTCACGTAAATGGCCTATTTTGAGTTTCCATGTATGTAAACACAACCTGAAGCCTCCTAAAATATTTAATGTATTAAGGACTAATTTAGTGTAAGCCCATTTGAGAGTAAAGGCACATTGCTTCACATCCAGACCGTTGCACTGTTGTTGTTCGAAGTTGCTCGCTTTAAGAATTAGTTGAGGGAAAGACGAGAAGACTGGATTTGGAGTTTTCTTTGCAACACCCACATCTGCTGCTTATTTCATATTCATATCACTTAGGTTTTCTCTCTCGTTGAATTGTCTCCTATCCCAAGTATACGTGCACAAGTTAGGCAATGTGGGGAATATGTTAATAAAAAGAATACACTAAACGTGTAGTAAAAGTGTAGTTACAGAAAGGTGGCATTAGACCTTTTGAACAAAAAAGCCTGTTTTATGATAATGAAGTTTGGTCATGACTCATGAATAGAAAATTTAATAGGGAACTCTGGGGAAATGACATAAAAAGCAAGCACTTTTGACCCAACAGACAAATACGGCCACCACGTCAAATGTGCAATTCATCTGTAGTAAGTTGTTTAGTTGGTTTTCACTCAGGGCATGAAAGAAATTAATTGGGATACAAAGAAGTCTTGTGTGACCCAGAGCCATGCAGACTTAAGCCAGTCTGGCCCTGGTTGTGCTCTGACCCAAGGTCACATTCAGCCAATCTCAGTTAAAAAAATAAAAAATAAAAAAACATAAACATGGACCACAAGCCTTCCATCTATCCTCCCTCTCATAGATACAACTTTCACAATAGTCCCTTTTCATCATTAAAAGATTGCTGAAACATGCACATTCTGGCCCAACAAGGGGGCATGTGGCTGCTGATGGACACATGTAAACAGCACGGCACACAAACACACACACGCAAGCTAGACAAATAACACAAGAGCCAAGCAGCCTGGACACAAGGATAGCATCACTGAAAGACATGTCCAAACAAGACATGACTCTGAATTGGGGCCCACACAGACCCATACTCTCACTGTAGTCTGCAACAATACGTTTATTTATGTAGTGGTGGAGGTCCTTTTGCAAATGCCCTGAACATGTCTGGAGTCTATGTTTTGGGGCAGATTTATACTACAGGCAGCAGTTTAAACACACAGTGTGCGCCAATGCTTTTTCACCCTAGTCAACACATAACCACAGCACAGCCTTAAAATAAAGTACCTAGGCTGTGGGACCCAAGACTGCCCTCATAATCCTAACACCAACCCACTCCACCCCTAGCTCTGCTTCGTCCAGCAATGCATCACAGCTCCATGGATGACAGGTTAATGAGGAGAAAATATTTTTATAAGATCACATTTCAACTGACTCCTGAGAACCAATGGCATAGCTTTTATGGATATCAGTTCACAGCTTGAGCACTTCTATCTCTATCACTTTTGGTCTTAAAATGCAGGCAAGCCTGACATCTGTATCACACTCACTACAGCTTGGCGACAAGTGGAATTACAACAGCTAATCTTGGTCTTAAAACCCCACCTCAAAGAACAAACTCGGCTCTTCACGCAACACAAAAACATGGATTTCAAATTGCAGCTCAGAAGTGGTTATCGAAAGATCTTAATGTAGTTTGACGAGCCTTTACAGACAAAATGGCACAGCTGCTGAAGTTAAAAAAAATATATAAAAATAGTGGTGAATTTAATAGTAACACAAACACCTCCGGCTGGCAGCTAGAGGGCTCTGGATCTGATCAGCATGACACCATCTCTAAACTCTCACTTTCAGCCCTGTGACCTTCGCACCACCCCCTCGCTCCAACCATGCTACCACTCACACCCCCAACTGAATCATTCAAAATCAACACTGTGACTTAATCTCCTCCTGACCTGACCCTTTGAACCTTGCTCTGTCAGACCCTCACCCTGTCAGCACTACTCACGGGGGGTGCCAAGTGCTGGCTGCCACAAGACCAGGTTGTAGTCTGTTAGTGATTTGTTTGATACACAATTACGACAAGATGAGAAAAATGTGTTGATGTGGGGAAAAAAAAGACAAAAAGAATGGTAATGGTAAAATATTTAAAGAAATGTCTACTGAGAGGTTCACCGTTGGTGGTCTGTAGTTAAATAAAACAACAAAGTGAAACTGAATATAGACCTAAAAGAGTTTTCTAAAACGTAAAATTTTGAAACATAAGATTCAAACAAAAAAATTAATACCTCAAACATGGTTAGTAGGGTTTTATACTGTAAATGAAAGTTAAACATCTATGAAGTAGGGCTGTCATTATCGAATCTTTTTTAAAGTAATTTTCCTATTGATTATCGATCAAATAATCACACCTCACTATTAACAAATACATATATATATATTTTTTTGTTACTACTAACATGCATTTTAATCTCATTTATGAGGGATGGACTTCGACGCTTTAAATGCATATGTTGGTACCATGGTATAAATTTGGTGTACAACATTTGCAATAGCAAAATGCTAAATGGTTAGCAATCACGAATAGCATTAGCGATTACTATTTTAGGTCAAAAAATGCTAACTACCATTCAGCTCACTCATATATCATGTTATATGTACATTACACATCTAACAGCGTCTTCACTTACAGACGCTCCTCTGTCATTTTGGCAACGTTTTCAGTGGCCCAACATCTGCAATAAATGTCTGTGCGAAACATGGGTTCCAGCGGCGCAAAAGTGGTTGGGGCGGACCTTTTTTTTTTTTTTTGTTGGTCCTGGCGGAGCTTTGAGGCAGAAATATTTCCGTCGACCTATTTTTGAGGTCGACTTTGCAGAGTTATTCGATTTTTTTCCCCTGCCCAACTACGAAGGTCACCGGAACATTTAAGAATCACCTCAAACTACTTTAGAACTGCACAAGAGTGATCTGAGCATGAAGGCATGACAAGTGGAAAAACAAGATCCTGACTGCTGCTGTAGTACACCATGCCAAAAAAGGCTTGTAATAAGGCCCTCAAAGATAAAGAAATCTCCTGTCATGGTTAGGTCTGATTGAAATCATACTATATGGCGTCATCACTTTGCTTGCTTTCTATCAGGCTTTAATCCCAACCAAAATGGTAGTTGCTTTTGTGAAAACAAAAGGGAAACAATCAGTTGTCTCGACCTGTATGACCTGACAAGTATGACGCAATTAGAATGTTTATTAGACCTGTACTGAATACAGTATATAGTCAAATAGAAATATTTAAAAAAAACAATGCAACATTCATGAAAAGAGGCTTGTTACACAAAGTTGGGGAAGTGGGCATCTGTGGAAATATCCACCGCTAGATCCCTCAAACTCAGACACTGTCATTCTTAAATCTGCCCAGATATATTGTATAAGTGACACTGAGAATGTGAGGTCAGATTCCCATACACATAACATACTGCATGAATGCGAGACATTTCGCAAGTTATAACCTGCAACCTTGTACAAGAAGAGAGTTAGGTTGACTGTGAACTACAGATGCCACTGTAAAACAGAGAGAAAAAGAAAACGTTTCAAGATTAGGTCGAGAAAATTGATTTGTCTGAAGAAAACTGGAGGACATGGGGGGGAAAATCAACCACTGTTCAAGGTTTAATCATTTATGTATAATTAAGCATGAATCTTGAGAAAATGAAACCCATTGATAGCTCAGGTTGAATGCATTTTATACATGTCTAATTTGACACAATATCTCGAATGATAAACTCATTAAGTACATATAGTAGTAAAGAAGTCACATCCACTCAAAAATATTTTATGTTGTCTGAAATCAAAACTTTAGCCATGTGAGACAGCTGCTGGCTGCTGCTTGAGAACTGAACAGCTCTCCAATGATGAAGTAGAGAAAATAAATCTATTAGTCTAATCATGTCTACAATTGACATACAGCACAGTATGAATTAAAAGTGTGAAGTAGAAACTTAAACTAGCTGCTAATATAATAGTTACCCAATAGCCTGCCATAAAAAATGGCATGTTTTAGCTAAAACACTAACAATGAATATACAGTATATGACGGAAGCATTAGTTTGAATAAACCATTAGCAACCTATTTCCAAGTACAGTATTAACTAGAGGTGTGGATTCGAGTCATGATTTTGATTACTTTAGACTCGACTTGACAAGATGTTAAAAGACTTGCAACTAGACTTGGACAGCAATGACTCGTGACTTCACTTGGACTTGAACCCATTGACTTGAAAAGACTTGCTAATTGGACCAAAGCACTGAGAAATCAACACTTTGTAATTTCTCTAGATGTCTTTCTCCAGCTATATGTGCAAGTTACTGTTTTACGACAAGAAAATTTGATAAGTAACAACATAAGGCTGAAAGTCTCGATTATTTATTAGGTCAAAGTCTCGCGCACAACTTCAGTTGTACAGTTGGGTCCACAACTCCTGTCCTACATGCTTCCCCTCCTGTCCTATCCTTCCCTCACAGGATGTAGCACTACTGACCCATACAACACTCGAATCGAATGTGTCATTGTACTAGTTATATAACGCTTTACTTTCCTAGTCTTGTTTACAGCTGGTGCTTTGCCTTTTGTTGTATTCTTTTCCAACATTATGTAGTTACATTTTCACTCTCTCTGTTGTTTTTGTCAATCCCCTTTAAAAACTTTGTTCTGTGCAACTGAACGACCATAATTCTCAATAAATATCCATCACAATACAAAGACACCATATTGGCAGCTTAAAAAGTCCACTGTGACAGTAAAACTGTTCCAGCATAAAAGATCTTCCTTTCTGCTTGACCAAACAGCCGAACAGGACAAAAAGTCTTGCACGCCATCATTGCTAATGTGTAGTTAGTTTTTATTATCGTTTAACAGTTAAAACCCTGTTGGTCACACTCTGGTAGAGGAATTGATCAACAGGTCATTCCTTCACACACTACCTAAAGTATTGGTTTTATTGAAGGGAATAAATAAATAAACAACCTAAACCTAAATAAGGTGTACTTTCCAAGAAACACTTAACATACACAGAAACAACGACAACAGTTAACGTAACAATAAAGATGTTAATTATGGCAAATAAAAAAAGAAAATCCACATTGCATTGTGGGAATCGAGCGGCTTGATGTCACGTATGCTTGTTTTCGTTAGCATGAGCAACTATCTTTGTGAGCGATCATGTAAATGGTTAGACGGCGGGCCAGCCGCTGCGCTGTCTGGGCTTCCTGTACATTACAGTCTGGCTTAGTCAGTGTAGTGTTCTCAAGAATCAGTCTTGTAGTGTATTTCTTTTTTTATTCATTTTATTTACCAATCGATCAGCACACAGCTAGCATCTATTCGACATCCATCCATCCATTTTCTGTAGCGCTTATCCTCACTTGGGTCGCGGCCGTGCTGGAGCCTATCCCAGCTATCATTGGGCAAGAGGCGGGGTACACCCTGAACTGGTCACCAGTCAATCGCAAGGCACATATAAAAAAAACAATCATTCGCACTCACATTCACATCTACGGGCAATTTAGCGTCTTCAGTCAACCTACCACGCTTGTTTTTGGAATGTGGGAGGAAACCGGAGTACCCTGAGAAAACCCACGGAGGCATGGGGAGAACATGCAAACTCCACACAGGCGGGGCTGGGATTTGAACCCCAGTCCTCAGAACTGTGAGGCAGTTCTAACCAGTTGTCCACTGTGCCACTCTATTCGACATTAAACTACATTCTTCTTCGTGTCCTTTTTTCACCTTTTACAGGTTAAAGTTTGGTAATGATAGCGGAGGAATACAACTGTTGTATTAGATTTTACATCAAAATATATAATTCAGCTCAGTTCATCTCAAGTGTGGTTCATTTAGAAGTCTTTCAGTGCACATGAAAGGCACTTTTCAGAAAAAGGTGTCAGAAGGGCTAAGACCTTTGGGCTCATTTAGCGTCCAACAGCTTCACCTTCTGCTGCCTACAGCTCAACATCAGAGAGCTAGAGAGGGCCAAAGGGACAGGGACAAGAGCCAGCGGCAGGATGTCACGTCTATCCACAAAAGCACCAGCCAAACCAGGAAGGCCCTGTGGGACACGCAGTCTCAGATTTGACAACAAAGGAGAGGGCTTGAAACAGGCCAGGCAACCTCCTCTTTCGTCCTAGTCTCCAAATCTTGAGTAACCCTGCACTTAAAGTGCAGGCACGTCTCAGATACGTTTTCAACCCATCAAACATTGGTCTGTTACCCGTTAAACAGAACAATTATTTTACATATACTTCTAAATAATGTTAATGTGCAAGCAAAAAAAAAATATTGCTTTTTTGTATTTTTAAACCTGTTCTATTCTGCTGCACCTGCCATGCAGAATGCTGAATCTGTATGACTTTAGTACTGGAACAGTTTTGCTGTGTAACGGGAGTTTGAAATGGTCCCTCTATTTAACGTATTTAATTCTTCTTCTTCTTTTCCTTTCGGCTTGTCCCTTTAGGGGTCGCCACAGCGCGTCATTCTTTTCCATGTAAGCCTATCTCCTGCATCCTCCTCTCGAACACCAACTGCCCTCATGTCTTCCCTCACGACATCCATCAACCTTTTCTTTGGTCTTCCTCTAGCTCTCTTGCCTGGCAGCTCCATCCTCATCATCCTTCTACAAATATACTCACTATTTCTCCTCTGGACGTGTCCAAACCATCGAAGTCTGCTCTCTCTAACTTTGTCTCCAAAACATCCAACCTTGGCTGTCCCTCTGATGAGCTCATTTCTAATTTTATCCAACCTGGTCACTCCGAGAGCAAACCTCAACATCTTCATTTCCGGCACCTCCAGCTCTGCTTCCTGTTGTCTCTTCAGTGCCACTGTCTCTAATCTGTACATCATGGCTGGCCTCACCACTGTTTTATAAATTTTACCCTTCATCCTAGCAGAGACTTTTCTGTCACATAACACACCTGACACCTTCCTCCACCCGTTCCAACCTCCCTCTCCCTGTAGCCTCACTCTTCCCCCCCCCCCCCCCCCCCTCATTCATGCACATATATTCTGTCTTACTTCGGCTAATCTTCATTCCTCTGCTTTCCAGTGCATGCCTCCATCTTTCTAATTGTTCCTCCACCTGCTACCTGCTTTCACTGCAGATCACAATGCCATCTGCAAACATCATGGTCCACGGGGATTCCAGTCTAACCATCTGTCAGCCTATCCATCACCACTGCAAACAGGAAGGGGCTCAGGGCTGGTCCTTGATGCAGTCCCACCTCCACTTTAAATTCGTCTGTCACACCTACAGCACACCTCACCACTGTTCTGCTGCCCTCATACATGTGCCGTACTATTCTAACATACTTCTCTGCCACTCCAGACTTCCGCATGCAGTACCACAGTTCCTCTCTAGATCTACAAAGACACAATGTAGCTCCTTCTGACCTTCTCTGTACTTTTCCATCAACATCCTCAAGGCAAATAATGCATCTGTGGTAATCTTTCTAGGCATGAAACCATACTGTTGCTCACAAATACTCACTTCTGTCCTGAGTCTAGCCACCACTACTCTTTCCCATAACTGTGTGTGGCTCATCAACTTTATTCCTCTATAGTTCCCACAGCTCTGCACATCACCCTTGTTCTTAAAAATGGGTACCAGCACACTTTTCCTCCATTCCTCACGCATCTTCTATTGAACAAGCTGGTCAAAAACTTGACAGGCACCTCTCCTAGATGCTTCCATATCTCCACAGGAATGTCATCAGGACCAAATGCCTTTCCATTTTTCATCCTTTTTAATGCCTTTCTAACTTCCCCCTTACTAATCATTGCCACTTCCTGGTCCACCACACATGCCTCTTCTACTCTCATTTTCCTTTATTCATCAACTCCTCGACATATTCTGTCCATCTATCTAGCACACTACTGGCACCAGTCAACATATTTCCATCTCTACCCTTAATCACCCTAACCTGCTGCACATCCTTCCCGTCTCTATCCCTCTGTCTGGCCAGCCTGTATAGATCCTTTGCTCCTTCTTTAGTGTCCAACCTGGCATACATGTCATCATATGCCTCTTGTTTGGCCTTTGCAAACCTCTACCTTTGCCCTATGTCGCATCTCAATGTATTCCTTTCGCCTCTCCTCGGTCTTCTCAGTGTCCCACTTCTTCTTAGCTAACCTTTTTCCTTGTATGATTTCCTGTACTGTGAGGTTCCACCACCAAGTATCCTTCTCTCCTTTCCTGCCAGAAGATACACCAAGTACTCTCCTGTCTGCCTCTCTGATTATCTTGGTTGTAGTGGTCCAGTCTTCTGGAAGCCCCTCCTGTCCACCGAGAGCCTGTCTCACCTCTTCCCGAAAAGCTGCACAACACTCGTCCTGTCTCAGCTTCCACCACATGGTTTTCTGCTCTGCCTTTGTCTTCCTAATCTTCCCCCCCCCACCACCAGAGTCATTTTACACACCACCATCCCATGGTGTCTAGCCACACTCTCCCCTACCACTCCCTTACAGTCGGTAACCTCCTTCAGATTACATCGTCTGCACAAGATGTAATCCACCTGCGTTCTTCTACCTCCGCTCTTGTAGGTCACCCTATGTTCCATCCTCTTCTGGATAAAAAGTGTTCACTACATCCATTTGCATCCTTTTTGCAAAGTCTACCACCATCAGTCCCTCCAAGTTCCTTTCCTGGATGTCGTACTTAACAATCACTTCTTCATCACCCCTATTTCCTTCACCAACATGTTTATTACAATCTGTACCAATCACGACTCTCACTCTCTCTGGGATGCTCAGAAATACTTCGTCTAGCTCCTTCCAGAATTTCTCTTTCACCTCGAGGTCACATACTACCTGTGGGCCATAGCCACTAATCACATTATACATAACACCCTCAATTTCAAGTTTCAGCCTCATCACTCGATCTGATACTCTTTTCACCTCCCAGACATTCTTAGCCAACTCTTTTTTTAAAATAACCCCGACTCTATTTCTCGTTCCATCTACACCATGGTAAAATAATTTAAACCCTGCCCCTAAACGTCTAGCCTTACTGCCTTTCCACCTGGTCTCCTGGACACACAATATATCAACCTTTCCCCTAATCATCATGTCAACCAACTCCCGAGATCTTCCTGTCATAGTCCCAACATTCAAAGTCCCCACATTCAGTTCTAGGCTCTGTGCTTTCCTATTCTCTTTCTGCCGAAGAACCCGCTTTCCACCTCTTCTTCTTCTTTGACTTCGACCCACAGTAGATGAATTTCTACCGGCGCCCTGCAGGTTGATGACGCCGGTGGCGGACGTTGGAATTCTTTGGATGAACGCTCATATTTGCTTGGCAAAGTTTTAAGCCGGATGCCCTTCCTGACGCAACCCTCTGCATTTATCCGGGCTTGGGACCGGCCTACAGTTTGCACTGGCTTGTGCCCCCCATAGGGCTGCATTGTTTAACATATTTATTACTTTTGTTAATTATTCTGATGATTATGGAAAATACGGCCGGAGAGAAAGGAGTTTTAGGGGACAGAGCGAGGGACAGAACAGACAAGGAGAATGGGGGTGTGAACCACAGCAGAATGATAGTTAGACAGTCTAGATATTTGACTACACATTAAAAAGTCAAATTGCATTCTTATTTGTGGACGGGGGGACTTGCAACAGCTAACCAATAGGACAAGACTCGAGAGGACAGAAAAGGGCCTGGTAGGACAGGATGTGGAAGGTGACCAAGGCAGTGCTACTGATGAGGTGGTGGTGGAATGCTTTTATAGTGTGTAAACATCTGTAAGAACTTGTGGGTTGATATCTTAACACAACCTGTGTTATTATTAGTGGTCCCAGCACAATTAAAGCCTATACTGTCTCTATGGAACTTATTGAAAAGTAAAGTAAGTAAGTAAAAAATAAAGTCATAGTTGAGTAAAGTAAGTAAGTAAAAATAAAGTCACAATTGATCGGGCTTGATAGTTGATTGGGCTTTGAAGAGCCTCAATTCTCTCGTACTGTATGACAAGTACACCTTTACAAAGCACATGAACATGGGCCATAAACGTAGCAAAGTGAAGATGATGGAACACATTCAATAGCTTCAATATTATTTGCCTGCAGCCCATCTACAGGTACATCAATAAATTGAAATATGGTAAAAAAAAAAAGTTTATTTATTTCAGTACAATAAAAATTATATATATTCATCAAACGGGAAAATAATTTTCAGATGTCAAATTCCTACCTAATTTCTACACCAAAAATCATTTTCATTGTTTCTTGATTGCTATTTTTACGTAATATTTTAGTTTCAGGATTTGGTGAATTTTGAGCTTTTGTTTATTTTAAACTATAATCATCAAAATTATGTATATTAAAAAGAAATCATGAAATATTTCACTCTGAGTGTGTGTTATGCATCTCTGAGTTTTACTTTTTGAATTGAACTACCTAACTAAAGCTTTTGACACTATTCTAATTTATTGAGATGTACTGTACCTGTATGACCACAACATAATTTTGCCAAAAATTTTCCACCATCCTGCAGTGTACAAAATTATTAGGGTCTCAGGAAAATATTACAGAAGGGATAGGAGGATGTTAGTGAGTAAAATGAACATGAGTGGTGTCAAGAGCTTTAAGTGGTGTCCAGCAGGGTTTATTGCTCGTGCTTTCATGGATAAAGAGGTAAACAGCAGGCAGGACTGGGATCCAGAAATGAGTAAACCTCCAATACAATGCCACTGAAGTTTATGGGCTCACCGTCTTGAACAATATCACAGTATGTGTGTGCATTAATGAACGACTTGGGCTCATATGCAAATGAACATGAGACATTGTGTGTATAACAGCACAAGCAGTGTGTGCATGGGAGGATTTCTGAGGGAGTATAAGAGTCCAAGGTGGGAACTCGGCAACCTTCTCACCCTTGTTCTATTTTACTCTCCAAGGGTAAAAAAGGAAGAAGTGGGGAGGTTATGAGCATGATGTTGTAGTGGCAAACACACAAGAACAGATATGGCGATAAATCCCCAACAAGACATCAGTCTGCCATGGACATGGGAACATCTTTCATGAAATAATGGCAGGATGAGCCGGTGAATAAAAGAAAGGCAAAATTTCAATAAACTACTTAGACTAATGCATTTGAAAGGGCTCCTTTCATTTACCATTCTTGATGCTTCAGCATCTGAATGAGAATGCAGATGAAGTGAAACTTCTATCAAATTAATGCGTAGGCCTATTCACAATTAGTGCTGACAAGTCCAATTATTACTTTACTACTCTATAATGCTTGCAGCCATACTTGATAGATGACTTCGTAAAACACCATCCCAGTTATCTTAATCCTCTCTATCCTGTGACAATAAGGTGTAAAAATGTTATAAAAATATACAGTGGGAACGGAAAGTATTCAGACCCCCTTAAATTTCTTACTCTTTGTTATATTGCAGCAATTTGCTAAAATCATTTAAGTTCATTTTTGTCCTCCATGTAGGCATGGCACCCCATATTGAAAGAAAAAAATTGAATTGTTGAAATTTTTTCAGATTTATTAAAAAAGAAAAACTGAAATATCACACAGCCATAAGTATTCAGACCCTTTGCTCAGTATTTAGTAGAAGCACCCTTTTGAGCTAATACAGCCATGAGTCTTTTTGGGAATGATGCAACAAGTTTTTCACACCCGGATTTGGGGATCCTCTGCCATTCCTTCTTTCAGATCCTCTCTAGTTCTGTCAGGTTGGATGGTGAACGTTGGTGGACAGCCATTTTCAGGTCTCTCCAGAGATGCTCAATTGGGTTTAAGTCAGGGCTCTGGCTGAGCTATTCAAGAACGGTCACTGAGTTGTTCTGAAGGCACTCCATTATTTTAGCTGTGTGCTTAGGGTCATTGTCTTTTCGGAAGCTGAACCTTTGGCCCAGTCTAAGGTCCTGAGCACTCTGGAGAAGGTTTTCGTCCAGGATATCTCTGTACTTGGCTGCATTCATCTTTCCTTCAATTGCAACCAGTCGTACTGTCCCTGCAACTGAAAAACCCCCACAGCATGATGCTGCCACCACCATGCTTCACTGTTGGGACTGTATTGGACAGGTGATGAGCAGTGCCTGGTTTTCTCCACACATACCGCTTAGAATTAAGGCCAAAAAGTTATATCTTGGTCTCATCAGACCAGAGAATCTTATTTCTCACCATCTTGGAGTCCTTCAGGTGTTTTTAGCAAACTCCATGCGGGCTTTTATGAGTCTTGCACTGAGGAGAGGCTTCCGTCGGGCCACTCTACCATAAAGCCCCGACTGGTGGAGGGCTGCAGTGACTGTTGACTTTCTAGAACTTCCATCTCTGGACTGCATCTCTAGAGCTCAGCCACAGTGATCTTTGGGCTCTTGTTTACCTCTGTCACCAAGGCTCTTCTCCCCCGATTGCTCAGTTTGGCTGCACGGCCAGCTCTAGGAAGGGTTCTGGTTGTCCCAAACGTGCTCCATTTAAGGATTATGGAGGCCACTGTGCTCTAAGGAACCTAAAGTGCAGCAGATTTTTTTTTTTTAAACCTTAGCCAGATCTGTGCCTTGCCACAATTCTGTCTCTTAGCTCTTCAGGCAGTTCCTTTGACCTCATGATTCTCATCTGCTCTGACATGCACTGTGAGCTGTGAGGTCTTATATAGACAGTAATCAAGTCCAATCAGTATAATCAAACACAGCTGGACTCCAATGAAGGTGTAGAACCATCTCAAGGATGAGCAAAAGAAATGGACAGCACCAGAGTTAAATATGAGTGTCACAGCAAAGGGTCTGAATACTTATGGCTATGTGATATTTCAGTTTTTCTTTTTTAATAAATCTGCAAAAATTTCAACAATTCATTTTTTTCTGTCAATATGGGGTGCTGTGTGTACATTGAGGAAAAAAATTAAAAATGATTTTAGCAAATGGCTCCAATACAACAAAGAGTGAACATTTTAAGGGGGTCTGAATACTTTCTGTACCCACTGTACATTATGAACCAATACATGATTTTTTGTTTTGTATTGTTAACAGTTTAAAAAATTTGTAATGGGACAGAGGCTAGGAACACCAACTTGGTGATTTTCAGTATATCACCATGTCGCAGGGGCACAATGGACATATTCTTTCAACCAAAGTTTGTATGATGGCTGACAACTGAAGCACGTAATGTTGCATGTCAGCCCTATAACCTGAGTTTAAAAAAAAAATTACTCAAAGGATTATAAACAGACAGATGTGTTGATGGCAAACATACCTTATACCGCATCTTGGGACAGGAGTGAATATAAAAGCCCAGGTAGTAGTGGGACAACTTTGGGGACTGTTTCTGTAGCTGCCTTGTGAAAGCAATCTCCCTAAAATGGAAAAGGCAGGTTAAGAATTTGAGGTTATATATTTTACTTACTGAGAATTAATAACATTAAGCAAGAAATATCTTGCTGTAACAACTTATAATACCATATTAATGTAAATTAGATCAGTATTGAAATATCAGACCAGATTACAGTGTTTTAACTGGCCCTGTAATTAATGACCAATGTACTGATTACATTGCTTAGCAAGAAATGCTGGAACACAGACAGAAAATGTTCCGAATAAAAGTGAAACACGTGTTTGTTATAAACACACGCACAAAAAAATCTCTGGTGTGCACAAATTATGTTGAGATATTCAAAGATAAAATACAAATAGCAATACCTCAAAATCAGTGAATGTTTTTCATGCAGCATTTAATGCTGGTATTAAGAAACAAAATGGTTAAAAACATTTAAAACCAGTGCCCAAGCTGAGGAAGTAAACACCCAAACTCAAAGAGGCAGCTTTTCTTGTCTCATTTCATTAGACAAAAACAATGACCCTCTCTCTATATAGGCACTGAGCCGTTAAGCACAAAAGCAAGCAGGTGGTAAAAAAGGAGAAGATTTAGAACTCTAAAGATTTAAACAGCTTCTTCAAATACAGTAAATGTCTTGCGTTCTTTATTTCCCCCAGTAGTTTCTTCCTTAATTGCATCCTTTTACTAACCCTCCATTTTCTCCTTCCATCTGCCATTTCCTTCACCATTCCATAACTACGGTAAATTCCAGCTCCTTTTGTTTCACCCTTCCTTCTACTACCTTTCATTCACTCAAATGAAGGGGGAGAATTCCCGTTCTTTCAATACTTTAGAGTGAGAGAAAGAGGCCTTAACATAAAATAGATGCTCTGAAAAATAAGACATGGGACAAAGCAGACCAGGGGAACATGGGGGAGAGAGAAGTGCAGAGAGAGCAGGAAGAGAATATAAAAGAGCATGTTGGAGAAAGCAAAAAGAAGGCTGAGGAGAGGCAGCTACAGCGAGGTGCTAGAAGGTCACCCACTTGCTGCCAGGTTCCTGGGTTCCCATCCCCTCGTCACAAAAGGCCTGAATTGAGTGTCGGGGGGTGCACGAAAAGCAAGGGGTCCATTCACAAAAAGCCATGCAGACCCCCCTCCTTTCTCTTGAGCCCTTCACACCCCCAATCTCACCCCAATGGCAGCAGCTTGAGTTTACTATTATCCCCTCTTCAGCCATCTGACACTCCAGCACAAGCCAATTATCAAGCCCTGATGAGTACATCCACACGCACGAGCGCACACGCACGCACGCACACACACACACACACACACACACACACACACACACACACACACACACACATACACACACAGAGAGAGAGAGGGAGCTGCAGCCTCATATGAACAAGGAAACATTTCTTCAAAAACGACAAAACTTGTGCTAATTAGCTGGATAGGATAGTATGTTAAGTTGCAGAGCTGACCAATGTGTGCGTGAACCTATTTTTGCAAGGTGCCACAAAAACAATTTCACATTACCTCCAGCAGTGTTTTTCACAACCTTTATTGAGCCAATTTTATATTGGGAAACAAAATTAAAGATACACCATCACACAAAAGTGCCTCAAAAAGTATACATACTGAAATAATGAACATCTTGTTTCAATTTACTTTTAAATGTGCTTATTCAAGATGGCGCCTACCAGTCTGGCTGCCGCGCTCTCTAGGATTGTTTTTGTGTTTTTCGTTCGACTCACTTACACAAGGGGAGACTTGCTAACCATAAAGGAGGCTACGGAGCCTCCTTTCTTTCACCAACTTTCGCAAATCCGCTCAGTTTTTTCCCGGAGTGACTCATCAGAGCAGCGACCGCGGTCCTCGGCGCATGGAAACGGAGGCGACGCAACAGAGGGAAGCGAGCCGGCATCCAGGTGAAACTCCGCAAGAGAGGATACAGATTGGCGTTTCCGTCCATCCACCTCGCGAATGTACGCTCCCTTCCCAACAAAATGGACGAGCTTCATCTTCTGATAAAGACCAGTAAAGACTTCGGACGTTCCCCCGCCATGTGCTTTACGGAGACTTGGCTTTGTGAGGCTGTACCCGATGGCGCCGTCATGCTTCCGGGTTTTCATCTTCACCGAGCAGACCGCATCACGGCGTTATCGGGGAAAACAAACGGGTTATGCTTCTATATCAACGCACAATGGTGTACGGACCTCACGGAGCTCAGCACACACTGCAGCCCGCATTTGGAGTTGCTGTTTTTGAACTGTAAGCCATTCTACTCGCCGCGTGAGTTTGCATCATTAATTCTTGCTGGCGCCTATATTCCGCCTCAAGCCAACATGAACGCCGCACTGCTAACGCTCGCCGAACAAGTCAAAGAAATTGAAAAAAGACACCTGGACTCACCCCTCATTATTCTCGGGGAATTTAACAAAGCTAAACTCAACCACCAACTCCCTAAATACAAGCAACACATTGACTGTCCTACCAGGGAAAATAACATTTTAGACCACTGCTATACTACGCTAAATAACACATACCGTGCCCTGGGCTCGTCTGATCACTGCTTAATTCACTTAATACCGACATACAGGCAAGAACTTAAATGCGCGAAGCCTACAGTGAAAACAGTGAAAAAGTGGACCAATGAAGCAAAGATGGAAAACAATGAAACATGGCAACTTCAAAGCTGTTTAGACTGCACAGACTGGAGTGTCTTTGAAAATTCAGCTTGCAGCCTGGATGAATATACGGACACTGTCACATTCTATATCAGTTTCAGTGAAGATGTGTGTGTACCAACAAAGTCATTTCGCACATTCAACAACAACAACAAGCCATGGTTCAATGCGAAACTTAAGCAGCTTCGCCAAGCTAAGGAGGACGCATATCAAAGTGGGGACGGGGCCCTGTACAATCGAGCTAGAAACCAGCTGACTAAAGAAATTAACATTGCAAAGAAGAACTATGCAGCAAAGTTGGAAAAACAGTTTAGCGCTAATGACTCTAAATCAGTCTGGCATGCATTCCAATTGCTGACAAATTACAAGCGACGATCCCCCCCAAGCTGAGAACAATAGCACACTAGCCAACGACTTGAACACCTTCTACTGCAGATTTGAAAAGGACACTTTTGTGGGCGACCAACATCAACTCTGTCCTCAAAAAGGCCCAGCAGAGGATGTACTTCCTGCCGCTTCTGAGAAAGCACGGCCTGCCACAGGAGCTGCTGAGGGAGTTCTACACAGCGGTCATCGAATTAGTCCTGTGTTCTTCCATCACAGTCTGGTTTGGTGCTACTACAAAAAAGGACAAACTCCGACTGCAGCAGACAATCAAAACTGCTGAAATGATCGTCGGTAGCCCCCACCCACCCTGTCGGACCCTCCACATCTCGGTCACCAGCTCTTCCAGCTCCTTCCCTCAGGTAGGCGCTACCGATCAATGCAAACTAGAACTAGCAGACATTCCAACCGCTTCTTCCCTCTTGCAATCAACTTCTTAAACACCTAACCTTCCATTACAACATGCTGGCAATTTTTTGACTTGAGTTTGTTGTCACATTTCTGTGGGGCCAATTATATATTACTCGTGCAGTCACTGTAGTAGTCTCGCCACGCTGCACTATTTGTATATCTGTTGTTGACCAATACTGGCCACTCATGCCAGAGTAGCATCTGCTCCATTTGCACACTGATTGAGGAGTATCTGCAACATTTGTACAATCAACATTGTCCCAGATTATCGCACTACTCGCTTGAAGTTTCGGCGCCCTTTGCACAATGGTCATTGCACCGGACTATTGCAATATTATTCTAACTGCTCTAATTGCTAGAGGACTCTGCATCTTTTTGCACAATTGTCAAAAAAAAAAAAAAATTACCGTCATTACCAGATAACTAGAAACCCTTTATTGCTCAGTTTTTGTCAATGTCTTTATGTCTCAAAAGTGTTCTCTGTCAATTGACTGTCTGTTGTCGTAATAGAGCAGCTCCAACTACCGGAGACAAATTCCTTGTGTGTTTTTTGGACATACTTGGCAAATAAAGATGATTCTGATTTAGTGTGAAATCTCTGCCTGTTTAGTTCGTTGAACTATTGTTTCTATTGTGTTGTATGAACGGTAACAGGTGGTTGAGAAACAGGTTAATTGTACCTTCTGCCATCTAGAGGAAGAGCATTTCATTGCTCTGCCAGGAACTAAAAAACCTAAATGATAGATTATGCGTGGCAAATAAATAATCTTCGTACCAATTAAGTGAAATTGCATAATTTGCCACAGCAAATCAGCAAGACCACGTGTCAAAGCTATGGCCCGCAGGCCAAATGTGGCCCGCCGTGTCATTTTATGTGGCCCGCGGGGCTTGAAAGGTCTTAAAATAAGTCAATTGAGCAGTTTACATGTGTATTCGCCATCAACCACATTTCCCATAATACATCGGTCTTAAAAATTACCGCCAAGTCACGGGATCTTACCACTAGGGGAGAGTGTACCCGCATCAGTGTAAAGCAGCGGTTTTAAGTTGAGAAACATCTACAAATGATCCCAAAATGTCGAGGAAGCAAACAATTTATTCAAATAGAAGGCCTTTTCAACAAAAATTGGAAAACGAACATATATTTTTCTGCTGCTGTGTGCACGGGTTTCTGTATTAATGCAGACAAAGTATACAGTATTCACTATTTACACATTTCTCATTAGCAGGTGGTATTCCCTTTGCACTTTATACCAGGGCAATTTGTATTTCTAAAATGCTAACTGTGTCACCAATGTTCTGAGTAGTGCAAAATTGTAAAAAAATAAATAAATAAATAAATAAGTCTAACAAAAAACATTTGAAAAAAGTTAATGTCATAACCTGGGTTTGGAGATATTCTTCTTTATTTACTTAAATAGTTTGATGGTTGATTGATGAGCAACGCGTTTTTCTTAGGATTCATGTTATAATATCAGGGCAATAAATAATAATAAATACAGTTATTTAACAATATGTTGAGGAGTATAGTTACATTTATGTTACATTTAGTTACATTTAAGGTCTTCTAACTGGCCCTTCAACAGCATCGATAATGCCAATATGGCCCTTGGTGAAAATGAGTTTAACACCCCTGACCTAGACCAATCACAGTGAAGCACGGTGGTCACAGCATTACGTATTGGGCAAGATTATTTACAATTGGAACAAGGGTTGGTTTAAAGTGGTAGGACTTACGGTATAAATATAGTCAATAGTCAGTTTTAGCCCAAAACTTTCAGATGAAGGAGAAGAATTTCAACTGTCAGCATATCAATTACCCAAACACAGACCCAAAGCCAGTGCTGGAATAGTCCCGTCAAAACCAACATCTAAATCTAATTTCAAATGTGTGGGGTGATGTGCACTGAAGAGGGCTGTATGCCTCCAATCTGAGAGATTTGGAGAACTTTAACAAGAAAGTAGGCCTAGGCAATATATCGATTTTATCGATTAATTCAAGGTTTCTTTTGTGGTGAACCATTTAAAAAATATAACATTTTCGGTTTTTTTCTCCTCTTCCTGCGGACAACATGGCTACAGCTAAAGAGAGAGTGACACGTTTATTCCCAAGAATAGAATGGTATCATCAGTGGTTTGGAACTGGTTTGAGTTTGCGGCGACAGACATGGAACAAGTAACTGCACGCTGCAAAGTTTGTCTAAAGCCCGTTGCAACAAAAGGCAGATGCACAATGAACTTATTCTGGCATCTAAAACAGTGGCACACAGCTTAGTGGGAGACATGCTGATTCGTTACAAGGCTTAACAAGACCCCTACAACCCAAAAACTCCTGCTAAAAAGCAGCTTACTGTGGTGGAATCATTTACCCAAAGCACCACGTATGATAAGAAAAGGGCACAATGGAGAACGATAACTAAAGCGATCACTTTGCACATCGCTCAAGATATGGTACCCATATATTACAATGGAGAAGTCTGGGTTTATCCATTTGCTGTAAACTGGAAACCCCAGTTATGTGCTACTAAGACGCAAGTATTTTGATGATGTTGCCTTACCCCATTTGTACAACAGGACTCGTGAGTAAATTAGCAGAGAGCTTGACGGGGTGTCGCTTTATCATGCAACGACAGACGTGGTCCAGTTGAACCATGCAGTCATACATGAGTTTGAAGGCGCACACTATCAACAATGACTGGGGTCTGTGGAGTATTTGTCTCCAAACAGCATACTTTCCAGAGGATCACTAGTCTTCTTTGCCAAAAATGTATAAAAGTTATAGACAACAAGCACAGAACGCATGTCCTACATTTCAACCAAAAGGTCAGTTTGGTTTTGTTCATACAGTGTGTTCAGGGAGACAAGTGGCACTGTTTATCTTTTAAAACAAGGCTTAACAAAAGTTTTAAGTTTGAACTTTATAAAAATCTTGGTGTTGATTTTTTTCATTTGCATTCAATGTGCTGTTACATTTATTTTTCCAAAAGTATTTTATTTAAGACAGAAGTTTTGCACTAACTTTTTGAAAACTTGTTTTGTGTTTTCTCTGTCATTTGTACTTATTGATTTCTTTAAAAAATAGGGAAAAATTGGAAATAGAATTTTTTTGTGAAATAATCTGAGATTTTATTTTCAGGCCATATCGTCCAGCCCTACAAGGAAAAGTGCCAAATGTTGCAGAAGTTAAATTGTGCCATGCTAACCCCTATTTATAAGACAGAACGTTGTAAAGCTTTGTGTTACAATGTATACTACTTCAGGCACCTTCCTGAGAAGGAAGAGACACTCCTGGAAGAACATTCTCAACACCACCCTCTTCAGTTTGAATCAGACATGTACACGACAACTCCAAAGGTTTTTGCCCACAGAACCCGCCACAGTGTGGTTGAGATGACCAGTTAAATGATTGGTCCACTTGTCCTCATTGGATATGCAAAGTTTCTTTACGTTGTTGGTTTAAGGAACCCACATTTTAAAACCTTTTTCAAGCCGTTTTGGTCAGTCCACTCATTCATGATCTATGGTCAATCTTATGTTACATTCATTTGTGATTTTTTTTTTTTTTTTTTTTTACAGGGCATAAAACAAGTATGAAAATGTTTTATACTAATTACAAATTGCAGGCTAATGATATTCTTTAAAATGTTTTGAAAATATAGCAATGAGTCTATGCCATTTGAATGGCAAGATGAGGATTAAGTGTTATCTTTAAGAATTAATGCTGCAGTGGGCAGCTTCTATAGCCCCTTGGCTGGAATTTTGCTTTACAACAGAGCTGTCGCTTCGATATGACATAGGCTATGTCTAGCCCCGCCTCCACTCCACTCCCCTCCCCTCCTCCATCGTGTGACTTCAGAACGTTTAATTTCATTTGGAAGGACAACTGGAGAAAAGATGAATACTCCAGAAGAGGTAATTATTGTATACCGTAATAGCTCGTGCATAATGCGCATTTTCCCCCCCAAAAAATTGTCAAAAGTCAGTAGTGCGCGTTATACATAGGTATAGGGACCAATGGAAAAAACGTTCAAATTTTATAAGTGTATGCCACCATCTATTGGTTATGAAAAAGCTGTACACTTTCATTCCAAAATGCCACCGCCACCTAGAGGTTATGAGAAATGTGTACACTTTCATTGTAATATGCCACCTAGTGGTTATAAAAAAAAGCTGTGGCCTACACATGTACAGTTGTGCTCATAAGTTTACATACCCTGGCAGAATTTGTGAAATATATATATATATATATATATATATATATATATATATATATATATATTATTATTATTATATATTTTTTTACATTTATTTTATTTATTAATTTATTTATTTTTTTAGTATGACTGATGACTAACAACCATCATTAATTTCTTTGTGGCTATGGTCTGTTTAATGATAATACTTTTCTGAAATGCTTCACTGTTTAATTTTAATCCCATTAAAATAAAATGAAATGAGTTTCCCCTGGTCCACGTTTTCTTTAAAGAATTGTACCCATCTTACAAATTCTGCCTGGGTAATCAAACATATGAGCGCAACTGTGTGTTTTCTCATTTACTAAATAAAAGTAGGGGTGTGAATTTCAAAATAACAGCAAGTAAATAAAAAAAGTATGTGTTCAAATAAAGTGCTTAACTTCAGAATAATTATTTGAAAACAACTAACAAAATACAGATAATACTTCATGTTTTGATCATATGGGTAGAAGCAAAATCATGCATTGTAAAAATGGATTACACATAGGTAGAAGGGTTTTCCAGAATTTTGAGGTCAACCTTGGAGGTGCGTCGTATTATACATGGGTGCGCATTATACAGGAGAAATTACGGTAATTATTTTCTGTTACAAAAATTCAAAATAACATGTTTAGCGTTTTACAAACGGGAGACAACATGCAACGCTCAGACCATTGCTAGGTAAAATGCGTCGTTTCTGGTCCGTCATTTCCGGTACGTAATTTTCTGTGCGCCAGCAAGCGCCGTGTGCAGGAATGTCACTAGTGCACACGCAATATAAAAGATTAAATACACCAAGATGGTAGAGGAGCTGATAGGCTTCATCAGCATTGTGTCATTTCCCCTAGTAGTGGCTTGGGTGAAAATGACTATTTTTATTTTGTTTTATTATTATTATTATTTTTTAAAGTTACACATTGCAGCTTTAAGGCCTTAATTTTGAAAAATCAAATGCAAGACTCTTGGACAGTCAGCAATGACAGGAATTGCAATTGGTGACTTGTGTGTTCTGTACAAGGGTTTTGCGCACAGACAGCAAGGGACTGTAGACCAGAAAGTAGAAATGAGTAAAGACCTGTGCTCTGGTATCCTACAATAACCAGGAGGACTTCAGTGCAGTGGGCTTCCAGTTCCAAAACTTCCTCCAGACAAAATCACTTTGTTTGAGTCTTGAATTCTAATTCAGAATAAAAATAAAATGTGAAGGGAAGCAGTGCACTTAGAATCGCAGAGGTGCCCCCTTTAACATGAGCAACGCCCACCTGTCTAAACTGGTCTCACGTTTTTGTGGACACACACACACACACACACACACACACACACACAGAGAGAGACACACTGTACACCATCATTAAACCAACATCTGTGAAATATTTTAAAACGTTTTTCCACTTTACTGGAATGGCCAGAAATGCGTCTCCAGTGTGTGTAGTATATGTATACGTGTGCTCTAATTTCGCATGGGCAGAGAGAACTGTCGCCAGCTAAACCACAATTGGAAAACTGCCTCTGCTAATCAAATGTGAAGACAGAGGAATGTTCCTTACAAACACGATATTAAACGTGTACACACACACACACACACACACATACATACAGTAACTTGCCTATACAGTATATATTACATCAAAGAAAATATTTTTCGAAGAGGGGGGGGTGGTCTGTGAAAGAATGAAATGGCAGGATATATATAACAAAATACTAATGAAAGCACGGTGGCCGACTGGTTAGAGCGTCAGCCTCACAGTTCTGAGGTGCGGGGTTCAATCCCCGTCCCCGCCTGTGTGGAGTTTGCATGTTCTCCCCGTGCCTGCGTGGGTTTTCTCCGGGTACTCCGGTTTCCTCCCACATCCCAAAAACATGCATGAATTGGAGACTCTAAATTGCCCGTAGGCATGACTGTGAGTGCGAATGGTTGTTTGTTCCTATGTGCCCTGCGATTGGCTGACAACCAGTTCAGGGTGTACCCCGCCTCCTGCCCGATGACAGCTGGGATAGGCTCCAGCACGCCCGCGACCCTAGTGAGGAGAAGCGGCTCAGAAAATGGATGGATGGATGGACTAATGAAAGACAGGCAAATATAAAGGATCTACAAGTGACATTTTACGAAGACATGAAATTTCAAGTCCATGTTTTACTGCAAACTGATTGATTTGATTGTTCTTTAAAATGAAAGTAAAAGTGTGTTGTTTGATCTTAGGATCAAACAACGCGAGTTCTGACAACCAACCTGAGAGCAGAGTAGGATCCCAGAGACAAGAAGGCAAAGTCTGGGTGGTAGTACAGGTAGACGGATGACACACAGGAAGGCAGGATATCGATCACTCCCACTGCCACAATCTGGCCATCTAGCCAGTACTGCTGGTGAAAGGAGCCATAACCCATCGCGGGCCCATCAACAGAGTACTCTGCCTGGGACGGCACAAAGAAAGTGGATAAGATTAAAAACCATTGCCACTGACCAAAATAATTGCAGTGCTCTTACGTGCAAAAGCCTGCAAAAAAAGATGAACATCGCACGCACACACACACACACACACACTTTTTTCAGGGGTTCGAAAGTATTTGGAAATTTGAAAATTATGGTTTGCTAAACTTGGATGAAAATCATTTGCCATCATTGGGTGCCTGAAGTCCAACTCTTTTTTTTTTGTCTCCCCTTTCAGTTTCCTCCCTGGAGATGCTTTGCCAGGGCATCACTTCAGTCCTGACTATTTGCATACTGCCTTCACCTTTGTCTTGAGTGAGTTAAAAGTATGCTCTACTGTGTTGAGGTCAGGGAACTGACTTGGTCAGTTTGCAATTGTGTTCACAGTATGTTTAAGGATACTATCCACATGCACGGTAAAAAATAAAAATACACTTCAATCACATTCATTTTTAAATAAAAAGACATTGTGGTAGTATATAGAGGTATTTAGGAGGTTCTTTCTGCCAGGCCTCACACATTATGTGTGGGGGTGTACAGTAGCGTCACTTTCTGGCTGCTAATGGCTCCCAAATGTGGAATGAGTGCAATAGTAAAGAGAGTTGGGGTAGAGTTGGTACTAGCTTCAGAAACACTCCTGGAGAGAACTTTTTAATAAGTCACTTCACCAGCCAGCTGTGGCTTGCTGCCAAACTTTCTCCTGTATGTCTGTGTCTGCTCGCCCCATGTGGTATGAAATAATGTGTGTTAGGGTGCATATGCTTGCTTGTGTCTAATCTGTTGATTGATGTAGGGTGCAATTATGTGTGCCACTTATCAAAGGGACTTGAGATTGTTTGATTTAGTGTAATTTCTCCAGGTTTATGAATACGTAAATGTGTGGCATATTCCAGTGCATGAGAAAGTGCTTGTTATCATTCATCAGTACAATTATGCACTCACCAGTTCAGTATGCATTCACTTTATACACTGATTTCAACAAGAAGCAAGGTACAAAAACGCAGGACTTGTGTTACATGTTATGACTGAGATAACTGCCATGGTACTGAACACCACATTTGTTTGTGTGAATGTTGGCGTATGTGTGCGTGTGTATGTGTGTGTGCTTCTTGAAGATATATTTTTAAAATAATGTGTTACACCACCAACATTGTTATTTTAAAATAGCAACAATTGTATTGTGTTTTTACAATATTTTTACAGAGAGTGAATTTACTAACATATGTAAAGCAGCAAATACTGTGGCTTATTTCACTGGCAATTATCAGTAATAACTAACTATATACTGTGTCTATACATTGTGTGTTTAAAGCAATAGTCAGAGTAATGGAATAATATACCTCATCATGGTTTTAATTGTACACTGAAAGGTGTGCATCTACCTGTAGGTTGCAGAATATAGTCTTTGTGTATATGCACTTTTATTCACGAAACAGATTACTAATCACACAAGGCTTTATGCCCACAAAATAGAACTTTCAGCGATATAATTAGCTTCAAGTTTGTTTTCCTACCATTTCAAGTCAAAATGGCTACAATTAACTAGTTCTGTTACTTGTATGTCATGACTAAAATGCTTTCACATTTATTTTCGAATTTAATGGATTTTATTATGTGCACACTCATGAAAACAGTTACATTTTTACATCCTCACACTCAGATTTTTTTATTTATTTTTTGCCATATCTGTTGGCAAATCTACCAAACGTTCTCTTGGGCTCTATATCAGAGGCTAACGATATGAAAGTGTTGATGTGGTTTCACTCCACATTAGCGTCGCCTAACTGGCAAGCAGCCAATGAATGAGGAGAAACAAAACTTGAGCGAGAGAGATAGATTAAGTGCGATAGAAGGGGAGAGTGTGTGTGTGTGTGTACGCGCGTGCGTGTACGCGCGTGCGTGTGCGCGCGTACGGTGAAATGTCCATCTGTGTAAGCAGCCAGCCTGTTATTTCTTGGCACAAGTTCAATGAAAAACACTAGACTCTTTGTAAGGGGTCCCAAGAAAACCTAGCCGAGTAGGTGTGTGTGTGTGTTTACATGCGTGTGTGCGTGCGTAATGATTTGTGTGTTAAAAAAAAAAAAAGAAAGTATTTTTCATCATCCCACTTTGGATGTGCATGTTTTATTGCAATTATATGTGAATGTAAGCACAGTAGAAGTAATGGGCTGTTTTGAGTTTGTGTGTTTGTTTATAGGTTCATACCATGTTCAAGGCTGATTGCTCTCTTACCAACCTGCAAGTCTCATCACAAGACAGCTTAATGGCTGTGTCCTTGCCACTGCAAAAACAATCTAAACTTCTCTGGAACATTTCAAACCAGCCCAGAGCTTCCCGTGCTCAACCAAATCGCTCGCATATGGCCAAAAGACTGGACCAAGTGAGCAGTACACTTTGAGAGTCAGGCGGTGGTTGTCGCTTATCTTTTAACCTGCATCACACATATTTGGGTTGACCCTCCCTATATGAGGGCAGTACTTATTGTAAACTGTCAGCCACATGAGCTCAGTGTGTCATGATCACCTTAGTGGAAAAGAAATTAAGAGTGCACTGATGCTACCGGCAGTGATGCTGCCAGTTCTCTTCAGCACAATGTGACAATGTAGGAACTCCAAGTTTAAAATTCCAATTATAGACAAACAGACAAATTCCTTGTGTGTCTTGTAACATACTTGACCAAAAAAGCTGATTCTGATATAAGAAGGTTGATGTTGTTGTGAGGCTGTTCTGGGAGATGTGTGATCACACAATGATTACAAAGTGACAAGAATAAACAGTAAATTATACATTTTTAATTGCATGTATTGACATAAAAAAAGGTTAAAATGATGGAGTTTGCACTTTCATTGACTAGTCAAAGTCAGAGTGTGCTACCTTCAGTCAAAATATGAACATCTTGCCAGTACTTTCTACAGCACACACACCATCCCAATTCACCAGGGTCATGTGAAATGACACTCATGGCCGCTGTTCATCACATTAACGATACTGATGTGCAACAGAGTAACAAAAAGCAAAAATTCACTGTCAGAGTATGTAAATAGTTTTTTAAAACACCTGCGATCTAATATGAACCCTCTGCAATCTTGGTGAAGATGAACCTAACACCAAGCATGTCCTTTATAGCTGCAGTTAGATGAGACTACTTTGCATACATTAGAAATAATGCAGGCCAATGTGAACCACACACACCATGTGGTGAGTGTATGTAGTCTAATAGCCCTCAGATTATAAACAGATGGAAGCCGACATGCAGTGGTAGAAGAGAAAAGCCACATACAATAACTCTGACATGAGAGGGGAGGACTGGGTGGGAGATCAGAGACAGAAATAAAAACAAGTTGGGCAACAGGGGGTCATACGAGCAGATATGGCATGCTAAATCCATCTAAGGAGAGTGAGTGAACGCAGCATATGAGAGGGAGTGTGCCACAGAGTGTGTGCAAGAAAGGGTAGTTCAATGTGCGTGGCCAGCTTTGAGGACTTGATAAAAGCTTGTCCCTTATAAACGCTTATGATGCTCATTAAGGAAGACCCAAGGGAAGCCACACAGCAAAAGTACAGAGATTTGTGTGCACCTCAGTCTAATTCAAGTTGCTGTTCCAAGTATCCTTCCTGCGTCTGATTACGGATGTAATTGTCCTGAGCTAAAATGTGCACTGGTGCCTCTAGAGGCTGAAGTTCACAAAGCCTGGTATGTAGTACTCAATGATGCCTGGCTACATATTCATGTCAATCAACGGCATAAAGTATACCAAGGTTTTAGCATAAATTCATTATACTTTGAAGCTGATAGCAACTATTAGACTTAATTTATACATTGAATAAAACTTTGTGTGGATGTATCAGAAGCCAGTGAGAGTTGGGTGATGCTTAAACAAACACTTAATAATCATCTGTTGGATACTGAGGCACATAGCAAATTTGTCCCACTTTATCAAGGGCAGAGAAGAAGGACTGATTATGGGCATTTTTTCAATTCCAATTCAATATGGACATCACATTTCAATTTAACCTTTGACTCCCTCTTCTACTTCCACTGCTTGCGATAACTCCTCCATATGAAAAAATAACTCCTTTCCTGTATCCCTTAACCACCACTCAATCAATCTAGCTGGAGGGCTTGAAAAGAGAGAGCAAAGATGAGTGGCTCAATATGTAAAAGTTGAAAGGAAATTAACTTTTAATTAATCTGTTCTGGTAATGTGTTGGCAAAGAAAATGTGGAGTAAGAAAATATCAGGCAATGCTAAAAGGAAAAATATTGAAAAGATGTATTACAGAACTGTGCAGAGGCCAAAGGAAATACATACCTCTAATGGTGAATCGCAGAGAAATCGCCGGAACTATAGCGGGATGCAGAGGGGAACAGACGGAAAATGTGAGTTCTCACTATCATCAAAATACGAGAAAGAATACATGGAAAAAAAAAAACTTCCATTCTTATCAGACTGTCACAGAAATAAGTCAGCCCTCAAAGTGTTCTCTTTACCCAGGTCTTCTATATGTTATATATGCATATGTATATGTTATATATCAAATACCACGGCAATCACAAAAGGCCATGAAAAGAAAGACTGTTTACACAAATGAAAACATTTAGGCCAGTCAATTAGACAAGAGGAGACAGTTCAGAGGATAAGTAAGAAATATTTCAACCTGGTCTCCATTTCCTCCATTTTAGATCTAGATACTAGTCGGGACAATAATTGTTACCGTTTCTTCAGGGGGAGTGAGAATACTTTTGAGAAATGTCTTAACAGGGCTTGTGTACCTGTCAAAGGAGGACCAACAAAAGTTTGTGTTTTACCACTGAAAGACTTGCATTGTGGATCAACAAAAGCAGGATTCCAGAGATGTACTTTTCCATGTGCACTTTTCAGTGTTTTTGTGCCAGGATTGAGAGCATTGTTTGTAGGTGACTTACATCTTCAGGACATAACTCTACATAATTTAAAAATAAATAAAACAATAACAGAAAATCCCTCATGACGGACTGTGTAATTGTATTCCCCAAATTTGCTTCAGTCCCGCTCTTGGACTCAAACTTTTACAACAAAAAAGAAAGCCCCTTGCCAACAACATCTGTGCCTTCTTGAAATCACTAAAATTAGCTGACACCATTCTGTTGAAAGATTTCAAAGTTAACCCCATATAGGATTGGAAAAGGCTTATTAATGAATGGCAAAGTGCAAAGGCAACATTAAACTCATAAATTCAAATGAAATATTTGTATATTAAATGCATTTGGGCATAACGGTATTATATGGGTATACGGTAAGTGGTAAATCCACAACACGCAGACTCACCAACCTATATCTGTCCTATATCTGTGTTTATCTAAAAGCAGAATTTATCCATCAAAAATGAATTTAACTTCTCTAAACAAATGGCTCATGACCAATTAAAATCTACCTTGGCTGCAGATTGGTGTATTTTTAATCAGCCACTCTGTTACCATGTATGCATTAAGCAGTTTACTTACATTGTTCATTCTCTGCTTTTTCTCTGAGTGCCAGTTTGCAGTCCATGTACTGGGTACAATTCTATCTGGCCAAACTATGTCTGCCTCCATAATGCTATGTGGCAATGATGATGTTCCGCTTGGCTTTCAGCTATGACTAATCAACAAGGCAGAGTGGCTTGCTACTTGCGGGGCGTTTTATTTGATGCAGAAAAAAAGCGAGGAGGGGAAAAACAATGAATGCTCCCGGAAGATTTCAACATAATATGTTTGTGTTTTACCGACTTTTATCATGACGGTTCCCATGGAATTAGTATACACTGATCATAACCGCATACACTCCTTGAAGTCTCAGCGCCCCTTGCACAATGGTCATTGCACCGGTCTATTGCAATATTAGTCATTCGAACTGCTCTAAGTGCTAGAGGACTCTGCATCTTTTTGCACAATTGTTTTTTGTCAATGTCTCTGTCTCCAAAGTGTTCTGTAAATTGACTGTCTGTTGTACTAGAGCGGCTCCAACTACCGGAGACAAATTCCTTGTGTGTTTTGGACATACTTGGCAAATAAAGATGATTCTGATTCTGATAAGACTGCTATAATAATAGTGGATAAAACTTATGTCTAAATTATTGTTTAAGTCATTTCTTGACAAAATAAAAATGTCATTAAACAGATACACGACTGTACTTGTGAATGGTGTTCACACTTGCGTAGAACATTTATTATTTTTAATGACTTTCATTAAGAAACAAGATGCACAGGAGAGTGGAGGTGGGGCTATTAAAGATGCACTGTTTCATCCACCAAGAAGCACTCTGTGCCAAGACAGTCCAGCTAAGTAAATGTAATGTAACAAACTGCTTTGTAATGGTGAACATAATTTGAGCATAAAGACTCTACCATAGAAAATATACACACCCTGAACTGGTCGCCAGCCAATCGCAGAGCACACATAAACAAACAACTATTCGCACTCACATTCACACCTACGGGCAATTTAGAGTCTTCAATCAACCTACCATGCATGTTTTGGGGATGTGGGAGGAAACCGGAGTACCCGGAGAAAACCCACGCAGGCACGGGGAGAACATGCAAACTCCACACAGGTGGGGCTGGGATTTGAACCGCGGTCCTCAGAACTGTGAGGCAAATGTGCTAACCAGCCGGTACCGTGCCGCCCAGTACAGAAAATGGATGGATGGAATATATTTGTGTTATCTATTGCTCTTGCTCTCTCTCAATATATTATGTTACAGCCTGCTCCGATAGCAAGTTTTTTAGGACGATATTTTTTCCCCAAAACGATATTTTTTTTATGCCACTGAAATAATGATACTATAAAGCATAATAAATCAAGTACTGTACATCCTTTTAAAGAACAATTAACTTTAAATTCTAAATAACATTGGCATTGTAATGTAGAAAAATAAATAAGATAAAAAATAAATAATCAGACTCAGGCTCTGTTTGCAAAAAAAAATACTTTATCAAATATTAAACATTTGGCACATAAGTGCAGAGTCACTAAACCCACTTAAGAGCCCCAAAAAATAAGCCTGCCAAATTTGAATGAAGAAAAAAACGCCATGTACTCCAAAGCATTTGGGCTTTGTCACTGTTTTTAAATCACATGCAATACATTTTAATATCACTTTTTATTTTAGTCTTTATTTGTATTTATTGTATGAATGTTGTTGTCTTATGTACTGTATAATTTCTGCTGCCTCGTGGCTTTTGAAAAGGAGATTTATCGCAATAAGCTTATCTAGTTAAATATAGGATAAATAAAATGTAAAATAAGGCCCGCCCTCAACCTGCTGGACTGTGATGAAACCTTTTATCTGTCAATCAAATGACGCTGAAAATGAGTTCGCTGAAGTCAACTGCTGCCTGAATATTGATGTGTGCCGCTATCGTTATAGTTTATAAACAGTTACCTTTCCCATATGTGTCCGTGTGTGTGTTTGTGTGTTATGTGGGGAAGACACACAACTCGGAACACTGACATTTTAACGATGTCGCCGCGGTCGAGTGAGCTTTTTAGCTCCAACCCTTACCTCAATAGCTCATTAGCTCGCAGGCTAGCGAATGTTATAAACAGTTTATTTTCCCTTTGTCCCAGTTGTGTGCATCTACGGAGCAAACGGCGTATGTGTATGGATGGAACGATCACCCGCCCAACTCTGCCTCTGATTGGCTAGCACCAAGACAGGATTCGTACTTTTGATTCGTTGTGCAGGCGCGCGCACACACGAGGTCTTAAACCATGCATCAATGGACGCAGAATGATTATGCTTAATCCATCGGTGCTAATTTTTGTGCGTCTCAGACGCAGGCGCTCATCAAACGAGATCCCTGGATTATATGAGATAATGAATGTTAGAATATAGAACAGTCTATATAGTTCCATTTTCCTGACGATATTAACTGGGGGAAAAAAACCTTAAATCTGGAAGAATACCAGTAAACTAATTTTCCACTACTAACTTTACAGTCAAGACATTTCCAACCACAAACCCCCCCAACGTGCAATACGCTTAAAGGCAAAAACACTAACACTTTTACTGAAAACTCACAAAAAACAGCTTCATAAAAACAGCTGCCGGTAACAGATGTCATTTAAAATCTACCGTCCTAAAACACACACTGCCATGTATAATTAAGTCTCCAAACAACCTACTCATCCATTTATTTGGTTGAGTTTGTGGGGATAAAAATAATTTTCACAGAGGCACAGACGTTACAAAGTGAAAAAACGGGGCATTAAAATCAACTACAAGACAGCCCTGCCACCCCTCTACTTATACATTGATTTGGCACTCAGTGGCTAGTTACTGGACTACATTCAGTTCTAATTAGAAAAGCTTAACAGGGGTGCGCTATTTTGGGCATGAACGCTAGCACACCCACGACCCTAGTGAGAATAAGCGGTTAAGCGAATGGATGGATGGATGAGTGTGTAAAAACGAAGTGTAACGTGCAGGTGCAGTCACTGAGGCCTGTTGACAGCAAGGCAATACAATGTGAAGCAATCTCAGCTTCCCTTCTCTGATGCAACGACACAAAATAGTCTGTAAACAGATTAGTCAAGTACCCTCTGGAACATTCTCACTGGCAACACATGGAGTACATCACTTCCCATTTCTCTCCCTTTACTGCAGTAAACATTCATCTGCACATGATTAGAGTCTAAAATGCACACACACGGTACATATAAATACACTCATTTGCTTAGACCCAATTCCTACTAGGACCATACACCATTCTCCCCTTTAAACACGCATGCACGCACGCATGCACACAGCCCAGCCCTCTAAGGCTGAACATTAATGGATAGTGGTGGATTCACCCCATCCAAATTGAATGCCAATTGAATTGAATCTGCTCACTGCACAGGGTCCTAAATTAGCAATCTATTATGTTTTCTTCCTCTCCTGTACAGGCCAAACAAGTGAAGAAAAGCCATTGAAACAGTGTTCTGTGGATTAGCATTTTCACAATGTTAAATAAAAAAATTAAAAATACATCAATACTGCTATCCAGATCCACACACATCAAAGTTAAAAGCTTTCTTCCTTACCACACCCCTCCACAAGAATTTTTGAAAAAGTTTTTTTTTTTTTTTTTTTTTAAGATGTGCCATATGAGATGGAGGACACAGATCTTTGTGGATGTACTAAAGCTAAAACAATATCTTAATAGGTTTGAACTCTTGCAATAAAAAGATAATCTGGGTAAATGAAATGTTTTCTTTTCTCTCTCACCCACATCTACTTATCCACCTTATCACTATTCCTAACTTTGTGGCATACTTTCATGTGTGTCTCCTTAAGTTAAGGTCCTTTTCCAAGAATGGGAATACAGATTTAACAGTTTAGTTGTTGTTGTTTTTTTGGCCTGACAATGAAAGCCACATGTGGTGGAACCCAGTCACCGCTTACCAAAACAGGTAGGTAAGCAAAATGTGTGCTTTGTAGTGCTTTTGTAAAGTATGTGCCTCAACTTTAGGGGAATGTTTTGGGAATAATGCCGATCCCACTTCCAGGTGTGGTATAACAGGAAATACATGACTTTGGATCGTTTTTTTGTAGAAAAGAGATTAGAGAACACTGTCATTCAAAACAATTCCCCTCTACCTCACCTGCATGACAGCAGGTTGGCGTTACAATGCTTAGGAACAGGCAAATCCGTAGTAATATTTCTTAAAATACGGAGAGACATAGCATTGTATTTGTTGGGATGCTACTAACAAGAGAAGAGGTTACTGGTGACATTCAGTTTCAATTTAAAACTCTTACATCGCATTAGCAACCTTTCAGCTACTATAAAAGTCACTATGAAAATCAGTGGGATCCCTCTCAAATGCCATTGATTCACCTTTAGCTGACAATGTTCATTTACAACATGAATCACCATTAGTCAACTTCCAAAAACGTCTCCAACAAATTCCATCATTCAGTTAGTCAAACTGCACACAGTATAGCAAAAGATTTTTCTTTTTCCATTTTTAAATCTTTACATTATGTTCTAGAACTATTCTGATCACAGTGGTTATAAAACTGAGCTAAAGCTGGTACAGTACACATTCTTACTTAGAATTGCCAGCGTTAAGGCACTAAGAAAGAATGTGCCAGCGCCTCCTTCCCAAATCATACTGCTTTTACAATTAATGAACTACCTTACTTTTACAAGACAAAGAATTCAGTCATTTACAGAGGCCGACTTGCAGAAGGTTTTGGGAGGTAGATGTTTTTCCAGCCCTCAAGGACAATTGGCCCACTCAGGTTTGTGGAAAAGGTTTCGCAGTTCTGCATCGACTTTATTTTCTCCACTTTTTATGTACGTATAAAGGCAGGCGAACACATACACTGCTACAAACCATAACAAATGTTTAGATTTCATGTTTTCCCTGTTTTCCATTAGGCACAATATTGCTCATGCACCAAGGATGTAAAGATAAAGTTGTTTAACAGGTTTTGCTGTAATATGCAATGTACCGGTATGTACCTCTGGAAAATCTACAAGAAATCTTTCTTAAATAAATGTTAGTTATAATGATGCCTTACAATAATTTATCTCCTCAGATCCTGTAGTGGTATAGATCTGTTTATTATTCTGTCCCAAGCCCAGGGGAACCTTTGAGAATGGCGACATTGTTTTTTAACATATCATGATTAGATATAATTGATGCATGATATTCTATCAGGTACTCTTTCTATTGCTGCTGCTGTTATTGTTTCTGTTGTCATCACATCTGTGGGTCCACTGGACAAATTGGACTCCTTTTTGTGAGTGTTTTAACATCTCCTTTTATGAGATTATAAAGATGCTAATGTTATGATATATTCATTCTACTGCATCATCTTATATCTCCTACCTTACGTTAATAGATTATTTATTTTTATTCTATCATTCATACCATTTACTGCATAAACTCTGGAATTTCACTCTTTTATAGAATGTATATAAAATGTTAACAAAAAGTACAAATTACAAGTAAAAAATATAGGAATGGTATAACTGCAATTGGATTTCTTTAACAACATACTGTCTGCCAAAGAAAGAATTTCTGTTACACAAAACCAACTATGCGTGTCCTACAGAGAGTGCGGAGTAAAAATCGTGCAGTACCTCACTCTCACTACATTCGCTGGGGTCATCCCCATGAATGGCCATCTGGTAACGGGTGTACAGCGCCACAGACTGCTGATAGGACGCTGTGAATTGTGGGTCCTCAAAGCTGACTGGTACTAGCCTCACCTTCAAGCACAAAGTGTAAAAGGGGAAAAGCAATGAGGTTCAATGAGTGCTGTTTAATGTTGCTTAGAGATCTCACTTCAGTCTCCTTGATCATGGTTACAGCCGCAATTGACATATATTCCTTTTATGGCTGTACAAAAAGTACGAATGCATGGAAAAAAAATGATGGGATTCTAGGAGACTGAATATATACTATGTTTTAAAATAGCTCACAGTTAAACAGGCAACCTGAAGATGAGGCTAGTGCATGGCCCAACATTTTCCACAGATCGAGCGTTCTCAACTTTTATCTAACTTTTAGTACATAGCCTTGCCCCTCTCAAGGAAGCACACCAAATTTATCAAACTGCAATAACCCAATAATCTCTTTTCCACAAACACTGTGCCGCATGGCACCCAATCTGTGACTCTATCCAGTGCATTGTATGTAGAGTGCTGAGTTGCACCGGTGGCGTAACATTCCCAACAAGATTGTGTAGTAGGTGCTAATAATAATCTATTATTTTTCTTAATAATCGATTAAAGATCTACCTAATCTAGCATGAATTTGGGTGATAGAAGGGGAGCCGATGAAATTAAACTGTGAAAACTAGGAGGATTAGTAATCAATACTGAAACTGTTCCCCCAAAAAACAGACCACAATAAATAGCCCACCAACTGACTCAAGGCCAACTCAATACACCTGGAGAAACACTGCTCTCAACCATGGCGCATGGAAACATTTTCACATTATTATCTCCCTTGATTGTCTTTCTTTGACAATCTTTTTTTTCAGACTGAAACCTAATGGTTTTCACTTACCCTGATATTTTTGATATTTCCCCTAAAGTATTTATCGTTTATATGTGAAAATGTATGAATCATATAAAAACATGTAGTACATTTCTATAAAGTGAAGTAGAGTAGGGCAATGTGACATATACTGTATATAGCATGACAATACTTCTCTCAAACAAAACTAAGGATTCTTAAAAGACAGAGTGATTCTACTATATGAATTGGAACATTTTATTTTCTTGTTATTATTACTAATGTCCCTCTGGATGCATATCTATCCTCTCCCACCCACTATGAGAAGGCCAACAGCAGCTTGACCTATGCCTGCCACCCCCTGACCTGGCTCTCAGAGGGTTTGTCAGCAGGGTCCTTGTGAATTGCCATCTGGTAGAGTTTGTACACCTGGTAGGAGGCGTCGAAAGAGGTTTTGAACTGCGTGCAAGGGGGATTGGCGCGCACTAACCTCACCTTCAAAAAAAAAAAATATTGGCAGACAATAGTTAACATCAAAATACAGATAATAGGACAGGTACAATTTGAACAAGGGACAACTCACAGACAACTGATGAATGCATTGCAACATGAGAATCACAAACACACACCCTCCTTGCTCAGTGGCATTATGATTTCAAGTCAGCCTTAGTAAATAATTTGTTATCTTTTCTACGATACAACTATTGCTCTTATGGACCCCTTCCTTTAAAAGGAAACAAAACTATACAGAGAACAGTGTTATAAGAATCTGTAATAATGCACACGAGATGAACAGATATCAAATTGATAAAAAGAAGAGGAAATAATTTCCAGTGACTCACCAAAGTTTTTATTTTCTTATTTAGAAAAAAATATTTTTTGATGCATGTTGGATCTATGATGTCACTGCTGTTAGCAAATTAATTTACACGTGTTTATTATTCATACACTCAATTGTGTGTTTCAGTCTCAGAGATTAAAATAGACCGATCAAACCATGAAAAACAGTGAGTGTTTCTAATATCAAACAAATTATTATTTTGCTCAGACATTGGCTCTGTGCCACCAACCACTTCTTCAACCATAAGTTTTTTACTGGCCAAAGACACTATGTCAATTGAGTGTTCTAGACAGATAGGATAGGGGCTTGAACCTACGGTATATTGGATTTGGACTGAAGAGGGCTGGTCTCCTATGACCATTGGCATCCACTTTTTTGTTACACAGGTCCTTATAAATGAAAGAAAACTTCCCAAGTTCAATCTTTTTAATTATGTTCTAGAGCTGAAGATATGTTTCGACAGGATGAACTACTTGAGGCAGGCCACAAGTCTACACCATAGTGGTGAGATTTTTTTTGTTAGTTTTTTTGAGAGCTATTACAACAGTACTACAACATTACTCAAATAGTTGGATACTTGACTGCCCAAGAAAGTTTTATTATAATGCAAAGAGTTTTAAAGAAAATATCATCCAACATTCACCTTTCTCTAATCATATAAGGACAAAACCTCAGTCTATATAAGAAATTATAATATTTTTTTATACTGGTGGGAGGGACAAAAAAAACTGCAACTGCACTGAAATTTTTCACACCAGACTTCAATATTATTTGTTCATTTGAAAGCATTTAGGTACTACACCGGGCTGTGTTCACATTATCTCCAAATCATTGACTAAACTTTTTTTTTCTTCAAATTTTTATATTTGGTTATTCTTTTATTTCAGATTAAAAACTAAAGAAAATTAGGAAACTGTTTGACCAGTCAAGAAGGCTTTTTTTAAAAGAGTGAGTTTACCATGAGGGCACAGAATCATGTCATCATATTGCCCTCTGGTGGATGAGAGTTGACCATCACCAGCATAAGTAGAAATGATAGCTATTAAATTGGTTAAATTAATGATAAAATATCATGCCAAAAGGTGACCGTCAACTAAGTCATTTCAAAGGCAGATTCATCCATATTCACACCACGTAAAGTTTTTTTTCTGCCTTATTTTAAAAATATGCCCAAAGTATTTGTGTTGGTGTTGTCCCTGATGTAGTCAACACTTCATAAATATGTGATAAAATCTGGATACTTTAAGGTCACTTTGTAACTATTACATTGTCAGTGCTCTGAGACTATTCGTTATTATGTCGTTTAGCTTTTATGAAAGGGTCTTAAATAGATATACAGTGATTTGAAAAGTACTTGCCCCCTTCCTGATTTTTTTTATTTTCATGCATGCTTGTCATATTTAAATGTTTCCCATCATCAAATAAACTTAAATATGAGTCAAAGACAACAAGTAAACATGGCCCTGTGTGGCACACGTTATTCAGCCAATACTTGACTACAGCAAATGTCAGCGTATTAAGGCTGGTCTCAATTTTGCCAGAAGACATCTTGATGATCCCCAAGACTTTTGGGAAAAGACTTGTGGTCTGACGAGACAAAAGTTGAACTTTTTGGAAGGTGTGTGTCCCATTGCATCTGGCGTAAAAGTAACACAGCATTTCAGAAAAAGAACATCAAGCCAACAGTAAAATATAGTGGTGGTAGTGTGATGGTCTGGGTCAGTTTTCCTGCTTCAGGACCTGGAAGACTTACTTTGATAAATGGAACCATAAATTCTTCTGTCTACCAAATAATGCTGAAAGAGATTATCCGGGCATCTGTTCGTGACCTCAAACTGAAACGAGCTTGGGTTTTACAGCAGGACAATGATCCAAAACACACCAGCAAGTCCACCTTTGAATGGCTGAAGAAAAACAAAATGAAGACTTTGGAGTGGCCTAGTAAATGGCCTGACCTGAATCCTATTGAGATGCTGTGGCATGACCTTAAAAAGGCAGTTCATGCTCAAAAATCTTCCAATGTGGCTGAATTACAACAATTCTGCAAAAATGACTGTGCCTAAATTTTTTTCATGATGCCAAACATTTAAGTGTGACAAACATGCAAAAAAATAAGAACTCAGGAAGGAGGCAAACACATTCACACAACTGTATTTTGGGGTACTGAAATTACACGACTGTTCAGGAAAGTGTACAATGTACAATACAGTACATGTCAAGACACTATACTATTATGTATACCGCATGGTGTGTGGCCAGAGATATACTTTCTGAGCTAACAATAGTAAAGTTTAGGGCTCTGCATTCAGATTCTTTATGAATGCTCAAACATCCGCAAGAAGGGTGTGTCAATAATAGACAGTGCTTGTGTCTGGTTCAAGTCTTGGCCAAGAACGATGTGTCTCTGCCAACCTCATTTTAGAACCTTTGCCAGGGATTTTTTTTAAATCACCTTGACTCCCAAATTTTTAATTTTCATGTCCTCTCATTCATGGTCATGTGGGTGATGTGGTTTTAATGTCATCATCAGGGTAACATGACTAAGTCAGTGGTGTGTCTGCAGTTCCATTGATCTTTGAGAATGAGGTGTTTTTTGAGGTGTTTGAGGTGTCACTATGCATTGGTCAGCAAACCTCCAAACATAAACATGGTGAAGTCACTGAGGCTAATGATGATGGAAGAGAGAGTTAATGCTTATTTCAAGTACAAAAGGAGAATGGAAACCACCGCTGCTTACCTCCAGGCAATGAGACGAACTGTCAGGACACGTCTCGGTGAGAAAATCTTCCAGGGTTTTGGTTTGGTTGGTCTGAGTGGGAGTAGGAGGGCTAATGGTCAGAGTGGATGAGGCTCCAACACTGCTATGTTTCATCTGCTCCTTCTGATGACGCCGCTCTCTCCTCAAGTCTTTGGCCTTCCGACAAGGGGGTCGGTTGGGATCCACTCCTATACCTATACCCCAGACAGAGGAGACAGTCATAAAAGAGAAAGAGATGTGCCTCTTCAGCCTTCACAAACAGCAAAGATCATTCTTGTGCGTGGGGAACTGTGGATGGACACTATCGTAAGCAGACATCCTTCCTTCTCATTGAATTTTCACTGAGAGTAGCGTATAATTTGCTTATGATATCACTACTACTGTGAATAGTAAGAACATTAACATTGTCTGTCGCAATGCAATCTTGTTTTAGCCCCCACCCCTTCTCTCCTGCGCTTCCTTTTCAACCACGATCTCGAGACTCTTGCCAAGTCCTCCAGCTCGACGGGCATCCCATGTCAACAACTTATACGCCCACATCCTGTTTGGAGCAATAAGGAAACGAGGACCATTGCTCGCTTGTCAAGTTGCCCAACGCAACCATCAGTTCACTTTCCACCTTTCTCCTCCATCACCGTAAGAGAGGAATACCCCATCTTGACAACAGTAAAAAGGAAACCTGGCACTTGCAAGGATTCACTGGAAGAGTCAGCTGGTTCAAAGTAAAAAAAAAAAAAATTCCTTAAGTGGGGAAGCTTCTGTTCTGTATAAGGTAGATTTCAGATGCACTAAAAAGCCACATCGTCAAAATCCTTTCATATGATGCAAAATTTCCAGTATAGAATACTATAGTATCATTCTAATTATGATGTCGGTTTAAACAACTACAGTGATCTAAACCTACAATTCCCTATCAAGATTTACAGCTCTGTTCTAGTTATTTTCCTCTGGCAGAGGCACGCTGGTCAACTGGATGACAAAGGTTTCAGTTCTGGACTGTGTTAATCACACTGCCTCAGTCCTGAACAAAGCATCCCCACTCAGAGGACAATGCACAAATTCATGTTGAGTATTATGTTTAATAAATCATTTCCTGTGAAAGACAGATGCTCCCACTCCAGCGCTTAGCACTTCATAAAGCAATGACACTCTCCCTTCCTGGCTCCCCAGGCACAATCCCCAAAGTAATATTTAGCTTAAAACTTGTTTGAAACATAAAAATACACATCATAATGTAATAAACCTTTCCGAGATTTGGTCGTTAGCTTAGATAACATTCCAAGTCACATTTTTTAAACCATTTCCTGTTTTGAAAGCACACCAACTGTATTATTGTTATGTAAACTAACATGCTGTTCACTTAAAGGACCAAGTTAATGGTGAGAACATTCCATAGGTCTGGACTTAAAAATGATGTCGGCAGAAGAAAAATCTTCCCAAAATTGACTCCATAGTAACTAAAATTACTATGGAGTCAATTTTGTTTTGTTTTCTGATGAAAAATGTGATTTTCAGCCAGATTTTGGCCCGCCCACATTTTGGACATGTCGGCCAGTCACAGCTTGACACGTAGATGGCAGAAGGCGATCACATTTCCTCATTGAACTTCGATGGGTGAATTTCTTTTCCATATTTGGAACTTCCTAGATCCGAGCTCCTAGCACCTCTGTTTACATGCTAGCGCCTTTCACCAGAAATTCCATCATGGAATGAGGATATTCACAGAGGAGCAATGCAGGAGGACGTAGGAATGTTTTGGGGAAATAAGACAAGGGTTCCCCGATGACGTCATTTTCATGGAGACGTCTACTCCAGATGTTGCTACATCACTGACATGTCCCAAATCAACCGTCTGATCTATAGCAGTAACTATTACAAACCCCAATTCCAATGAAGTTGTGTAAATATAAATCAAAACAGAGTACTGTGTGTTAACTCTCAGTTTTCCTGAGCCCATATGGCAATATCCTTTATACAATGATGCCAATGGTGCTGCCTGAGGGATCGAAGGTCAGGGGCATTCAATATTGATTTTCAGCCTTGTCACTTAGGTGCATACATTTCTCCAGATTCTCTGAATCTTTTGATGATATTATGGACCGTAGATTACGAAATCCCTAAATTACTTACAATTGTACACTGAGGAACATTTTTCTTAATCTGTTGTACTATTTGCTGACGCAGTTGTCGACATAGTGGTGAACCTCATTTTTTGACACCGGAAGGAGAGCGTTCTCAATTATGTTCACCCGGCAGAAATGAACAAAGTTCAGTTAACGTTCACACAAAATTTGAACTAGTTCATGAACTTTCGTTCATTGAACTTGTTGCGGTACAAATCTGCATTTATTTATTCAAGAGGACAATGTCCATGCTATACTGTACAGTCAAATCAACATTACACTTTCAGCAATGGTGACCAGCAGCACCATCGCATAATAGGTACCGGAAACACGATTTCCTACCAGGTTTAGGAACTGCGGCTGTTGTTCTGCCATCCAGGACAGAGCCTGGCTCTTTTCTAGGTGTCTCTGAGACAGTGGGTGTGACATCTGCCTCATTCCTGTCAACTTTTGTGATATGTGGGCACTCTGCTACTTCCTTTTGAATGTCTGTAATAGCACACTCCATTCCTTTAATTGGTTCTCGAGGACCTGCAACTTCACACACGGAATCCATTGGTTCCACTACAAAAAAAAAAATAAAAAAATGTTAAATAACACCACAAGTGGGGGATAAAATTATGGAAAAAAAAATCCTCTAAAACAAACACACGCACACTAAATTATTAAAGAGAATACTCACCAGTTTCATGCTCTTTTGGTACTACTCCTTTAAAAATGAATGTATTGATCTTCTTCAAGATTTTCTTATGAGATTTGGAAGGCTGGAATTTCACAGCATGACATCTTGATAAAGAGCACAGAGTAGTATCTTTGGTTAGAATGCTGTCAAAAAAATGTGTTATCTACCTGTAATGAATCCAAATAATGAGCATGAATGCTTAGACCATCATGTTTGGAAATCATTACCTGATGGTATATTGCGGACAGCATGTCTTGTTCATTATGGGCTTGTAAACATATTTTCCACTTCTATTGAATAAAAAAATACATGGATGAGTCCAGGTTTTTTTGTTTTTTTCTTGGGCTTCAATATTAGAAGCAGGTTGGTTAAAAGCAGACATAAGTTGCTTGGTACCTTCTCCATCCTCTGTCTATGAGGTCCTGGTAGTCTTGTACTGTCAAGCTGTGAGACCACATACCTGAAGAAAATTATATTATTATCAAGGTATATTGATGAAATACATTACTATAGTTTTTAATAATAATGGTTAAAATAGTTATTTTCCAACAGAGCCAAAGCAGTAATATGAGAATAGTCTGACTCGTGTGTTTTCATTAAGCAACCAGTTTTACATTTCATCACATCCTCCAACAGTCTAGAATATTTGATTGTATAAATTATCTTTATGCAATTAATTTAATAATTTTGCCTAAAAAGGGTCATCATTCTTAATTTTTATTGACACTGTCAGAAAGGGACCGCCACATGTACACTGCAGTTCAAATAAATAAATTCTAAGACAAAAACGTAACTCAAACTTCAAGAGATATCACTTCGTCCCATGATAAGATTACAAGTGCAGTTACTAACACAAAAGAATTAACGGATCCAAATAAAACTGAACTGTCTGCGGCAGATGTACTACTCTGAGTCCCTTAGTAGCACCCAGGCTTCTCCACGTGGGATACAAGAAATGGGACAAGTGTGCAGTGTCCTTGTCCAGTGTGTTTCATCAAAATCTTGAAGTACTGCCAAGAAACATTCCCATAGTCCGCCAATAAACACATGCATATTTATGATCTGTAGAAACAGCAGCTTACATCCTAGTTCCCAGGACTGAGGGCGAAGATCTCATTTCAACCTCTGACCTTGTCTACTAAAATCATACACACAGCTTGCAAGCAACATTGACTATAACATTACCGTACTGTAGGCCTACATCTAAACCAGAGAAATTAATTGTAAACTAGGTTACACAACTGACAGGCATGCACCCATTTATTTTTAAAGTTTTCTTCGTTAAGTTGGTAGCAAGCGTTAAAGAGACTTAACTTTTTTTTAAGGTTTACTTTTCTAGCCCTGAACCATACATGCTGCTCCCATGATGTAACAAGTCCATATCACTGCTCTTGCTTTAAATTAGAGAACCACTCATCTGTATCACTCACTAGCTATATGAGTTACCATCTGAGTCCTAATTATAGCAAAACTGTCTCATCCCTCTTGAGACAGGAAATTATATTTAACATAAAAAAACATACCACTTTAGTTGTTTCTCAACAAGTGTAATTTACACTGGACATTCACATTTCAACGCCTAAAGACAGATTCTTTGAATGAGGGTCCAAATCATAGCGAATACAAATAAGTTAACGGCAGACATTTATTCACCCAGCAAAGAAGTTTATTAAGTTGTATTTTTAAAAGCTAATTTATGAGTAAGTATTGCCAAATTATGTTTGGGTAGGTGGAGGGAAGATGATGAGAACTGATGCTAGTACAATAAAAGTAACACATAGCATAGTCTGTTAAATGTGTAGTCCTCAGACTTTTAAATGTTCATTTAAAATGGAAATGTATACATTATAGACAAACTAATGTAGTGCAGGGTCATGGTTACATCATCTGACTCTACCCGTACTCATAGACATGTGAGTGCAAATGGTTGTTTGTCTATATGTGCCCTGCGATTGACTGACGACCAGTGCGGATGTACCCAGCCTCTTGCCTAAAAGAACGCTGGGACCTGCTCCAGCTCATCCACAACCCTAATGAAGACAAGCGGTATAGAAAATGCACTGAGGGATAATTTAGAACAAAATCACAACAGTAATCAGTATGTCTATTAAATGGCTAAAAATAATGGCTAACTCTCATCTATCACGTTTATCTGTGATAACACTGTTCCAAAACAAATGTACATGCTTTGATTACATAGATCTTTGGTGAACTGTCCCAATTTCAATATGTAGATCTGCCATCTCACAGGTGCAACTAAATGGATTGTGGCAAAATTCATTTCTTTCAGTAGTTCAATTCAAAAAGTGAAACTCTCAGTGATATAGTACAGATTTGCTGCACTACACACACTGTGAAATACTTTCAGATTTTCTTTTATCACAACTTGGATGATAATGGGAATGAATAAAAAAAATCCATACATACATTTTCTACAGCGTATAGCCTCACTGGGGTCAAGTCCAGCTGACTTTCTGTGAGAGGCAACCAGGCAGGGTACCCTGGACTGGTCGCCAGTCAATTGCAGAGCACGCACATGCACACTCACATTAACGTCTATAGACGCATTTCGTCAATAAACATAAGAAGCATGTTCTGATGAATGTGGAAAGAAGGAAGCCCGGAGAAAACATGCAAACTCCACAACCCTTTAACTGTGAAGTAGACGTGCTTAACCACATCTACTCTGTGCGGCCAACAATCGAAATCATTTTGAACACAGGAATTACACCTTCTGAAAAAAAATATTTTCCCCATGTACAACTACTGAGATAAATGATCTTTTCCACGGTGCACCAATGTATTGACGTGCATGTTTACCGTCACACAAGCGTGAAACGTCATTCTGCTACAGGCAACTCCAAATGTGGGACAAAGTGCTTTGGCTTCAGTGCATTTATTGTACCGGAAGGCTAACTTTAAGCAAGTAGTGAGGAAAGACACGAGTGTATATGCTCAATCACTCTTTAAGACTTTCGCCAAGATTTGAAGCTATGACACAGCAGAGAGTATTGCGTGGGCGGGCACGTCCTTGTCAATGTGAATACACGGTGCTAGTGCTAGCTAGCTCGATGCTAGTTGGCAACACACCAGCTGTCTTTAATGCTAATGTTGCAAGTGTTTATCATGAGCCAAGAAGAGAGCGTCGCTGCCAAATCAACATTGCACACAAGACTCCTCTGATATAATGCACGGGATATATATATATATATATATATATATATTATATTATATATGAATAGTTTTTTTTCCCGGACAGAAATATAAACTTTAGGGTATAAAATGAAGGGCTACAATGGTAACATTCAGAGTCCTTCACGAGCAACACTTATTGCAGCACGTATTGAAACACTTAGTTCATCTTTTGTCTGAATATATATTACACAGCGATCGGCGAATTCTCTCGCTGACAGGAAGAGCTAGTTTGTTAGCATGGTAATGTATACACTGGGCTATCTTATTAGACGCTTACCGTGAGAAAAGTTTCCCTTTTCATTTTTGCAGTAACCACAGCGGTAACCATCATCCCCACCGAAATATTCGACAATAGTATAGGAATTGTTTCCTGCCATGTTAAATCCGAAAACCGATGACAGATGGAGAGATGAATGTAGGAAGAGGGCGGGGGGGGGGCTCTCCGCCGGCCGGTCTACACGACAGACAGTTGCAGCTGTGGGTGGGAGGGGTGGAGGAAAAAAAAAACTTTATTGAAACCAGCTAGGAAGAGTAATGCCTTATTTTACTGTATAACGAAAAACGTGAATTATGAAGAACATGCAACATGATTAAGATTTTAGTTTTAATATCAATTTATCTTTTTTGCCCGCCCAACTATTAACGTCATAAGGATACACCAACAGATATGAATAGAAGACTTCATACAACAACAAAAAACATTTTGAGAGATAGAGAGAGCAATGCATGCACATAGAAAATAAATAATTTCATTTGTCAACCGATTTTCAAGGTTTACTTTTTTATCAACGTCAAATCGTGTGCTATTAATATATGGAATCAGATTTGGGCCAAGAATAGAACAAAACCTCTTGCAAACAAAAAAAAAATAAGACCATCAAAAAAAAACTTCCCGAACTACAAACAAAAAATAAGACAGTGATAAATATAATTAACTCAAGGGGGAAAAAATGTAAAATACAGCAAACACATTCAGGTGGCAAAAATTACACGCTGTACTTAAGTACAGATACTGGCGTAAAAGAAAAAAACACTATGGTCATGTAAAAGTAGAAGTAGTTTCAACTCAAAGTACAGTGAATCATGTTTAAAAAAACAAATGAAAAATAATTGATAAATTGCCACAAAGGGGGGGGGGACTGCGCTTTCCCTCCTTTATCAACTTGCATATTGCTCGTACCAAGAAGAAAAAATAAACCTGGACACAGCTTTGCTGGAGGCTAAATTCTGACAGGAGAATCAGGACTGAACTGACAAGTCCTGCATGAGCAAACAAAAACACAGAAAAAGTTAAATTAGCTAATGATGACCAAAAAATTTTTTTTTGTTATCATCCTTAGGCTTACATGTATGTTTTTGGGTTTTTTTCAGCTTATTTGGAGACTTTTTTAACACTAGTAGCTGGCTATTAGGCACAAAACAACATACTGGCCAAATGGCCGCAAAACATTATTTTCTCTGACAACATAAATGATCTTAAATGAGGTAATTGTTGGGGAAATTCCATCTGGTAAGTCAGTGGTGCTCCCGAGTTCACATCATCCATGTTACTGCTGTCTGTACCTTTTTTTTTTTTTAACAGGTCATCATCCGTGGTTGAAAAAAAAAAAACCGAACAAGCCAATTTTGACAAAGAAAAAAAAAAAAAAAGTATAGATGTTTTTGAATTAACGGAGTCAAAAAAAGTCAAACTACAAATACAGCAGTGACGTGCGGTGAGATTCATGATTGGTGAGGCACTGACTACGTCACGTGACTGAAGCTCAACTCATCACTGCCACATGCCGGTTGTGGCACCGTCCATACCAAACGCCACTGTGCACCTTTAGTGGCTTTTCTGGTCGAAAAATAAAGACTAAATGTCACACAATTTCATTAAATATATTAGACAGTCTGTTAAAAGTCAGTAAGTGCAGTACGTGTGTGATAAAACATTATTGGCGATGTAATGATGAAACACCGATGTCTCTTGTGTGAAGCCACGGACCAATCACGGCCTGCCTTAATGGATGTGTGCTTGGTCTCTTGAAGCATCATGCGAGCGATGACTCGTGACTCATAACTGCACTTCCTATGCATTTGAACAGGAAATATGAAAATTCAGCTATTTTAATGATGAAATCACTGAAATTGGATTGAAAAAGAAAATCAATATAAAGCACAGACCATAGAACTAAAATGGAACAATTTAATGTAATAAGGTTGTTTTTTTCCTGTTCACATGCAGTGGAAAGGAAAGACCACCAGGGGGCAGTGCGGCTCTGCCTCACTTGCCTATCCTGACCTCACGTCACTGAAGTACAGGTACCTGAAATTTTTACACTTCAGCAGTATTGGCAGCCTACTTCGTTACTTCCCAAAGTTCCCACCACTGAACACCAAAAAATACAGATCTAAATTATCTGTTGAGCAATTACGAATGATGATAATCTGATTTGTGTGTGGATAATGAAATGGGAAAGAACACAATAACCCACAGGTAGAAAACAAGATATAATGATAAAGCAAACACAATTTACCATAGATATTTATTCAAATAAAACTCATCAGGAAGATATATCGTAAACAGATCTGCAACAGAACTGCTTTTACCATAAATTACAAACAGGCGATGATAGTTTGTAGAAAAATAAGTTAAAAATCCCTACTGTGTCAGTGATTGCTTTTTTAATCACTGGGGGAAAAAACTACATGCAAGCTTTCTGCAGAAACACTTGATTTGTACAAGAAATTAAGCAGGAGTAGCAAAGTGCTACGTTCAGACACAAACCTTTGAATGTGACTGACATTTGCAAACTCGAGTCACTGATATCAGTTTGGACAAGAGCCTAGCTGAAGCTCCCCTGGGGAACAGGGATGTTTTCATGAAGGTATTTCATACTTCCATGCTCAGAGAAGTCAGCCACAGTATGACCTTCTCCTCGAAGGACCCATTTGGTGGTCAGAAGCCCCTCTAAACCCACTGGACCTCTGGCATGGATGCGTGCTGTGCTGATCCCCACCTCAGCACCTGGAAAAATAATTGACTCTGTCATTCAGTTTTTATAATTTTCTCTAAATAATATAAGGTGAAATAAATATCCCTACCTAGACCAAAGCGGTAGCCATCAGCAAAGCGAGAGCTTGAGTTGAAGAATACACACGCACTATCCACTTGCTGCAGAAACTGTTCAGCTGTCTCTTCATTTTCCGTAACAATGACATCGGTGTGGGAGCTGCCATATTTATGGATATGGTCCACAGCCTCCTGCATGCTGTCCACCACTTCGATGCAGCACTCCAGATCCCCATATTCTATCCGCAGGGACTTCACCTCAGATGGGCCGAACGTTAAATACGATGCAAACCGGGGACCGGCGTGTATCTTTACCTGAAGAAATTAAAATGGGAAATCAGAGTAATTCTTTGTAATCAGCTCAATAATTTAAAGGTGGAAGGAAAAATATTACAACCATATTGGATTAAATGGACAAGTCCCAGAAGCTACATGTCTTACATGTTCTGTCCTCAGCATATCGATGATTTGGTCAAATATTGGAGTTCGCAACAGGTCTCTATGAATGAGGAGAGTTTCCATGGCATTGCAGGCCGCAGGGTAGTCACATTTAGAGTCTCGGACTGGAATCAAATGTATACAACATACTGTATGCAAATATCAGTGTCCTGCATGTCAAACAGATAAACGCATTGGTCTTATACCTGAACACTCACAGAAATTAGACAAACCTTAAAACACAACCCTTGCTAAAATAGGCAAAATATAGACACACATTAGGACTACATACCAATGTCAATGGCTTTGTCAATGCTTGCTTCACTGTCAATGTAAACATGACAGACACCCTCACTGTGGCCCAGTACAGGAATACCCTTTGCTGCTCTCTGTATGTCTCGCACCAACTGAGACGACCCTCTTGGGATGATCAGGTCAATTACTTTGTCCAGTCTGCATAAATCTTCAACTTCTTCTCGTGTGCTAACCTGCATGGCACAATCAATGTAAAAATGAAGACAGTTATCCCAGGAAAAATTTTGCTGCATGTATATAATTAAACACTTTCAATCTAACCAGTTGAATAGAATCTGCTACTCCATGAATGGAAAGTGCTTCCTGGGTGAGTTGATGCAGAATTCTGTTGGTGTTGGAAGCTTCCTTGCCACCCTTCAGCAGCAAAGCATTTCCACTGGCAATGGCCAAAGCAGATACCTGAAAGACACATTGCAGACAAATTTTAACTATAAATCAGCATCGAGATCCGGTATTATACACACGAAAGTGACAGTGACAATTACCTGTGGGAGGCAGTCAGGACGTGACTCAAAGATAACCAGCAGGACACCAATGGGGACAGTGATCTGCTCCAACTCTAAATTGTTTGCAATCCTGGTCCTCCGCAGCACCCGACCCACGCTATCCCTGGAAGACACAGCCAGCTGACGCAGGCCGATGGCCAGGCTGTTCAGTTTAGCTGTTGACAGACTCAACCGGTCGATGAGAGCCTGGGAGAAACGACCTATGAAAATTTTTAATGAATACATTAGGACAATTAATAAATGGTACACTTAGCAGATCCACATGCAGATTTTCTTGGAGGGCCTGGTTCCTGAAAGACCAGTATTCATGCTCAGCTACAGAAGACTGGTACATTCTGAACTGACAATTCACAACAAAATCTACTCACTCATAATTATGTGCAATCCAATCACACACACAATAAAGACCTCAAGAACAAATCTACTGAGCTTGAATGAGCCACTAAATGACACATTGAGCCTGTGGAACATATGCCCCAGTGAATTACGTTAATTCACATGTCCCATTTCTTTACCTGATGCTGTTGCTATCTCCATGTCTCTCTTGTTAGCACTCAGAATCTCATCCTTCTTCTCTGTAAGCAACTCAGCAAGACTGCAGATGATTTCACCTCTCTGGAAACACAAAGATGAACAATTTATATACAGTAATCCCTCACGATATCACGTTTCACTTTTTGCTGATTTAGTGCATTGGAGATTTCTTCAATAGGTCAGTGTAGGGCAGTTATTCACTTGCACATCTCTGATACATTTAGCTTTATTGGCTATATTATTTTAGTGTGGCACCAATGACTCACATAAGGTCAATTGCGCTCTTATTCATAGCAGAAAAAGAAACCTTACTAAATAATCTCCACTCAAACATTTGGTAAATCACCAGATTGCTTGAGGATACCAAGAACATGACCCGAAAGCCAATGTTTAAAAAACACAAGCCACAGTAAGATTTATATGAAATTAATTCACAAATCCAACCTTAGCCTGACAAATAGCTAGTGCACACATTCATATCATCAACAGGAACAAATGCAAGTAAAAAGAAATGTTTGTCTTAATTTTCTACAACTACTGTAGTTAAAAATATCACTGCAATGAATTCTTGGTTCACTGACTACATTGCCAGGACCATCAGTGTGTAACGGTGCTAATGCTTAAGGCAGGATATTGCCTGTTCCCACCATGTCTGCATGGGCTGTTGTTCACGTCATTCAAGCAGAGCCTATCCAGCTTTATTAGGAATGTGCTCGTGTAGAGTGTGGATAAAAATACCTGCAACACTAAAGTATCACATATCGGCACTGAAATGCATATATGATACGTTTGTATATGATAAATAATTGGAGGCTACTTCACTGATTTATTGCAGGGGTTTTCTGGAACGTAACCACCATGATAAACGAGGGTTAACTGTATACAGTGGAACCTCGGTTCAAGAACACATCGGTTTGTGAACGAAATTTCCGGTCATATCTTATTTTGGCTGACAGTGGTGGAAAATAAAGCATTTTTACACCCTTTACTCAGTATTTTGCAGGCATCTGTACTTCAGTAATTCTTTTTCGGACAAATTTTTATTTTTACTCCCTACCTTAGAAAACATATCGATACTTTGTACTCCTTTGTTACAATTGACTTATTACTCACAATGATCTAAAAAAGATGCAAATAGAGAGAGGTAACATCAACTGCGGTTTGTATTTTATTTGATTGATTATTAATTGAGATCTTGGGGACTTGTAAGGAAAAATGTGAACTGAGGAGTATGAACGATGATGCATCAGATTCAGACAAGCAAGATATTCTCCCTCCATAGCCATAAAATTGTTTGATGTCAGCTGCAAGAATAATTTGTCACCCGTGTGTTTTGTCTTGTACCAGCCAAAAATAATCACAAATCGCATTCAAAAATTCTCCAAATAAGCTCAACAAAACACAGGGAAGGTGTATTTTTTTCTGTTGCTATCATTAGCTAATTTAACAAAAACATTTTATTTTATTTTTTTTTAGATAATCCCGGTACACACAAAGACAATCGGGCTGTTTTTGTCTTCAATCTTCCCCTTTCCTGACCAAGCACGTCAAACAATCTTATGTTTTAGCTTATTCAAGAAGACTGTCCTTTGGTCTGAAGTGTGTTAAGAGTGGATTTGTACCGATTTTAGGGTCCGAAGCAGGTTGGGGCCGACAATCTTAAATAATGAATGCGTTCAACATTTACGAGCAAAACTCTTCATGTGTGGTGATAGTCGACATCTCCCTGGTTCAAGACACTGTGAATTGAAAGAATCTTTTAAGATTTGAAAATACCAGGCCGCGCATTAACAAACCTATGGGAACAACTTTTTAATCGGAGTTTTGTTTTTTCTGTTGTGCCCAAGTTATCAAAAGAGGTATTGTAAATAATTGAGAAGAAAAAAAAAACAAAAAACTTTTTACTTTTGTACTTAAGTACATTTACGTGCTCACCTGCTTTTTGCCAGCGTCTGCGCGCAAAGAAGATTTGGCTGTGGGGGTGAAAACTTATCAATTCTAAAAATTGCTTCTGTTCGCAAACAGTTTTGTAACAAATTAAGGTTGCGATTCGAGGGTCCACTGTAATCATTTAGGCGTTGGGGCTCAGTGCCCTGCTTAAGGGCACCTCGACAGTTATCAGGGTAACGAGCATCTCTCCAAAAACTAGTCGTAATTTCTTTTGTCCGCAGCAGGACTCGAACAGTAATCCTCCTTTTCCAAAGTCTAAGCTCTTACAGATGAGTCATTACCACCCACGTTATTAATAGCTAAATAGCATTTTTTCATGCCAAAATATTGAGGCAAGGAGAAATTCACCTGCTCTGGAAGCAAAGAAGCCAGAGTTCTTCCGGCATGACGGGCCATCTCTGTCTGCTGCTCCACAGTGGGACCTGAAGGTGACAAGAGTATAATCCAAAAATACTTAAAGACCTCATTTAAAAAAAATACATGATCATTTAAAAACATGGGGTTCCGTTTGCATTTAGTTCAATGCACCTGCTGGTTTTACTTCAGAGAAGAACGTGCCAACTTTCTTCCCCTCCACAATGTCTGTGATGACATGGCCTGTGACTTTGGGATCCGTGCCGTTGGCAATAACCACTGATGACCCACCTTGTAGTGCCCACAGGGCTGCTTTGACCTGTATTAGAAAACAGTGGACTTTAATCAAGATTTTTAACCAACTGTCTACAATTTATGATGAAGTATTTTGTCTGTTGTGTCGACCTTGGCTTCCATGCCGCCAATGCCAACTCTGGACTTTGTTCCATAAGTGATTGACTGCTGGTCTCCAGGATAGAAGATATCAATGAGTTTGGCATCATCTGTTCCTGGGGGACTGTCATATAGGCCTGGAGAAGAGATTTGTTTTTCAGATTTAATCCTCCATTCAAGCAGTGTAGTCATGACAAAAATGACAAATCAACTTATTTGAAGATAAAGAAAAACATATTTGATAAATTATTCCAAATTTCAGTTTGGAATAATGTGTTAATCATTTAGCAAGTTTAAATCAATCAATTTTCTATCGCGCTTCCTAGGATCACAGGTTAGCTGGAGTCTATCCTAGCTGACTTTGGGTGGGGTACAACCTGGACCCCCAGAAAAGCCATGATCCATCCATCCATTTTCTACACCACTTATCCTCACTACGGTTGCGGGTATGCTGGAGCATATCCCAGTTAACTGCGGGGAGGAGGCGGGGTACACCCTGAACTCGTTGCCAGCCACTCAGGAAAAGGTATGAAATGAAATTAATTTAAATGTGTAATTTTAATCAAACAATACACAATTGTGAAAGTTTTTAGACATTTTGGGGGGAATATTTAACTTACAACTCATAATGCTAGCATTTAAAAAGACCAATAATCAGGTAATTCTGTACCTTGAACATCAGACAGGGCAATTAGGAGGTCCACTTTCATTTCAACAGCCAGACGGGCAGCTAAACTGTCATTATCTTTGATGCTTATAACCTGAAATGCATAAAGTCATTGTGATAAAGCCATAACAAAAATCTGGTTATGAATTATCATGGGGGGGGGGGGACTAATTTAATAATTTCTTTTTTTCATTAGATGCTATAGAGCATGTATGTCAAACTCAGGTTCAGGGGCCTGCAAGACCATATCAAATGTGTAGTAGAGCAAGACCATATCAAATGTGTATTAGAGCTGGCCCGCCAGTATATAGCACATGTGCCACTAATATTACAAATCCCAGAATGCTTTGCTAGTGTGTTGCCCAATCAGTCTAGACCGGCGCGCACCCCTTCCCTCTGTTGCAGTCGTTAGCAGTCGTGAGCAACTATGCTACCAGTCTCCTCAAGCAAAGATGGAAACCGGTTAACTTCGGAGACAGGTGGGAGGCAGCTTGTCTGTTCACTAAAGTAAAAGACAGAATATATATCTTAATTGAATTGTTGTTGTTTTTTTAAATGCCTTTCATCAACTCAAGTTTGGATTTTTATTAAAGGACATTTTTTGGTTTTTTGTTGTTGTTGGCCTTTGAAAAAAAGATTTACATCAAAAAGAAAGGTCGTTGGAGATAGATAAATAGAAGATGGAGAGACAGAAGGATTCATGTTAGCTATTTAAATACAAAACAACAAACACCACTGATGTCTTTTATCGCAAATTTTATTTCTTGTGTTTATAATATTAAAGTTTGTTTATTCCAGATTCAGTGTTTCAGCAAAATTTAAGTTTGTTGTCATATGATAAACATTAACGCTACATTTCTGCAGAGAAGGGAAACATGCACATCGCCGTTATTTTTCATTAAATATTGAGTTTGGCCCGCGACGTTGTCCCAATTTTTAATTTTGGCCCACCATGAATTTGAGTTTCACACCCCTGCTATACAGCAAAAGCCAGCAAGTCTCAATAAGTGGTTAAAAGATCACCGCTTTCGAGTTAACAAGCAGGAATGTACACCATGCGGTTTAAGGGGTGAAAAGACCCAACTATCTCAAAGAAGACAATTAAATCCCTAAAAAAATTTTTAAACGCATGTTCCCAAGATGTGAATGTTGCGATGAGTAGAAACATAACATTATATGGTATTTGATTTGATGCATGCCTTCACCTTAAGAAATCCTCATACACAACACTTAGCATTCCCAGCATGCCCTTCACACAGTACCCACATTTACCCCCTGCAGGTCACTGTTGGGAACAGGGGGTGGCACAACAGCATCATTGGTGTTAATGATGGGAACTATGTTCATCCGGAGAAGTTCAAGAAGGGTGCTGTTAAGGTTGCGTCGCTTCTGCTCGTCATGAAAATCCAGGTTTGTGACTAAAATCTGCAGAAAAGAACATAAGAAGCCTTCAATGACTTTCAAACACCTCTCAGTATTCAGTAGAATAAAGCTCAAGTGCATACTTGTGCAGTGCAGATGCTATACTGAGTAAACATGGCTTCGTACAACGCCATCAGACCACTCTGTCCAGCAGCTGCACAAGCCCTTGCCTCCAAAACTGGAATTGCCTGGGGGAGACTCACCATGAAAATACCTACAGAATACTAAACAGACACTTATCTAATAAAGTTATAGATCACCATTTCCTTCAGCTGGTTCTGACCAGAATGTAAAGCTTGTCTGACACTTTGGGAGAGCAGGATTTCATGTCTTAATCTCTGCTTTCCAAATGCCACAGCACCACTGGTGACAATCATCATCTCCCTGCCTTGATTCTGCAGCATGGCCACCTGACAGGATACAAGAAAGGATAATGAGTCTTGAACGAAACCGACTCTGTTTGAGTATGCAGATCGACCAACAATATGCGTTACCTGCTCAACTATGGAGGCCAGTCGCCCCAGGGCCAGGCCGCATTCATCTCCCCGTGTCACCACAGCACTCCCTAATTTCACCACGATGCGTTTGGCTTGCTTCAACTCACTCCGATGGGCAAAAGACTTGCCATGGGAGCGTGGGTGTGAGACTGCAAGTGCACATTAGGGATGAAACAGTTAACAGTTTACTGGTAAACTATGACAGTCATTTAAAAGATTGAATAAAGCCAACTTCAATTTATGAATTAAAGACTTGTAAAATCCCCTTGATGGGAAATAGACATTTGTGATTTATTTTTGTTTATTGTTTCGGTGACCAAAATCTAATTGAAAACTTTGTACATGTATTGTATAAAGAATAAATAAACCCTCTATTTAATTAGTTTGAATGAAATCCCACCACTATAAAATATATCCCTGTCTATTTTAGCCATTTTAAGTACATTTTGTGGGGTTTTACATGTGAAAATTCATTTTGGTTGCATAGGTTTGGTTACACAGGTTTGTAGATTTTATAGTGTTTGTATACAAATTAAAATTGTTGCCATGTTTTGCCCATGTATCTGGGTTTTTGTTCTTTTGCATTTCTTTTAGTAATTCTGTTTTTTTCCCCATTCAGTTTCAAATCTATTGTACATCAGAAAAAAAATATCAGCATGTCCCAAAATTGGAATTGGGTATACACTAACAGGCCACTTCATGACAATACTTTGGTTACATTACTTGCCATCATTACAAAGTAGAAACACTTCACATTTATACTGAATCAGATGAGTGCTACTTACATTTTGCTTGGGAAAATGTTCTGATAGTGACTTTCACTTGCCGAATTCTGGGTGGAAAGTGTGAGGACAAGCGGAGTCTGGCAAACATGGCACCGAAACCTAAAATCAAGTGTGACAAACAGAGCAATGCCCATTTAATGCAGGGAACCTGGCTTAACGGGTTAAGTACCTTTTAGGTATGATGGCTGACCATGTGCAACTAGGACTGCAATATTTTATTGCTTATCTTGGCAGTAACCTACTGAGAAGATGTTGATGGTCAACCAATGTTAACCTAAAATATTGACTCTAAATGAACAGACAGTGGGTGACGTTCATACGAATAAATATCGCGGTATTTATGCAGTGCCATTACACTAAGTCGCCGAGTGAGTTTCAGACTGTACATTATGCTAAACATGCAATGGGCTGCATGTTGGGTAGCTTAGCATTAGCTTATGTTTTATTTTGCCATGCAAACGGTCCAAAATGGTCAAGAGCAAAAATTTAGTGAAATAGTCTATACCTGGCAAAGATCGAGAGTGAGAAAACCAGCCCAAATCCACTTGAGTGAACTTCTAGAGCAAAGACACGTAATCAGGCTGCCCGCACTCAGCTGCCACATCCACAGCCCACGTCGAGGCAGTAGCGCGACGGGCTGCAATTCACAAACGACGCTTGCGTAAGGTTTCCGTTTACGGGGCCTATGTTAAGGAGTCCCGCGTACGCACAAAATAGTAGTTGGATATTGACGTAACAACAGGAAGCAAAAACACAAAATTAGGCATTACTATTGTGGTACTAGAAGAAAATGCATTCTATTGCACGTGTCTATTTAAATTTTAAACTTTAAAAAAGTATATTCAATAGAATAACTTTTTTGACTAGTGAATATTGATTTGATCATTATTTGATTAGGACTGTGCAGATTTATCATAAATATATTGTCAAGTTAGCACAGTGGCTAAATTGCATCCGTTGTCCTATGGTGGGTATCATAAAACACATCCAAAGACAATACACCATGACAAATATGATTGAGATGTAGAGGCTTGTAAATTGACTCAAGCTATGACAAAAAAAAAAGTGTGTGTGTGTATATATATATATATATATATACACACACACATATATATATATATATACACACATGCATACATATATATATATATATATATATATATATATATATATATACACATACATAAATACATATATATACACATACATACATACATACATATACACATACATACATACATATACACATACAAACATACATACATACATACATACATATATATATATATATATATATATATATATACACACTAGTGACTAGTGAGCATCACAGGCACTATCCAGGAGGAAACAACAGGTCTCCAAGAATACATAAAGAAGATGGCCCCCAGGGATGAATGAACTACTAAATGAATGCCTCAGGCAACAAAAGCGTAGTAAGGAGAAGGAGCCAGATGGGTTGTCATGGAAAGACAAGCCCCTGCATGGCATATACCACCGACAAACTGAAGAAGTGGGTGACATAGAGAAAACATACCAGTGGCTGGAAAAGGCTGGATTGAAAGACAGCACGGAGACACGAATCATGACAGCACAAGATCAGTAGAGGTGGGGGTCTACCACATCAGACAGGACCCCAGATGCAGGGTGTGCAAAGAAGCCCCAGAGACAGTACCGCACATCACAGCGTGGTGTAAGATGCTAGCAGGCAAGCAGACATGGAGTGACATAACCAGGTAGCAGGACAGGTGTACCGCAACATCTGTACCAAATATGGACTAGAGGAGAAGGAATCAAGATGGCAGACACCATCCAAGGTGGTTGAGAACACCCAGGCAAAGATCCTGTGGAACTTCCAGATCCAGACTGACACACTAGTAGGGGCCAAGCAGCCTGAGATAGTGGTAGTGGATGAACATCAGAAAACAGCAATCATGATAGATGTAGCAATCTCGAGTGACAGCAACATCCGGAAAAAGGACCATGAAAAGCTGGAGAAGTACGAAAGATTGAAGGAAGAACTAGAGAAAATGTCGACGGTGAAGGCAATAGTGGTGGCCGAGCGATCGGGCACTTGGGGCAATAACCCCCGAGGGTGATTGAAAAGTAACTCCCTATTTTAAAATACTTATAATTTATTCATATGTTGTCATATTTTTCTCAATTCTTTTGTTTATGTTCCATGATTAAAGGACAAAGTCTATTCTACCAAACAGGAAACAGAAAAATATCTACACATCTCTGCACATCTTCAGTAATGTGATACTGAGGCACGTGAGTGGCTGTGCATGCAGAACGAGGCCTGTGAAACATTCATGAGCAGAACAAGCAGCACAAAGCATTCTCACTGAGTCACCATAGCAGGTCCAAGCAGAGCTATGGGGACCGTTGAAGAAATGTTGAAGTGCCCTGCCTGCCAGGATTTATTCACGGATCCTGTGAAACTCCCATGCAGACATGACTTTTGTCTGACCTGCATCCAGACTGTCTGTGAGGAAGGTCCTCTTTTCTGCCCAGAGTGTCAGATCCTGCTACCACCCAACCTCACCCTGGAGATAGATGCAAGCCTTCAAAGCAAAGTGAAGGATTTCATGATCAAATCATCAACACCGGTGCTACCGACAGAAATCAAATCTTCTTCGACTATCTTCTGTGACCACTGCATAGAGACGCCATCAGAAGCTATTAGGACCTGCCTGACCTGTGACGCCTCACTATGCCAAGCTCATGCCCTGTTGCACCAGCAAAGATCAGCACTGAGGGAGCACACTGTGGTGGATGTGACACAGGATCTGCTGTCTTTAAAATGCAAAGAGCACCGTGACGAGTTAAAGCTCTTTTGCTTGGAGGAGCGAGTCCCTGTTTGCTGTTTGTGCGTCCTGGTTGGTGCACACAAGAATCACAGAGCAGCCCAGCTAAATGAAGCCTGCACCGATTTAAAGGTCATTAATTTGTTTGCCATAACATATGTTTTTTGCCAGGATTACATTAAAAAAATCACATGTACATCTGTCTTTAGAGGATGTTGGAGACAACTGTGAAACAACTGCTGCAGATGAGATGCGAAGCAGAGAACGCCATTAAGGACTTGGAGTTCATGTATACACAAACAGTGGTATGGTCACTGTAAAATAAAAAAAAATAAAAAAAGCTTTTTAATTGATATTTCAGCATTTCAGATTATTCTTTTTTATATCATTCCCAGATGTCTTCAGCGGACTTCAGAGAGAGAATATCAGACAAGTACAACAGGATCCGAGTTGTGCTGGATGGCGACGAGCGTCTGATGATGCAGATCATTGACGCAGAGGAGGAATGTATGAGCGAGTGGCTGGAAGCACAGAGAGGAATCATGGAGGCTCGCATCAAGGAGATAGATGACCTAAGAGTTTCCAGTAAACTACTCCTACAAGAAACACATGACTTGAGCTTCATTCAGGCAAGTTGAAAACAATGTAGAGCACATAAAAAAAAAATTCCAATGTCATTTCCATAATTCAATACATGAACAGCTTGCTTTTTGCTTCTTCTTTTTTTAACAGCAAATCACCGCACAGAATCTGTGGTGAGCACATTTGTCATACTTTATTTAATTGCACTGCAAAAGCACAAAATCTTACCATGCAACTTATCTTATTTGTAGTGAAAACATCTTACTGTACTTCTTTTAAGACAGTTTTGACTTATTTTAAAATTTAAAATCTTATTTTAAGTATCCTATCAAGTCGATTCATACTAGTTCCATTGCCAGATTGTTTTCACTTATTTTAGAGACAAAATGTCTGGTTTTTAAAATTTGTTTTACTTGTTTTGAGGTCATTTTTTTCCAGTGTCATAATTGATGAGTATGTGTTTTGATGTCTGATTGTGTTGCTGTTTAATTGTAGTGACCCTCCAAAGTTGGCACCCATTCAGCAAATAGACAAAGAGCTGTCTGAGCCTGACAAGCTAAGAACAATAGAAAAGCTGGTGGATGACCTGTCAGTGGCTCTGTCTCAGCACTTTCCCCGAATGTGGTCCTGTGAGTAAAATTATCTTATACAGTGGAACTGCCAAAGTCGTGCACAATCAGTTCCGTGATGTTGGTCGACTTCCAGGTTATTTGAGTTTCAAAATATTTGTATCCATAGTAAATAAGGTAAAGTAAATTAGTTTGTCCAGCGTTCAGACAGTTGCTATCATAGAATCTTTATCATCTGTAAAGAAAATGTTATTTTAACATTCATAGCTGTCGCTTGAGTATAAATAAAAGTGAACCATTTACTATAATATAATTAAATACAACTCAAATAAAGTAAAACTACTCACCATGTATAAATGCCTCACAGACACAGAATGGAGCGAGAACAGGAAAGTGAAAAGTGGAAAGTGTTTGGAGAGTGGGACTTTATTGGTGGAATTGAAAACATCTTGCGCTTTTGTTGTTTTTGCTTCGTCAAGTATGTGCTGCAATTTCAATTCCGTATCAGACATGGCATCTGCTTGATAAAAATGTGAACCAGAGGTTAGCATTTCTCAACCAGAACTGTATGTTCTCCCTGTGCCTTTATTGGTTTCCTCCGGGTACTCCCGCTCCCTCCCACATTCCAAAAACATGTATGTTAGGTTAACTGAAGAGTCTAAATTGTCCATGGGTGAATGTGGTGCTTATCCTCATAGGGTCCCATGCAGTCACTGGGATAACATGCAAACTCTACACAGAAAGGCCAGAGCTTAGATTCAAACCCCGAACCACAGACCTGTGGCAGACGTACTAATCCATCGTTCATTGTGCTGCCACACTGAATATCATTCGATATTAAATGACAATACTTTGTAATGTACGGAGCAGCCAGATACTTTCCTCTGTTACAAAAGGTTCCATTTTCATTTATCATCACACATTTCTTTAGCCATCAGAACTTTCACAAGATTTTCTGAAGTATCACTTGGCGTCACACACGAGGGAACGTTGAACTAAAAGTTTTGTTTGACTTTTGAGGCATACATTACATGAAGATTTTGGTTGAACTCCAAATTGTACCACTTTTGGCAGTTTCTGGGTTGTCTGGTCCAGTGGTAACTTAAAAAAAGAAATAAGAATCTATAAATAAATAAATAAAAAGGAGGCAGAGCTGGAGGTGGCTGAGATAAAAATGTAGTTTCTCCTTAGGAGTAACCGGGTTGAATGGGATTGGAAACGAGCTCGTCAGAGGGACATTCGAGGTCAGATGTTTTGAAGACAAACTTTGATGATTTGGACACGTTCAGAGGAGAGAGCGTTAATATACTGATAGAAAGATGATGAGGATGGAGCTGCCAGGCAAGAGAGCTAGAGGAAGACCTAAGAGAAGGTTGATAGATGTTGGTAAAACTCTGCATCTTTTTGCACAATTGTCAAAAAAAAAAAATAATAATAATAATAATTGTACCGGCATTACCAGATAACTAGAAACCCTTTATTGCTCAGTGACTGTTTTTCTCAATGTCTTTATGTCTCAAAAGTGTTCTCTGTCAATTGACTGTCTGTTGTCGTACTAGAGCAGCTGCAACTACCGGAGACAAATTCGTTGTGTTTTTTGGACATACTTGGCAAATAAAGATGATTCTGATTCTGAGGGAAGACATGAGGACAGTTGAGGATGCAGAAGATAGGCCTAGAAGGAAAAGGATGATACACCATGGTGACCCTTAATGGGACAAACCTTGAAAAAGATTAAGACTGTATTTGATAAAATAAAAAAAAAAAAAACCTAAAATCATCTGGTTATCCCCATAATTGAGTCCTGGCTATAAATTTGTCATTGCAGATCTAAGTTGTCCTGCTCTCGACTTGAAAACAGCCCACCCAAAGCTGGAGATATCGCAGGATGGGAGACAAGTGTGCTGGGGAGTGCAACCTGACAGTCGGGCTCCAACCACACAGCCATATGATTCCCAATACAGTGTCTTGACTCAGAAGAGTTTTATTACTGGCCAACACTACTGGGAAGTCATTGTACAGGAGAAACCGTACTGGCTGATCGGTGTCACCACTGGTCCGGTCACTGGAGACGTTGGTCTGAGTCTGAGGCCTTCTGGTCTGGGTGTGAATAAGACTTCCTGGTGCATATACCATGGTGAGGGACAGTACATGGCGTGCCATGACACCCAGGAAAAACAGCTACAAATTGGGAAGAAAGTCAGAAAGTTGGGCATACTGGCAAATCTCCCAAAGGGGGAGCTGTCGTTCTACAATGCAGACACCGTGACCCTGCTACACTCTTTCTGTGTGGAGTGCAAAGAGCCTCTTTTCCCAATGTTTAACCCCTGCATTGATGTAAATGGACTGAACAGGCATCCCCTGACCATGTTTTGGATTAAGGACCCCTGGGATTGGAGTGTCAACACAGATGGAGGCGACGAGTGACTTTGCAATTTGTTTCGGTATAAAAATGATGGCTGTTAGATGTTGACAAATCATAAATAATGTTGATATAGCATTCAGTTTATATTTTATTTCAGTATATTACGATTAGAGTCTGTAACCGACACTACAATACACTGTAAATCTAAATATTTAATCCATTCATTTTCTGGGGCAAACTACTCTCATGTAGTCCACAAAGTTAATGACCAGTCCATTGCTTGTTCTTTTCACTACATAAGCCTCAGCACAGCACAACACCGAGGTCATTCGTGCTTTCGGTGTCACATGTCAGTGTACCTTGCAGAGGTGATCTGCAGGAAAAGTTTACACAATCAAGCTGGAATATGTGTGTGATTCTGCATTTTAATGTGTATTATTGTTTACATTCATAGATCGTAAAGATAATAAGAAATACCATTCTCTTGGATTGTAATTTGAGGTCGTGTGTAGCCATTTGTTCACTAACAGATGAATAAAATATTTCATTCAAACTTTATGTGTGTGAACATGGCCAAATTGGACCTTTTGAGTAAAACTACCGCTATAAATCATTTTCAGTCAGTTTAACTGAACAAGTAAAGTAATGTGTAGGGTGTTAATGATTCCAAGGCATTATGTAACTGAATATCATCATAACATGTTACATCATAATCAAATGTGCAGAACACTTGAGATGTTATCCTTATAAGTACATGACCAGATTATCTGGAATTACATTTACAGTAAAAACTAACTACACCAAAAGCCAAAGCTAAAGTCATAGTGATTGGCTCCTCGACTAGATGCAATAGTAGATGTTCTTTATTATGATGATGCTTGAGTCTTTGATTTGATCCAGTCCAGGAAATGAGTGACCCGTGAGTATACCCCAGGTTTATTCTTCTTTCCACATTGGTCTCCCCAGCTCACCAAACCATAAACAACATGGGTGTTGTTGTGCTCACAGGTCAGCGGTCCTCCAGAGTCACCCTGAAACAACAAGTGTCCTCAGATAGTAAATCCACAGCCACACATATTCATTGTATGAGTATTAGTATTTAACTTTCTCCTCACTCACCTGGCAGGAATCGACACCTCCTTGTAGATGTCCAGCGCAGAACATGCCATTATCCAAAGTTGAGCCATAAATGTTGTCTTCGGAGCATTTGTCCTGGTTGATCAGCAGAACATTGGCCTCCAGCAAATGGTTGGAACCATAGTCGGCTGCAAACAGAAATAGTAATGAGACAAGGAATGTGAGCCAATAGAAGAAGATTCAAGTTTTGTTTAGTTCAAGTTCTTTGAAGGAAAAGATTGGAATTAAACTTGAATATATTTTTTTATCATCTCAATTGTAGGAAATTGGACTTACATTCCTCAGTGGCACCCCACCCAGAGATGGTACATTCCTCCCCATCAGCTAGTGGGCTCTCAGGCAGACAGGCTGCCTTCACAAACTGGGTCTCATTGGCACAAACACCATCAGCACCTTCCAGTCGCAGCAACGCTACACAAATGCAGTTGTTGCGCATTATTAGATTACATGTGTAATGGAATATTTTACTCCTACATAACACGAACAACAAAGTGTGAAGTGGATTTTCTTATTTGACATTTGAGTGTAAATGTTCAGCGATGAAAGTTACAAGGACAGTGATGTATTTGGAGATGCAGTTAAACTGGAAATTATTGAAACCCTGGCCAAATTTGAGTTAAATTAATTTGTGTTTTATTTGTTGAATAGGTGTTATTTTAATAACATTGCAAAAGACTGTGGGATACAGACCGACACCATGCCGCGAATGGCAAAAAACGCAAGCGATGACCCACAACAAAAGATTTATAATTGTGCATATTCATAGTTTACTGTAAATACACCACCAACGATGGACCCAAAAACCCTTCAATATTATTTCAAACTCATCTTAAAACATTAAAAATATAGGATTTGATTTTGAAAAAAAAATGCATAAGGCGAAGACTCTCTGTAGTTTATACGAACAATCCAGATTCGGAGATTTCGCATGTGTTTTCACGGGAATAGTTGAGGATAGGTTCCACAGACAAAACTGCAAATAGGTGGTGAACTGTACTGTAGTTTACAGTTAACTGTAAGCCAGGGTTACAGTAATTCAATTTAGACACCCGGTCACGTTCATGAAAACTGCTCACCTATGTCATTGTGGACTGATATTAGAGTTTCCCTATAGTTCTCATGCACAATGGCCTCTTCAACATTAAAGATCTGTTCAGTGGACTCATCAGTGTCCAGAGAGAGCCCTCCCATAACCACCTGCATGTCATTTCGCCGTTCACTGTTCAAACACATAAACATAACACCTGAAATTATTTCAATGTTTAAAATTGTGCATGTCAAAATTGCTCTTACATGCAGTGTCCAGCTGTCAGTATCCAGCAGCTTTCGATGAGAACACCTCCACAGATGTGCTTGTACAACTGAGTGGATCTCTTGGGCCTCACTTGCAGGGACACCTGCCAAGGTAATGCCCCAGGGGGTACCTTCAATCCCCCAAAGATTCGGGTGATGGCTATCTTTGGCTGAGGTTTCCCACAAGTGCTGAACGTTTTTAGAGAAGGTGTGAGAGTGGGTGAGGCGTCACTAGGTTGTGGAGGCTCGATGGTCATTTGGGTTGGGACAGGTGTTGTTGGCTTTGGAGGAGCTGGCTCAGGAGGTGCTGGAGAAGCTGGAGGTGCAGGGTGAGCTGGGGTGGCAATTCCATCTGGTGTCACCCAGAAAATTCACAATCACACAAGTAAAACAACTCTTTTGGGTTACGTGCACTTAAAATTACTTAATAAACTTAATCTTGTGCAAAACCTTGAAGTCTATGTACAGTACCTTCAGAACATTCATTTACATCACAATAGTTCCACAGCAGCTTTCGGCCTCTTCTGAAGAAACACCACGGCGTCAAGTCACCATCTGAGTTTCTGGGGTATAGAAAATATCTCACTTAGCCCCTTTCTTAATTTTTTGTAAGTAGGCATTTTCAGCAGCATCCTTTGAGAAAAAGTTGACCTGCAAAAGTTGTGAGGGCCAAGGCCGTCGCTGTCCTCAAAAGAGTTGAAAGGATACATTCCTTTCTCCAGGATGAAATGAGAGTTCCAGTAGAGGCACTCATCACCATCAACTGTCTCACTCACGGTACCACGATATGACTCTCCATCATCTTCATAACAGTCATTTGGGCCTGAGAATTACAGCACTCCCAGTTCAATAATTTGTCATATATAACATACCATAAAGTGTAGACTACAAGCGGCAACTTTCATCCCAGCTTTAACCCATGCAGATTTTCCTGGTTCCAAGAGCTTCAAGTTCTCAGCTATCCATACATTGTATTTAATTCGTCAAAATCATATTTACTGTTTATACATTTTTTGATGAGCGCCTTGTCGGCTTGTTAAGTGTTCACTTTCTCAAATCAAATTTGCATGCATGGAACCATTCAGGGGCGGCACGGTGGACGACTGGTTGGAGCGTCAGCCTCAAAGTTCTGAGGATCCGGGTTCAATCCCCTGCCCCGCCTGTGTGGAGTTTGGATGTTCTCCCCGTGCCTGTGTGGGTTTTCTCCGGGCACTCCGGTTTCCTCCCACATCCCAAAAACATGCATTAATTAGAGACTCTAAATTGCCCGTAGGCATGACTGTGAGTGCGAATGGTTGTTTGTTTCTATGTGCTCTGCGATTGGCTGGCAACCAGTTCAGGGTGTAGCCCGCCTCCTGCCCGATGACAGCTGGGATAGGCTCCAGCACGCCCACGACCCTAGTGAGGAGAAGCGGCTCAGAAAATGGATGGATGGATGGAACCATTCAGGGCGGCACGGTGGGCGACTGGTTAGCACATCTGCCTCACAGTTCTGAGGACCGGGTTACAAATCCTGGCCCCGGCTGTGTGGAGTTTGCATGTTCTCCCCATGCCTGCGTTGGTTTTCTCCAAGTACTCTAGTTTCCTCCTACATCCCAAAAACATGGGTTGTAGGTTGATTGAAGACTCTAAATTGCTCTTAGGTGTGATTGTGAGTGCGAATGGTTGTTTGTTTATATGTGCCCTGCGATTGGTTGGCGACCAGTTCAGGGTGTACCCCGTCTCTCGCCCGAAGATAGATGAATCTTCAATTTAAGTACTTTCAACACAGCCATTACCGTTAGCCGAAGTCCGCTAGCATACAATAGGAAACAAAAATTAGCATTACTATTGCAGCCATTTTAAACCGTCAAACAACTGTTCCTTTAACACAATCATGGCTGTTACATACTGTAGACAAAAATAAGTTTTGACCTTGAGTCTGTAATAATAAAGCAACAACAAATAGAACATACAACAGTACTAGCAGGCATTTATTCTCTCTGCTCTGTGGAAACAATTACAACTGGTGGAGTTTAGCTTTCATTTAGTTTGCTGCCTGGCCAATTCCTGACATCATCAATCAACTCTTTGCCACCTCACTGCCACTACTGTCAGGCTGTGGCTTGGTCACCAGAGGGGGCAGCACATACTGTATGTGTAATTTGTACGGTTTATGAACCAGTGTGGTTTATGTGTGAAAAAGTTCTGATTTTCTTTTTTTATTTAGTGGGTGCAGCTGATATACCGGTGTGCTCAATAGACCATATTTTATAGTATGTTGTGGTACTTACCGACGTGGCAAAAACGACCTCTGAAACCTGAAGGACACTCGCAATCAAAGTCGTTACCATCCTTGATGCACTGTCCACCATTCTTACACGGATTAGGCTCACAGACAGCATCTGGAAGAAGAAAGTAACAATTATTTGTTTCTCATAAACAATTTCCAGCAAATTAGGCAATTGGTGTGAATAGAGCAATGGTTCCTCACATGTTCTACAGTATGGAGGCTTGAAGGGATGCTTGCATTTGCACTCATAAAATGGTCGAGTGGAAGTCAGCACACACTCACCACAGCCACATAAACCTCTCTTGCAAAACTTTGGTCCTGGAAAATTAATCCACTTTTGTATTGGTTATTTCTGGCAAACCCTTTATGCTGTATTTGTATGCAACAACAAAAAAAAACGTATTCCAACCTTTCTCACATCGTCTTCCCTTGAAATGTTTTGGACAGTCACATTTGAATTTTTTCTTTCCTTTCTCCTTGCAAACGCCATTATTTTGGCAAGGGTTTGGGTTACATTGGCCTGAGAAAAAGGTACGAAAAGGAAGGAGTACACCTCAGAGATTTAGTTTGAAATGTAGCCCATTATGGCATAAGAAAGAATGAGTGAAATAAAAATACTCCCTGCAGTGTTTCTCACCTGCTGGATCTTGAAGGTCAAGAAGCCATTCACTTGGGTCATCATCATCATCGTCGTCATCATCATCAAGAGTATCTCTCAAATTTCCAAAGAACACGTCTAAAAAGCAACCCATGTTACAAATGTACAAATGCATCTCTGAGATGTTAGAAAAGGAAATATGAATCATTTACCATTAATTATGTCATTAAACCGTTCTCTCCTTTTCGCATGTTTTCCATGTTTATGAGGCCCGACTTGAAGAGGATCATCGTTATGATGACGATGATTATAACGAAGTTTTTTGTACTTGTCACGCTTCATCTGAAAAAAAGCAGTGTCTAATACATTTCCATAGTGAATGAAATTCAGTGTTTTTTTGGGGGGAGGGGTATTTTTACAATGGTTAAATATAAATTAGATTGGGGGTTGCAAAGACAAGGAAGGCATTCCACATTTTGCAAGAGACTTTGGGAAATTTGGAAAATAGACGCTTTCTATGGCATTAATGGTCATGCGTTGTCATTTTGAAACGTTTGTTTACTTGTGGTCTCAATCAAGTTTTGGGGGCAAACAAAAAACATTCAAATTCCCTTTTATAGATTAGCTTGCAATTTTGGAGATTGCTGATGTTTATTCCTCTAATTTACCTTATATTCCCATTAATTCCGATGGAATGTTTTTATCTTTGAAAATAATGGGAATGTTGTAGCTGTAATTGTGATTCCTTAATGTAATTATGGTATCACTGAATTGCTTTGAAGAGAAACAGCTGGTGAAGGACTCCATTTTATTCAAAAGACAAGCGCATAACAACAGCAAAAAGCACACTATAATAGCTAAGCAGCAGTAGTGAACAGGGAATACATACTTCAGCAGGGATGAGAATCACAGCAAGAAAGAGGCAAAAGAAGAGGAGCTTCAGATTCATGATGGCAGTAGATCAGACGACACGGTGCCAAATGAGAGTTTTCAGCGGCAGATCACGCTCACTCTTGTAAACCTTTGCATGAGTACACTAACCTTTGATTCGCTTCTCTGGAATCCTGTGGGTCAATGATATTGATTTTTCTCTATACTTTTGAGGATTCATATGCAGTCACAAGCACAAAATTATACATCGGCCCAAACCATGAACATTTTAATACCAATACAAAGAACCTGCCTTGATTATAGTAATATTTCTATTATTGGAGTTAGTCCTGAAATGACTAAGCAGAACTGTTTGCAAAACAAACATAGTGAGATATTAAAATAGCACGTAAAATAGTACTATGATTTTTGAATATGTTTATTGTCACATCACAATTATGGCCTCACGGAATCATGTTTGTATGCCCCCCCCCCCCCCCCCCCCCCCCACCCCTCTACATGTTCCCCCCTCAGGGAATAGTTCATTTGCAAGGAATTTATTTGTTTGAATGTAGACTTTGGACCTACATACACTGGATGACTTTCAAGTTAACTAAAACTGCTATTTAAACTCACTTTACCCCAAATCCAGTGTAATGTACAATCCAGTCTACTGGGTGGACCAAAATTATTTTTACATGTTATTACAGTATATGGTTTTGTTACATTTAACTATAGTTAAATGTTCAGAAATGTTAGACATGAGAAGGCATTGTGTTGCAATGTGCCGTCAGAAATTAAATATTTAAGAAAAAGGTATTCTTATTTTACCATGGAGTAGATGAGAAGACAAATCGATTAGGGGTTATTTGAAAGTGAGAGTTACCTAAACATGTCTTGGAAGTGAAAAGAGTATCAGATCGAGTGATGAGGCTGAAACTTGAAACATCCCAGACAGAGAGACAGCTGTGATTGGTGCAGATTGTAATCGACATGTTGGTGAAGGAAACAGGGGTGATGAAGAAGAAGAATCCAGGAAAGGCACTTGGAGGGACAGATGGTGGTAGACTTTGCAAAAAGAATGGAAATGGCTGTAGTAAACACTTTCTTCCAGAAGAGGCAGGAACATAGGGTGACCTACAAGAGCCAAGGTAGAAGCACGCAGGTAGATTACATGTTGTGCAGATGATGTAATCTGAAGGAGGTTAACGACTGTAAGGTAGTGGTAGGGGAGAGTGTGGCTGGAAAGCATTAGATGGTGGTGTGTAAGATGACTCTGGTGGGGGGAGGAAGATTAAGAAGACAAAGGCAGAGCAGAGAACCATGTGGTGGAAGCTGAGAAAGGAAGATAAGAGTTGAGAGAGGCTCTCGGTGGATGGGAGGAGCTTCCAGAAGACTGGACCACGGTCAGAGAGACAGGCAGGGGAGTACTTGGTGTATCTTCTGGGAGGAAAGGGGAGAAGGAGACTTGGTGATGAAACCTCAAAGTACATGAAATCATACAAGGAAAGAGGTTAGCTAAGAAGAAGTGGGACACTGAGAGGGCTGAGGAGAGGAGAAAGGAATACATGGGGATGCGACATAGGGTGAAGGTAGAGGTGGCCAAACGAGGGATATGATGACATGTATGCCAGGTTGGACACTAATGAAGGAGAAAAAGATCTATATAGGTTGGCCAGACAGAGGGATAGAGATGGGAAGGATGTGCAGCAGGTTAGGGTGGTTAAGGATAGAGATGGAACTGTGTTGACTAGTGCCAGTAGTGTGCTGGATAGATGAAGAGAATACTTTGAGGAGTTGATGAATGAGGAAAATGAGAGAGAAGGAAGAGCAGAAGAGGCAAGTGTGGTGGACCAGGAAGTAGCAATGATGAGTAAGGAAGAAGTTAGAAAGGCACTAAAGAGGATGAAAAATGGAAAGTCAGTTGGTCCTGATGACATACAGTACCTGTGGAGGTAAAGAAGCATCTAGGAGAGGTGGGTGTGGAGTTTTTGACCAGGTTGTTCAACAGAATTCTAGCTTGGGGTCAACAGTCCACAGCAATGGTGAGTGTGGTAAGGAAGTGAATAAATGGATCCAAGCAGGTTAGAACGGGTGGAGAAAGGTGTCAGGTGTGTTATGTGACAGAAGAATCTGCTAGGATGAAGGACAATGATGGTCAGCCATGATGTACATATTAGAGACAGTGACAATGAAGAGTCAACAGAAAACAGAGCTGTGGCGACCCTTAAAGGGCTAAGCCGCAAGGAAAAGAAGAAATAAGAAGCTATTCTTAAAAGGAAGTGTATTTCAAAATGAAACTAACCACAGTGTCAACAAAGGACCAGCGAAGTGCCAGATTCTTCAATAGAGGATCTTAAATTCTTTATGTAACTGTTATTGATTGATACGACACTAATGGGAGTTGGGAGGCTATGAAAATATTGTCCGACTTGCCTGAGGATGACACATGCTTAGTCTGTCTGTTAAATATTTGAATTCTTCAGAGAAGCTCTATTGCTTGACCACCAGACCATCGACCCCCATTGTTGTTCACAGAGCATTTGGGCCACTAATTTACTGTAAAGTTTATGTCTGAAAAGTAAGAAAGCTAGCAATCCAAACTTCAAATGAATTACACTACTTGTGTTGTTTACTTAAAGTGGAGTAAAATGGTAGGGAATATGGATAACACATCTGCCTCACAGGCAGTGGTTCTGGGTTCGAATCTGGTTGCATGATCTCCCTAGATGTGCTTGTGTGTGTTTTCCTTGGTTAGTTCAGTTTCCTCCCACATTTCAAGAACATGTTAGCTGAATTAAAGACTAAATTGACCATACATGTGAGTGTGATTTATTTACTTAGTTAGTTACTTCGTTAGTTAGTTAGTCTAAAGTGCTCTGCGACTGACTGGCGACCAGCAGGGTGTATCCTGTCTCTCAACCAAAGTCATCTGGGATAGGCTCCCTCTTACCTGTGACCCACAGCAGGATACACAGTAGAAAATGGATGGATGGAAGGTTTCACTTCCATCTGTGTCAAGTCTCATATAAATGATTTGTACAAATTTAAACAAGTGGAGCATGAGATGTTGCATTACAGATTACAATTGGTTTTGCATTGGTTCCATTGTGGGCATGGCCAGGACACACGGCCAGGTGGAGGCTATCGGAGAAGCTCCCTGCACAGAAGCAGAACAGCGGTGACATATCATCTGCACCGAGAAACATCACCGACCCAGCTGGGAAATTACACAAAATTCCAATTCGACACAAGTGTTTCGTGACAAGCAGCCTATGGGGAACGCCTTGGTGCCAGGCTGTATATTCCCCATCAAAAAACTCCACACACCACGACTCATCTCCTCGACCCAGCCAGCAGTCCTCAGCTGTGCCCTTGCGTGGAATGCTGGGATACGTGACGCCAAGCTCCCAGTAGGTCTTGCCAGTCACGTCTATCTCCCAGTAATGACAGCCAAAGCTGAAGCTTTGCAAGCTGATGACGTTAAGAGTGGTGTCAAAGCGCGAAGGGGTGTCAGGAAGCTCCTTCCACGTGTCTGTGTAGGTGACACTGTCACCTTTAGGAGAGATAAGCAGCTTGGGATGAGCTGTGTCTGGATCCAAGCACACGTCACTCGAATCTGAAGATACACATTCTATATCAGTTCAGTGAATATATTGTACACAATGAAAGAGATGTGGTTAGTAAAATATTTGTACTAACAGCTTTTCACAAGAGTCTTCATAGTAGGTGTGAGGGAGGAGATGAGCAGAAGCATGTTGTTGGTGAGGCTGACAATCTGCTCAGCTTTGGCCTCATCCAAGCTCACACTGCAACGCTCTGAGCTGTTGAGCACATCTGGCACTCTGGAGGTGGTCGGTCAGAAATAGAAACATGTTGCGGCAATGAGTCACACTCGGACATTTTGATTATGGTCACCGTTATGTAATTATAACAATCACAGTTTAATTGCGGTAGGGATAGTGCATACCTGTCTCTCACCCTGGTGCCTTGGTGGTCAAGGCATGAGAGGAAAGACTGAGCAGAAGCAAGAAAATCAGGATTAAATGAAGTGTACTGTATATAGGCAATCACCATTACATACAGTATGTTGTTTTAGCATTTCTACAATGACTACACAGAACTCGAATTTCACTCACAATAGCACAGACCTGCACTAATTACTTTTTATAAAATAATTTGTGGAGCCCCTGTGCTGCACGGCGAACCTGTGGTTACCTCATCTGCCTCACAGTCAACTGGTTCTGGGTACGTATTTCTGAATTTGCATTGTTCTCTACGTGTTTGTGTGATTTTTTTTCCCCGGGTACTCCAGCTTCCTCCTACGTCCCCAAAACTTGCATGTTAGGTAAAATGAAGTGTCCAAATCAGGGGTTACCAACGTTTCTGAAACTGAGATCTACTTCTTGGTTACTGATTAATGTGAAGGGCTACCAGTTGGATACACACTTCTGAAATAACGAATTTGATCAAATTACCTTTAATTTTGTATTATTATTAATATTTAATGATATGCAGATAGGCGGCACGGTGGCCGACTGGTTAGAGCGTCAGCCTCACAGTTCTGAGGACCCGGGTTCAATCCCTGGCCCCGCCTGTGTGGAGTTTGCATGTTCTCCCCGTGCCTGCGTGGGTTTCCTCCCACATCCAAAAAACATGCATTAATTGAAGACTCTAAATTGCCCGTAGGTGTGACTGTGCGTGCGAATGGTTGTTAGTTTGTATGTGCCCTGCGATTGGCTGGCAACCAGTTCAGGGTGTACCCCGCCTCCTGCCCGATGATAGCTGGGATAGGCTCCAGCATGCCCGCGACCCTAGTGAGGAGAAGCGGCTCAGAAAATGGATGGATGGATATGCAGATAGGTGAACAATGATGATGTTAATGATTTCTCACAATAATTAAACAAGGTAGGGAACAGACAACGGCGGCACGGTGACCGACTGGTTAGAGCGTCTGCCTCACAGTTCTGGGGTCCGGGGTTCAATACCCGGCCCCGCCTGTGTGGAGTTTGCATGTTCTCCCCGTGCCTGCGTGGGTCTTCTCCGGGCACTCCGGTTTCCTCCCACATCCCTAAGACATGCATGATAGGTTAATTGACGACTCTAAATTGCCCGTTGGTGTGAATGTGAGTGTGAATGGTTGTTTGTTTCTATGTGCCCTGCAATTGGCTGGCAACCAGTTCAGGGTGTACCCCGCCTCCTGCTCGATGATAGCTGGGATAGGCTCCAGCACTCCCGCGACCCATGTGAGGAGAAGCGGCTCAGAAAATGGATGGATGGATGGATGGAACAGACAACTATGCAACACTTTATTTATATAAAGCTCTCTATATATAAAGTGTTTGTGCTTTCAAATACTCACTTCTACGACCTTCCTAGGCATTTTTTGTTAATTATTATTATTTTTAGGACAGGCCCACAGGCTATTCATGTGGTCCTTTGTCGCTACCTGTTGGTTGCAGGAATCATGTTGGTGACCCCTGTTCTAAGTTGTCCATGGGCATGAACGTGAGTGTGTTTGGATGTTTGTTTATATGTGCCCTGTGATTGGCTGGTGACCAGTCCAGGGTGTTCCCCGGCTCTCGGCCAAAGTCAGCTGGGATAGGCTCCAGCTCATCCATGACCCTAATGAGGACAAGCTATAGAAAATGGATGGCTGGCTATTGAAGCACAATATACATATACAGTAAGGGTTTCTTCGTTAACCCTTCCCAGTTTATGCCCATGATGATTTTGAGGGGTGGCCAGTTACAATGATAGGGACTTAAACGGTTTAAAAAAAAAATCCTGTGTCCACCCATTTATTTATCCAGACCCTAACCAAAATGTAATGGATTCAAACGCCGAACCTCAGCACTGCGAGGCAGACGTGCTGAACAGTCACACACTGTGCCTGCTCGTAATACAACATAAAATATACCGCATCATTTCAACGGTGTGAATATATTCCGTGTTCTTTCACCGTTGCATCAGCATGCGTGTCCACGTGGTCCAGTGTCACTGTGATTCCAGCCAGGTCCTGTTCTATCTCCTGGATCAGAGACCAGTTCCTCTCCATGAGCCAGTCCAGAGCTGAGACAGCAGCACGCTCCTCGGCCTCCAGGTGTGACAGTGTGGTCCTCAGGTCCTTATCCAGGATGGCTTGGATCTCCAGGTGTTTTCTTATTATGCTCTCCTTTAGCACATAGGACTTTTTCTGAGGTACAAGCACTCATCAGTTTATTGTACTTCATACAAAGAATCACAAACGGTTTTGTTTTTCTTTAAGATTAAAGACATTTATTGTCATCAACACATTCACACAAACATCACCTTTTCACTCGTCGCAGTGGTTACCACAGCAAGCAGACATAATGGATTTAGTAGGATCTTTGCTCAGGGCTATTTCGGATGTGAATGACCATATATGTTGGGGGGACTGAAAATGGGGCTCTTAAGTCAAGGGTCACATTCTGAACCACTTGTACACAGTTGCCCGGAGTTTGGAGATAGGTGAATTGGTCAATGGAAAGTGAATAATCTCAAGTTAACGCCAAAGGCTAATGTTACATGATGAAAAAAAAAAGAAAAGGAATATCACTTCAATATTGTTTATTTTGAAAAGTTTTTGATAGCTAACTAACCAGTTCTGGGGACCGGAGTTCAAATCCCGGCCCCGCCCGTGTGGAGTTTGGATGTTCTCCCCGCGCCTGCGTGGGTTTTCTCCGGGCACTCTGGTTTCCTCCCACATCCCAAAAACATGCATGGTAGGTTGTTTGAAGACTCTAAATTACCCGTAGGAGTGAATGTGAGTGCAAATGGTTGTTTGTTTCTATGTGCCCTGCGATTGGCTGGCGACCAGTTTAGGTTGTACCCAACCTCCTGCCCGAAGATAGCTGGGATAGGCTCCAGCAGCCTGCGACCCTAGTGACGATAAGCGAAAAGAAAATGGATGGATGGATGGACTTTTCTCATTGAGAACTTACGGTGATTTCCGATTGTTGCACGGCCAGGTTCTTCTGTCGGTCTTTCACCACCTCCCTCTGCCTCTTTAGATATTCTTGATGAATTTTTAACAACTCCTGCAGAGAATGGTGCAAATATTGAAATGCAATAACCTTAAATTGATGAATAAGCAGTTCATATTATGCCTTATTAAGTCCTGACGCAACAAAGAATTGAATTGAATCTAATGGTCACAATACCTTTACTTGGGACTTCGGTTAGACTCATTTATGTTGCTCTTGACAATATTGTTAATTTCATGAATCATACTGTACGCGATTGCCTATACCTGCACAGGCAAAGTTGTTTGGTTACCATTTAGAACGACAGGCAAAGCCGTTCGAAACACCGCTCGACGTGACACAATGCTCTTTAACACCATTGCAAACTATGATTATCAAAAGATTAACAGTGTTCCAATCTAGAAGATACCCAGCGGGTACTTTGTGATTGTCTACAACCATGAGTTGTAGTTTGGTTTAATTTATTGATGAAAGCTTGTAAATGATCATATTCTTATTTTTTCAGATTTAGATTTATTCAAATCAGTCAACAAATCATCATATTATAGATCGGGACATACACACATCACTACCACTGTTATATTACAATGTGTATCCTTCTCATCAGAGAAATTGAGATTGCATAATTACACTTGGTACTGTATCTAATTCAGAAGACAGACATAAGTCATTAACAAGGGGTATGACTTTCTTAGTGTGCTGCAGTATGTTGATGCAGTACATTCTGAGTAAGTCTTAACATTTTCTGTGACTCATATCTTCCTGAATCTATAACATGAAACCTAATTCCTCACTAACGTGAGTCACTTTTATTATTTTCCCCATTGTCAATTCATAAAGATACTTGCACCACTAACCGATTTAAACAACGCTATGTTTCAAAATATTATAGACTCAGTGTTAGAAGATGTCTCCAAATAATAATTGTGTATGCGCAGTCTTGCCGATAGGCCCATAAAAGCCACCTAGTCCTCAGACAACCTATCACCCAGTATAAGTGAGCTTGATGGAGAAACACAAAGTCAACAGAAAAGAGGCAGTGACTATCTCGGTATAGCTGGGGATCATGTGGTTCATGATGATTTAAAGCTTTATTGGCTTCTTTTTCGATACAACAAACGGCAGTGTGGGTTGTCATATATAAAACAATACTTTCAAACACAGGCTTGCTTACATTAGGTGTATTATCGAATTGTCCCTTATTGTATTTTGGGTATGGCAATAAAATATATTGAGATTTATACTTCAAATACATGTAAAGGGTAAGTGTCTGGCCATGTTTCATGAAGCCCGAGAGGAGTGCCATTTTCTCTTTATATAAGAATCTAATGAAAGCCGACATGTCCAGAAGCCAAGCTGAAGGCTGAGTGAAGATGCTTGGATCGTTCATTCCCATGTAGATGCAGCAAAACTGTTTCTGCTGTTCAGATAACTTCTTTCCCAGTGTTTTTTTAAAAATCATTTATATTATTCAAAGACTCACTGAGCCAATTGATGCAAACTTTGGACCAACTCTTTTTCGGTCCAAGCAAAGAAAGCAAGACTTATGTTCAGGCTACAAGCATGGACATTCTGTGGCATCATAAGGTTCTACTTCACTTACAAAGTTCCACAGGAGTCAACAGCAACAAATAGCAGGAAGGAACAAGCATAAAAAAGACGAAAGCAAAGCAAGAAAAAACAAGCGGCATCAATACAAATCTCATGATCCTATTTATCATTCATTCTTTGTCATTTTTGAACATGAAACTGATTCTAGAGCTCGATTATTGGTTTCCTGTACAAATCTAATGTGCCGCACCATTCAGCTCACAGTCTCAGGAAGTGAGCGAAAAGAGTTCATTTCAGAAGGTAGAAAAAAAAACAACCTCAAAATAAGGAAACAAACCAAAGTCTAGTCTAGATGATTGTTTTCTTAAATGGTCTGTTTGAATGTACATGTGTGTACAGTATATGCATGCTGCTGTGAGCGTTAGAAAAGCTTGGCCTTCTTTTTCATGTCGTTGCGTTTCCACAGGGGAAGCCTGTCAAACTCCTGGATCTCCAGTCCAAAGATGTCAAAGAACGTTTCAGGTGCTAAGTGGCGCTAAAAAGGTGGAGACAACAAAGGAGGGGAGGTGGGGGTTAACACCAAAGCCATTAAAATGGTCTCTGCAAAAATGACGAGGAGCTATGAATACTGCACATTCTTGCTAATGTTCTATTCGTGTAACATGCTATTACACAAAGTTAGAAAATTTAGCATAAATGGCGGACAAACACAATGATACCTCCAGTCTGGTTCTGTCCACGTCCCTGGGCAGTTTAGCTCTCCCTCTACTGGTTATCATGAGCATTTCATAGGGATACACCTTCATAGGGAGAGACTCATCAGTGCACAGGGTCACATACCCACGTTGCTTAAGTAATAACCTATTTAACTGACGAAATAACAAACATTGTAAGTAACTGTGATTGTAATAGTGACAGAGGGAACACTGGGCAGGAAAACAGGTATGTGACAGGAGGCTGAGTGACGGTGAAAGCAGTCGTTTATTTTTGGGGAAAATACTTGTTGGGTGCTATGGTGTGCATACTCTAACGTGCAATAGATCAAGAAAGAACACGTAGACAGAGTTATGTAAGGGTGACATTTTGAGCGCAATTTAATACAAACTAAAAAAATAGAACTAACATCACTAATGCTGTTCAAGTAAAACACATGGGAATGATCACCTTGGAAAACTAAACTACAATCTGAATAATTATTTCTGTGCATATGAGAAGAAAGTGGCAAATCAAAATTCTGGTGATGTGTTTGACAAGCAAGATTAGCTTATGCTCCTTATGAGGTCTGTTAGAAAAGTTCCAGGACTGATGTCACTAAAGATATTTTAAACCCAACTATGTTTTCGCCTTCAATGCAATGGCCCTGGAGTATATACTGTAAATGTGACCTCAGCTCTCTGGAGCTATTGAACTTTTTGTTCACATGCTGGAGAAGCCCATAACATAATAATAGCCCATAATGTAATAATGTCCCGTAACATTTGCCCTTTTTAAAATGCAATAGGCCCAAAACATAATAACTGGCCAACAATGTCATAAAGGTCCTGAACCTATAACGTAATAACTTTTGGCCAATAACATAATAACTTATTACATTATTGGCTGATTATTATGTTATTGGCCTGGTTAAAAAAAAAACAAAAAAAAAAAAACATCTTTGCAGATGAAATAATTGAGCCCATAATGTAATATTAAATTACATAATGGGCCTGTTACATTTTGAAAAGAGCAAATTTATTACGTTATGGGCCGTTATTTGAGAAGCCCATAACTAGCACGTCTAGAAAGAGATCCTGCAGAGTTTGCTTTGTTCAGTGCATGAGAAGAGATCAGAGTTGTGGCAGGACAACTCGTGGCTGCTTCACCATGACAACAAGCCTGCTTACAATGAGCCATATTCTCTCACTGCTGAATAAATCTGGCTTGCACGCTGTCAAGGTGCGCAGATTCTCTCGTAACGACTTCTGCCACACCCACCATGCGTACAGGGCGAATATGTGCACTTCGACACAAAGGGTGTGACTCATTGACGTATGAGGCTCGCCAGAATTCATAAAATTGTGGAGTTTTCCTGCGACGCATGAAGTCAATAGAAATCCATTTGGGAAAATATGTCACACTTTTAATTTGAAATTAACTCCTATAGCAGATACAGAAGTTAATTGTCGCTAGTGAGACGTGTGTACCTCTTATGTAACAGGCTACTTTGAAGGAGCATGTGTTGTTGTATTCTGCGAATTAATAAATCCAACAATAGCAATTTAATCAGAAGAGTGTGCTCATGACTGAATGCATGTTGAACGAGAGCGAGTCATTTAACAATGATATACTGTATTTAAAAAAAAATGGTTCAAAATTGAGCTCACCATTGTGCCATTAAGATGACTGCAATGATCTGCGTGAGAGGCGCTTTCAGACAAACCACAAACTGCCAGGCACAATGAAGCAGAAATACTCCTCACAGGGGAAAAAAAAGTCCACTAGCGCTGATTTTCTTTTATGTCAATTACTATGATATACTGTATTATCTCAACGTAATGTGGTTGGGAAACATTATGCCCATTGGGCAGTATGTGAGCGTATAGGGCCAGGTATCTCCCGCTCAATAAACACGAGTCAGCCGCCGTGCCAAGCGGGCCGTCACCGACCGTCGGAGTGCGGGAGCAGTTAAATCAAATCAAAACGTGACGTATGATGTTTAACCTTCCTGGGGTGCTAGACTTACTGCAGCCTAAGGACTGCGGATGAGAAAACGCGCATAAATCTTTGGCAGAATACACGCTCGGCCCTCATGAGAGGGACCACCCAAACTTCAGGGTTACTCCACCCAGAGTGCATATATGGCGAGAAGGTGCGCAAATGATAGAATTAAGTAGACGGCAGAATGAGCTCAGCCCAAAAAAAGTGTGGTGCTGCGCACCTTTTCTGATTTAAGCACACATGAGCATCTGACAATTCCTGGTCGAGAAGAATATTGCAGTGCTGGAGCAACATCCCCACTCACCTGACCTGACCCCATGTGATTTTTCCCTATTTCCAAAACTAAAGGGGGTTATCAAGGGGACCCGTTTTGAAGATGTGGACAATATCAAGATGGCCAGGACAAAGATTAATGAAGAATCATCCCAATCATCATTGCATGAGGGGATAACAGAGAAGGCTGAGGAAGTGCATTAAACTACAGGGGGATTACTTCAAAGGGGAAAACATGTAGTCTGGATTAGAACTATATCAGTCCTGGAACGTTTCTGCCACGCCTCCTATACAGGAATTATAGTATATAGGGGTATGAGTGCTTTAGATGGAGTTTTAGGCATTGGCTTCTTCACTGTATGGCACATACAGTATCCAGCCACCAGAAGTCAAAGCTATGTGCAGATGAACATGACGAAGCCGGCATGCTAAGCACTAGAGTGACTGCAGCTCCTGAAGCAGCATGCTAAATCTGGAACTTCTCGAACTTGGGTGTTCAAATACTGTACAATGCTCCTGCACTATAGGGAGCATACTGTATATGACTTCCAATCCATGCGACAATCTATAAGTTAAACACGCCGCATTATGTCCAAATATTTCGTTTTTAAACTTTCACTTTTCGCGATCGTTAGTGTAGCCTGTACATTTTTTAACCTACAATATATGAGCACAAGTATTGGGACCCCTGGCCATTAAAGCTCAGAACTGCAGAAGATTTTGGAGTGTATGAGGCGTGGGGGTATTTTGGTATTCGGATTCATCCAGAACAACACTTCTGAACTTAGCAGTCACTGATGGTGGACATGAAAGGGGGTCTGGCTATAACATGATTTCTGTTGCAGTTCATCCCAAGGGTGTTTGATGGGTTTTCCCACACCAAGCACATCCAAGTAGGAATTTATAGACCTTGCTTTTTGCAGTCATGCTGGAACAGAAAAGGGGCTTCCTCAACCGGTTCCCACACATGGAAGCATGGCCAAAATGGCATGCAGAGGAATTAACAGGATTATCTAACTGTTTTTAATAGCAAAAACATTGGAAAGATATTACTGCAAGACCTGAAATGAACAATTTAATCAAATCTGCCTTCGAAAGGGGTTTTACAAACCTGGGGCTGCCATACTTCTGGAATGTAATGCAGTTTTCATTCATCCATGTATTTTCTACTGCTTATTTTGTTGAGGGTTACAGGTAAACAGGAGCCAGCTGATTTTGGGTGAAAGGCTGCGTACACCAGTCAATCACAGGGCACATACAGTTTCGTCAAACTAATGTGCACGCCAATTCATACCTATGAGCAATTTAGAATGGTCACTAAACCTAAAATGCATGTTTTTGAAAGAAAGTTTTGAGAAGAGATTCAAACACAAAAATTCTTGACACAACAGTGTCAGCCAATGTTATTTTTAGTTTGTTTTTTTCATTTCAGGTCATTTCCAATGTTTTACACAACATTTCTAAGACCGATGAGTATTACCATTAAGATTCAAGAGGACATTAAGGAGTGAATTCCAAGCCCTGATTGACTAGGCAACTGACAATGCAGTGCGTCTCAATACTTTTGTCCATATAGTGTAGTTCACATTGTTGCCATCAGTACAAAAAGAAGAAGATACTTGCTTTGGGCTCCAACATATTAGGCATAGATACTCCCCTGTCCATCCTTGCAAGTGCTGCTCGGCCATCCTTAATGTGCTAAAGAATAGAACATACACAAATATAATATAGTGGGAGGGGACTGCAGGGTTAATGGCATGAGTATGTTGTCGTTTTATGACCGTGGGCACACTTTTCACTGGATGGAGCAAGGAGCTGGACTACTGCTCAGGATCCTACGATTCAAGATGGGCAGTTGGTGTTCCATTGTATGTTTATGCTTCCCTGATGTGAATTTTGAAATAATATTTCTACAATCTAACATTTAAGTCGGGTCATGACATTGGTATACAGACAAACAAAATAACGCATGAGGTGGTGCTTGCACTTTGCACATAGAGTACAGCTGCTCAGCTACTGGGCAGTGCATTTGAAATGACTGCATGCCCCGTAGGTGACATCTGGATGACATATAGCAACATGTTCAACGACAATGCAAGCATGTAGCACAAGTGGACAGTGTGCATTCATGGCAAGATGCCTACTGCAAGGAGATTGGTGGTGTGAGGTGAGAAAGCATGCCATGTGAAAAAGCAGATGGGTGACATACCTGAAACTCTGCAGGACAAAATGGGACAGAAAAATGAGACTCACAGTTAATGGTTTTGCCGTCACATGTCCTTTCAGGCTACTACTATGACTGAACACTTTTGTCCCTTATTGTGGACACATTGTGGGAACCAGTAAGCAGCTATTTCAAAATGCACAGCAACTTCATGTACACGAAGCAAGCCATTTGTGAATACGACAGGAATACTGGAGTTCTTGTGAAATTTGCTTGTTCAACATGTTTTGTTCGCAGTGCTCACCTCTGCCCCCTCCACACATGTCACCATAGCTGTTGTACTGTGTGAAATCTGTTGACTGGGGCTGCAGGGCGGAGGAAAAGTGCTAGGTTCAGTTTAACATGTACAGTATGTATGACTGTATTGTAAAATCTACACAAAGACACACTTAAGAGTCGTTTCCTCAAGCATGTGTTCTGTAAGGGCAATAACATACTGTAACAATCATGAGGAAAAGCATAAATAAACACCAATCCAGTGTTTTCCAATGTACACAAATATCTATGTCAGATTTACAAGAACAGAACCTTGTTATTCATTTAAATACACCAACTCACAATTAAATGACTAGTTAGGCAATGACCTATGTTTTTATACTAATATAGTACTAATACCACTATTAACAATAAAATAAGAATACAATAATAATAGTAATGATACAGTATATTATTATACAGTATGTTATTATTATATTATTGTATTATAATACAAAACTATTATAATTACTATTACTGTTATTAGTAGTCATAGTATAAGTAATAGCTTCTTTTTTTCTCTTTCGTCTGTGGTTCGGACTGCTTTGATTATGAATGAGGTCTCACCCGGTGTAGGCCATTCCTCCCATACCCAGGCAAAGAGTTTGTTCTCGTTGGAGACGTCGGATCTGAAAGATAAAAACGGTTATCTATAAGTCATATCAAATCATAATTGACTGGATTCAGTGAGAAGACATTCTCAAGTCATGATGCTTCTCTTTACCTGCATCACAGTTATCCTGCTTGATGTCATAGCGCTGAGCAGAAACACTCCTTGTGTAGCGTTCCCTAATCTGCTCCTTTTCCATCTCCTCCCTGAGAATTAGCTTTCCCAAACCGGACTGAATCTAGATACGAACACACTTTAAGGTCAATTACCATTCTGAACAGGACAATTAAGGATACACAGCGTGTATTTCTAATTGTAATGCTTTATCATTATCTGATTGACCTTGTTGAGGTGTTCTTCCTGAAGCTGCTTTCTTTTCAAGGCATCTTCCTCCTCTTCTTCTCTGGATCGTCTTCTTCCCTCTGTACCGTCAAGATCCAAATACAGCCCCCCAAAGATATAATCAATTTAAAATAAAAAGTAAATGCACATCCTGCAGGAGGATGTCATGAACCACATGTATTTGGATAGTGCAACTGATATATAATAACAGTTACAACAGAAACAGGAGGCGGTATTTCCACTAATTGTGAGTTAATGTATGAACTAAGTAAATAATACACAGGGTGTACAAAGGAACACAAATGTGAGACAGAGTTGACAAGACAGACAAACAGGAGACTTTGTGATGTTTTCTTTAGCGGCTTCAATCGTGTACCCCCTGGATTCACTGCACATCTAATACATAGAACAGCACAGATGTAAGACACATGGATACATGTCAGTTTGAAGTCAGTCTCAGTTATCTCTGTCTAAGTCATTTGTGGCTTTAGTGTGTAAATCTATTGCACCAAAGAGTGCAGTAACATAAGTGAAACTGATGCTACCTCAAGCAAAAAAAAAAAAAAAATTAATAAGAACGTGGTAGCAAAAGAAACTCTTTTTGTGCAAGCGTAACATAATAAATGTGCCAGAATTCCAACAGTGCTCAAAAACGAAGCAGGGATGCAGTTAAGGATTTAGAGCAGCTCCAAGGGGAAACAAGAATTAGTTAGGTGAAGTTTGCCACTACATGGCTGCAATGCAAGCATGCCCATTAGGAGCCTACTGTACCTAATACAGCGTTAGAGGAGGGCCAACAATCACCCTCACTCTGTGAGCTGTCGTCTGGAGAGGGAGCATGGGCAGCGGGGAAGGTGGCACATCTGATGATGTCATCAGCCGACTTGCTTTGACGTGCTATGGCAGCTGTGTATAGGTTGGCAACCATGGCAACTGATCTATCAGTGTTTGTGTGTCACTGTCTCAAGCACATATAGCTTAAACATAGGAGTAATGTGTGCCTTACACAAAGTTAAGCATTTCTTCATCAATATGGTGAAAAGTATCTCCTAATTTGAGTTGGAAGCATAGTACATATTGTATGGTAGCATACTGACATTTTGGGATGTTATTTTTACAGTGAAGTAAGGTACACGACTCACAAAAAGGTTTGGATATTGCTTTACCTTTACACGTGAACTTAATTTCACTGTCTCTAAACTTTTGAATGCACGTATCCAACTGTTCAATGTTTCAGTACTTATTGCACAACTTGCTGTTCTCTAATGAGAAGCTGAAAGGCAAAATTCACAACAGATGCTTGATCCATGAAAATGTCCAAGGACGTCCACGTCTTTGCCTTTCGGTAACTCTTCCAGTCTCTGTATCGCTGTTGCAACCTGCTGATGACACTCTGTGACACTCTAAGCTCAGTGGCCACTTCTCTCTGAAAACATCCTGTTTGAAACCTCACAATGGTAAGGTACTGTTGATCAATTGTTAGGTGCTGACTTGGTCTCATGATGTCAAATTGTGAACAGCAAGATGAAGAGGACCAGGAAGTCTACTGGTTTGCGCCAAAAGTATTGAAAGATTCAACAGTGCATTCAAAAGTCACTAGAAGGTCAAATTAAGCGAACTTGTAAAGGTTTTACATCCTGAAATTTCACCTGAAAGACAAACATCCCAAACGTTTTTGGAGTGGTGCACATACCTGTAACAAACAGTTCCATTTATTTTAATTGTCCAAACTGAACACATTACATAACATTATTGTAAGGGGCCAGTGAAAAGGGACTTAACATGACTTGTTCAGATGGACAAAAATGCTACAGAAGTGAATCAGAGACAGACTTCAAACAGTGCAGTGACAAAGGGGTAAATATAGGTTAAATAACAAAATATTTTCAACACAGAACATTATAATTTTATACATGTTGACACATCACCCACTCAGGTCAGCACTCAGTCACAATTCAAATGAGAAAACGAGCTGTAAATTAAAAAAAAAAAAAGGTACCGTATTGTTTGTAGATGGGTGGTTTCCTATAGATGTTACTGCCCTGATCTGCAATTTGCCATATACAGAAAATCACATTTAAAGATCCTTCAGCATTTATGTAAAGCAAATGTACCCGTAACCAACATTTACTAATATCAATTATTATTACATTGTCATTATATCATCTTTACCCACAGATGCCCCTTAATGCTCATCTCTCTGTATGTTTGAAATAAAAGTATAAAAGGCATTCTAGCAAGCTTCAAAATTATTAGACCGACAGACCGACAGACCGACAGACAGACAGACAGACAGACAGATAGATAGATAGATAGATAGATAGATAGATAGATAGATAGATAGATAGATAGATAGATAGATAGATAGATAAGAGCAGTGACAGGGTGTGCTCCGACTCCTACCTGGGAGGTGAAAATGTTTAGGGGTCAGAGAGAGAGGCGGGGTGCCGGGCCGGCTCTCAGGCCTAAGCGGGAGAGGGGAGCTCCGGCCACTTGGTGGGTCAGTGCCTCCAGTGAGAAGAACCAAGAAATGAATGTAAATAGGGATGCATAGGGAGAACCAGAGTGTGGATGGGGCAACACATTTGGAGTGTGGTATGGAGAATGAAGATTATTTACATGAACATGTTTGCTTCTAATGTGAGTTGTGAGTAACAACACAACATACTACACTGTACGTAGACTTACACAACTAAACTATAGGATTTGACAGGAGTAGGAATGTGCATCATGTGGTGGATGGTATCATTCAACTTCCATTGTAGAAAGTGATTGCTACAACCTCACAATGGCAAGCAAACAGCAACTAAACAAACACCCAGAGCTTGTCATCTGCTTGTGCTGAAGCAGTGCCAGTGTCATTAATGATGGCAATATCTGTCTGATGAGACATGGTGATTGATCCAAAATGACAGAAGAGACCAGCATGAGGTTACATCCCAAGCCGTAATGGAGATGATGTGCTTCTTTGGATGAGTAAGAGACCATAAAGAGGCGTGTGGGTTGTGGGGAGAGAGGGGGCTTACCTTGGCTATGGGGGAGGAAGTGGTGTCTAAAAGGGGAGGTGGGGCGGGAGTCATTATTTCTGGAGCCCACACTGTTACTGCACAAAGAGGAGCAGAGCTTCTGCATGCCTGTCAGTGCTTCTGCGGGGAGGACGGGAGCGCGACCCCCAGCCGCAGCCGGCATAGTGGCCGATTGTGGGACGGTGAGAGGTTGAGAAAATGAGGGGGAGATGAAAAAGAAGATTTGCAGGCATTGAAATTTGAAAAGAGCAAAGAACTTAGAACCAAGGTGAAAAAAAAATAAACTCCACTCTTGTACACAACTAAAAAAGGGAAGTGTGATGCTGAGGAGGCAAATTGGCTGTTTGACTGTTATTGGAATATGACTTTTTTTTTTCCTCCAGTCAGTTCAATCACAAAAAGACATAACAACCAATCAGTCAATTTTAGTGAGGTTTCTTTTAACATGGTAAAAACAATAAAGAACAGGAAGCAAGAACCCCAACGTACTAAGCTAATATCGTACACTTCAACAATTGTGACTCATCAGTATGATTGTATGAACCGTCCACAAAGGACTCACCTGGCCTGTGAAAATGCTGTGGGGACCGTGACAGAGTGGGGGTGTAACCATGGCGATTATAAACTGGCGAGCCTAAGGAGCCCTGACTGGTGGACCTCTGGAGAATGCGTTCTCTTTTGTCATAACATCCCTGACATACAGTATACACAAATATACAGTGTTGGATAAAATACAAATTGTGATGATATTTTAAACAGTACTGTAGTTACAACACACATACAAAGAGAATACTGAAATTTGATGAAACACAAAGCTCACCTCATTGGAAAGGGTTGGAGACATGGGTCTAAAAAACTGGAAATAAGAAGAAGCATTGTTAACATTTTAGAATATGAATCTTTATTATCAATTTTTTCTCTTGCTAAATCTCTGCTCCATAGAAAAAACCTACCCAGGCATCATATGATAGCATAATAAGCAGGATTTAATAGAGGTATCACTCATGTACAACTAAAAACTTCTATTTCCTTTCTGATTTTGTGCTCTTTATGAGATTGAGAGGAGCACAACAGGGCAGTGCGTCACAGCAAGGAGCTTCTGGGTTGCTGTGTCTGTCCTAGTTTGGCTACTCTGCAGGTAAATTCCTCCCACAGTCCAAACATGTGCAAATGCTTTTTGTCTGTCTCTACTGCATGTGTCAGGATCCTGGGTGAACACCTTTCACCCTAACGCTCCAGCTTCCCTATGACCCTCAACAGGTTTAGCAGGATAGAAAATGGATGGATGGATGGATCAGCAGCTGATGTAATTCTCACCTTTTCATCGGGCAAGGGCGAGCGCTCCCTCCTGGCATTGAAAAGCTATTGAGGGACATTGAAGTTAATTAGCAGATATACAGGTAGGTGTACCAGTAATATTGACAAAAACCGAGACACTTAGAATTTTACAGTATTTTGCATTTCACAACTAAACAAAGGACCAGCTTGGGAACTGCATTCTTGCTGTTCAACATGACCACGAGGAGCATGCAGTCTGTTTTACCTCTCCTACACTTTCTCGTCTCTCCTCTCGTTCCTCCAGAGAGGTGGTGTACATAGGTTCATAGGTAATAAGGTCAGGGCGCTCAATGTCATAAATGGCTTTGACTTTTGGAATGGCAGCTAGGTCTCTGTAATCAAGAATCTCATTGTCTACTTTTGCCTAAGGAGACAAATAAAGACAAACATGCAAACACAGACATGAGCAAAGAGATACTGCTGAGGTAAAACCATTCTCTCCTTGAATAAAGTGCAACTGTAACAATTGCTTGTAGGTAAATGGGATGGGAAAGGATAATTTCTCACTCAGAGAAAGGGAACAGTAGACACGCTCATTGCGACATACACTACGTATCTACGATATATCTTACATAGATTGTGTGACCCGGTGAGCCAGGTATGCTTGAGCCAGGTCTGGAACAAATACTCTCAGATGACGACCTCGTTGGCTGCAGGAGGGAAAAACATATGAAACAAAAAAATATGTAGTCATTGCATCTTACTTGTGCAGCCAGTTTCTCTTCACCCACAGCACCCATCGCCATCTGCACATTACGCGAAATCCTCCAACATGACATCATTTAGCCTTTATGAGCATGAGTGATAGCAGAGATTTGCAAACCCTGTATTTATTTTTGAGGAATTATGCAAAGTAATTTCAAATCTTTTCAAGATGCCATCTCAACAATGTGGTCATTCATTTGCAAATGTGAAAAGTGAATGAGTGTGCTGTAGAGTTGTCTTGCTTATTTATGAGATATGAATTATTTTGATGACAGCAACAGTCTTGAATGTAGTATAATTAAATTAACTTTTAATCAAATTGATAAATGGGGCTTTTATATCAGACAAGTTATTCATTATTCTAAATGGCTACATGTGGAATCACGGAGAGGGCACTGCAAGCTGTCTCCAGCAGATGTCAGCATACAATGCCCTGCGTACTACTGTATGTGTATGGTGGAACACAATGATGCCGCCTTACAGCTCATAGAGAATACAGTACCTGCCTTTCTGTTTTTTGAAGGAATAATAGGGACGGATGCAGTAGCCATGGAGGAAGGGAGAAGTGGTTCACAGGACATTGTACAGGGGTTGTACCTCTCCAGTCTGACTCAAAGTTCACACATTCACTCAGGGGCACTGCCAGTTATTTGTGGCCCCGTGGGGGGGCACTTTAGGCCCCACCACCACGTCAATCAAAATTGTAAATACTAATATTTCCTAGGGTTCTTGTCATTCATGGGCCCTTAAATTTGTCATCACTTTTCTTCCGCTTACAATGCCCCTGCATACACGTGCAGCCAAAACGTCAGGTTAAGTTGTGCAATCGAACAATCTGATGTTGAATATATGAGCAGTTAAAATTATGCCTTCATCAAGATAATCAGTGTTGATTGTCACTGTCAAAGTGGTAATAAGTTAAAATAAATGTGTTTATTAAGTTGGTTGAAGTTTGTGGTTTGTAGTCAATAAAAAATTTTTTTTATTTTGCTATAGCTCTTGTATTGGATTGAAATAGAGTGTGCAATTGTAACTAATGAAGTGTCCAATAAGTGTACATCAAGTCAAACATTTCAGGAAGTGAAGTTTTTCAAACCACAGAAGCTTCTTCATGAAGCAAAGGTCTGCTATTATAGAAATTGCTTGTTGCACATGCAGAAGTTCTCTCCATTCCCACTGAATGTTGTCATGAGACATGAACAGAAAGCGCTTTCAGACTGGGTTAAGTCAGGGATAATGGAACATGCAGATTCCTACCCTCTCCCTGTGTCTCTCCTCTGTTCTAGTTGTGTTCTTGCAGGCAGGATGCCACACTGTTGATCCTGAAGACACACAATGTCAGGATTACTTTCTAAGTACTTGTCTCTTTCAGTGTCTTGCAATTATGGAAAGGATTCCTGCACAGTCAGATATGTTTCTGACGTGAGAGAAATGTCACTCAATTAGACAGTCTCGCTTTGCATTTTATTAGAGATGAGATTGGCATGAGCAAAACCTGACTATTCCATCCATCCATTATCTGAACCGCTTCTCCCCACAAGGGTCGCGGGAGCGCTGGAGCCTATCGCAGCTATCATCGGGCAGGAGGCGGGGTACACCCTGAACTGGTTGCCAGCCAATCGCAGGGCACATATAAACAAACAACCATTCGCACTCACATTCACACCTACGGGCAATTTAGAGTCTTCAATGAACCTAGCATGCATGTTTTTGGGATGTGGGAGGAAACCGGAGTGCCCAGAGAAAATCCACGCAGGCACGGGGAGAACATGCAAACTCCACACAGGCGGGGCCGGGGATTGAACCCCGGTCCTCAGAACTGTGAGGCAGACGCTCTAACCAGTCTGTCACCGTGCCGCCAACCTGACTATTGTTGATGCTAATAATTTTCAGCATTCATTTGGTGACAGCGAAAAGGATCACAAGCATGTGCAGCTCATCTTATTTTTGAATCTTCACCCAATTCATCTAAATCTACTTATTGTATTACCTGTCCATTTTCAAAGCCGCTTGTCCTCGTTATGGTCACATGCAAACTGGAGCCTATCCCAGGCAGGGTACACCCTAAACTGGTTGCCAGTCAATGGCAGCGCACATATACTGTAGTCAAACAACCATGCACTAATAATCACATCTATGGAAAATTTAGAGTGTTCCTTGAACCTAAGATGCATGTTTTTTAAAGAGGGAGGAAGCCGGAGAACACTGAGAAAACCTACGCAAACATGGGATGAATGCACAAACTCGCCAGAGCTGGGATTCAAACTCAGGACCATTTAACTGTGAGGCAGATGTGCTCACCAATGGTTCATCGTGCTGTCTCAATCCAAATCTAGCAGATTGAAATTTCCACCATTCATAACAGGAACAGTATTTATAAAATAATGTAGTAATATAGAGAGAATGTAACTTCCTCTGCAGTGAGATGTGCCAAGTTGCTTGCTTCTTACAAAGATGTTCACATTAATCTGATTTGCTGCTCATGTATTATTCAAAGTCTGTTTATACCAAACATAAAATGAGTAAAGCTTCACAGAGTAATAAAGAACGTGTCGAGTGCTTACCTTGCAGGTACATCTCTTCTCCTTCCGTGAACATCTGATTGCACCTGCTGCATCTCGCACAGCTGGGATGGTAATGCTTATCTCCTGCCTACAAAAAACACAGCACAAAGAAATGACCTGACTTCAGAGAAATGGGAAGATCAATGACATTCACAGCAGTGAGGCAGGAAATGAACACAATAAACTCACTTCTGCTCAGAACCACAAAGCCTGCTAAACCCTGGGAAGTTTCCTCAGATCCAGCAAGGATGTCGTTCAGAAAATGTGAAATACTGTGGACTAATTAGTTATTTACTTTCAGTCCTGAGCAGAAAAAAAATACTTTTAGTAGTTGAATGTTATGTTCCTATTCAAAACAGTTGAAGGACAAGAGCTCACTGAAAATGAAAGAATCTGGATTAAATCTGATGGATGGTCAAATGAATTTGGTGACCACTACGTATTATTTTATTTCATGATGGTGGTGCGCGGCAACCTGTCAAACAGATTGTTCCAAAAATGTTGCACAGTTGTTGAATTAATTTGAGAGCTCGTGACAATTAATTTATCGCATGTGATTCATGAAACACATGGTGGCTCTGCAGTTCTAGTTGACACAATGTGCATTTGTTATCTTTTTGCATAGTGCCCCCACCCCCACAAGCCTATCTGAAGGTCAAAACCACATCCCTTGGAGTACAATGTGGTGGCCAGATAATTAATACACATAATGGAGTTTGGCACATATTGTGGATATAGAAAATTATTATTACATTAACTGAGATAGCAAATCAGTTTGACAGGGAAATATTTGAGGGCGGCGATTTGAATGAAGTCAATCTAAAGACCATGCAGTAAAATATATGGTGCCAATTTTTTTGTCTTTAATCTTGAGTGGTCATTACCGCATTCTAATGGTATAGAAAATGTGTGAGGAAAAGAAGTATTTAAAAAAAAAAAAAAAAAAAGCCTGCATCAATTCATTAATAATCGAGAGTTGGACTTCACTAGACAAGGACTATTCGCAGTATTAGGCCGCGTTGATACTTAATACTCTTACCAAGATACCTTGGAAGAGTTGAAGCTGTCCTCAAGTCTAGAACCACGCTCCTCAAACATTGAAGAAAACCAAGAACGTGTATATGAACGTGAACATGAACATCACAATTTTATCCATTACAACATATGCATGAACTGTAACTATTTTAACAGAACTCAATAGTAATAACCAGAGGTGCGTAGTAACGCACTAAATTTACTCTGTTACATTTACTCAAGTAACATTTTCCATAAACTGTACTTGTCAGAGTACTTTAAATGCAACATACTTTTACTTGAGTATTTATGTGAAGAAGGATCAATACTTTTACTCCGTTACAATGATCGACATGCCATTCGCTACTTTAATTTACTCATTCTTGCGTGTGCGTGTTTAGTTTTAGACTCCATCTTCGACTTCCGCATAGGGCGCCCGTCGCGCCAATCAAACAGGATCACTAATGTTATTTCACTCCAATTCACCAATCAGACGACACAAGGCAGTCACATGACTGCGCACGTAGCCTTCGCGAGCCAATCAAAATGACTTATTTTGGGGGGGAAAAACAGCCACGCGACCGTGTTTATTTTACAGACTCCAAAAAACAACAGCTTTATCATGCAGCTCTTAAATTGTGACTGCCCAAACTTGGATATTTCAGCCCACTTCTAACTTGAGAAAACACCTTGCGGTAAGTTGCAGATGTCTCTATTGTTGTTTTGGCAGTGGATATGGCAACATTAGCCCTATCCCTATGGTGTCGCACAAGGACACGCAATCAATGTCTGTTTAGCAAGCAGCTTCTTCATGAAGTCATTTCAGCGAATAAAGCAAATAATGTTTCTGTAGGGCCCAATGTACAACCCCAATTTCAATGAAGTTGAGACATTGTGTTAAACATAAATAAAAACAGAATACAATGATTTGCAACTCATGTTCAACCTATATACACTGAATAGACTACAAAGACAAGATATTTAATGTTCAAACTGATAAACTTTATTGTTTTTTACAAATAATCATTAACTTAGAATGTTATGGCTGCAACACGTTCCAAAAAAGCTGGGACAGGGTCATGTTTACCACTGTGTTAAATCACCTTTTCTTTTAACAACATTCAATAAACGTTTGGAAAGTGAGGACACTAATTGTTGAAGCTTTGTAGGTGGAATTCTTTCCCATTCTTGCTTTATGTACAGCTTCAGCTGTTCAACAGTCCGGGGTCTCCGTTGTCGTATTTTACGCTTCATAATGCACCACACATTTTCAATGGGAGACAGGTCTGGACTGCAGGCAGGCCAGTCTAGTACCCGCACTCTTTTACTATGAAGCCACGCTGTTGTACCACGTGCAGAATGTGGTTTGGCATTGTCTTGCTGAAATAAGCATGGGCGTCCATGAAAAAGACGTTGCTTGGAGGGCAGCATATGTTTCTCCAAAACCTGTATGTACTTTTCAGCATTAATGCTGCCTTCACAGATGTGTAAGTTACCCATGCCATTGGCACTAACACAGCACAGATGCTGGCTTTTGAACTTTGCGTCCATAACAGTCCGGATGGTTCTTTTCCTCTATGGCCCGGAGACACGACGTCCACAATTTCCCAAAACAATTTGAAATGTGGACTCATCGGACCACAGAACACTTTTCCACTTTTCATCGGTCCATCTTAGATGAGCTTGGGCCCAGAGAAGCCGGTGGTGTTTCTGGGTGTTGTTGATAAATGGCTTTTGCTTTGCATAGTAGCGTTTCAAGTTGCACTTACGGATGTAGCGCCGAACTGTATTTACTGACATTGGTTTTCTGAAGTGTTCCGGAGCCCATGCGGTGATATCCTTTACACATTGATGTCGGTTTTTTATGCAGTGCCGCCTGAGGGATCGAAGGTCACGGGCATTCAATGTTGGTTTTCGGCCTTGCCGCTTACATGCAGTGATTTCCCCAGATTCTCTGAACTTTTGATGATATTATGGCCCGTAGATGATGACATCCCTAAATTCCTTGCAATTGTACGTTTTTATTTATGTTTAACACAATGTCCCAACTTCATTGGAATTTGGGTTGTATGTGTTGTTGGTTTTTGGGCAGTTAAAAATTTAACTGGTGGCAGGTGTGTGTCGACTCCCATATATTATTATTTTTTTAGTTGATGTTCATGCTCTGATTTAAAAAAAATTTTTTTAAATTGAAGTTACTCACAAGTTACTCTTTACTTGAGTAGTTTTTTCATTGAGTACTTTCTTACTCTTAGGCAAATAAATATTTGGATGACTACTTTTTACTTTTACTTGAGTCATATTCTAATGTAACAGTACTCTTACTTGAGTACAATATTTGGGTACGCTACCCACCTCTGGTAATAACAATATTATAATATAAAACACAATGAATCAGAGTAATAGCGCGACATCTTAATTAAGAAACAATAATGTGGTTTTGCAGAAAAAAAAAATATTCAAAAATAAAATTCAAAGATAACAATCAGCATTATATTTTAGCATGGCAAATATTTCACTTAAAACACATTCACTGCCATTGACGGCTTTAGAAGTCAACTATCCATGTTAACTTGGAAGGCTGGCAGTGAATGAGTTTTAAAAAGCTTTTCTACTGTTACCAATATAGTATATTGCCAATGCTATTTATTTAGACTAGCTGTGGCAAACCTTACATGGTGGTGGTTTAAGACATTTGCTTAGAACTGTACTTAGGGAGAGCGGTATTCATCAAGCCAGTAGAGTTCAAGAGATGTTCGATGTAGAACTTAACCCTGATTAAACTGTCAGACAGCCTGGCATCACTTTGGCAGCACTGTTGCTTTGGCAGCAGCTCAGGAATAAGATGCAGAGATCTTTTCCTATTGTCATATAGTCCAGCCTTAATACTGGATTACTGTAAACTCAGCTGGCTGGTAGTAACATTTTCATACCATTAAATGACTCACTGTCTGAATGGATCCGGTCGAGTTTCCTGGGGATACTTGTGGCTATCGGTCTAAAGCGTTGATTACATTTGTAGATACAAACATCTTTATACATACTTCACCTAGTTTCAACTATAGCTAAAGGGACACTTCAGTAATAGTTTCATTACAAATTCAAAATATCACACTAGGCATTTTATGTAATATTTATGTAATTGACGGTAAAACAAGCTGGAGGAGTTCCAAAAAGCTGAAAATCTACCCAGAATTAATCTTTTAGCAGAACACTTTCATGTCAAGAGACTGTTTGGCCATGTGTTGAAGAGATTACAACACAGATTAACAAACTACATTTATGGCAAACTGAATTTAGATGTTAACAGCATCTTATATAAATCCACATTTTGAAATACAAAAGAGCAACAACAACTTTAGGTTAGCCAGATTTCCAAAATGTCCCTGTCCTTTTAGTTCATACCTTTTATTTTTCTCTTACCTCAAGTACTTTGCCTGTGATGAATTGATGACACGCCTCACACTGCACTCCAAAATGAATCTGGTAGTCCTTCTCACAGTACGGTGCACCATCCCTAAATGGAGGAAGTCAGGGTTGAACATCAGGAACACTGTTTTTACCAACAGCAGCTACAAATACAGGAATATAAATAAATATCAAGCCAAGTTTACGGAAAACAGTACAGTTCAGTTCAGTTCAGCTTGCCATTGTACAATTTAAACTGTATGGCAGCTACAGTTGTGGTGTACCTTCTCTCATCAGGAATGCCATATTAATGATTCATTTGGATCATTATTTTCCATGGTGTTATGATTATACAACAACAGCAACAACAAACAACAACAACATGTATCTTCAATCACTTTTAAAAATAATAATTTATAAATATTGATTTTATTTGGGATGTTCTCTCATCCATATTGGGTCAAAATTATACATACAGGTTAAAATATATACACCTCCATTAATAATAATTGTACTTAATATTGGGTTAATTAGCAAGTTTAACCGCGACCAGATGCTTTGTAGCCATCAACAAGCTTTTGGCATATTTCGGGCTCAATATTTGACACTTTCTTGGCAGAAATGCCTGTAGTAGAATTCAATTAAATTGTTTGGTTTCCTGACATGTTTCCTGTCTTTTAAACATTCTGCAAATATTCAATAGGGTTAAGGTCGCCTGCTTTATCCATTAAAAAAAACAAACAACAGTTTCAATGTGTGTTTAGGATCCTTGTCCTAAGGGACACTCAACTGTGTCGAACTTTGTGTCAGCAATTACTGTTGATGTGAGGTGAATTTAGAGCTTGTCCTCCATTGTTCCAACCACTTTGTGCAGTGCACCAGTTAAAGACTGGCAGCAAAAAAGCCTCGGAGGATGACAGGTTGCACAATGTTCTTAGGTTTAAAAGCCTCACCTTGACTCCTCCATCTAATAAACACTTTGTCATTGTGGCCAAATGGCCAAATCTTTGTCTCGTCTAACCATAAGGCTTTTGTCCAGAAGCTACAGTATGTGGCTTGTTCATGTGGGCAGCTTTAAATTTCAGTCGAGCTTGAAGGTGTCCTGTATGTATAATTTGTCTTTGTGTAGATTTATTATGGGGGAGGGGAACAAACCTAAACTTGTGAACAAAATCCTTGTTTTTAATGATCATTGAAGATTTACATTGTATAATCATTCCCCCGTGGAATGGCTCATAACATGAAAAACCACCAAATGAATGCTATTCTTGTTCACGATGCTTGTATGTAGACAAGGATAGGTAGATCTACCACAAATAGAGTATACATTCTCTTGTGCTTACGGGGCAATAGTCTCCCATTGGTGCCCAAGTCTGTATTTTACGCGCCTGGCTTGCGTGTTTTCAAGGTACGCCTACCATAATGAATTCCGCTATATGATGTTTCACCTTCCCGGGGTGCTAGACTTACTACAGTCTTTGGAGCATGTAAAAGGAAACACACTAAAGTCTTTGACAAAATACACGCAAGGCCAGATATGAGAGGGAGCGCCCACATTTTAGGGTTACTCCACACAAAGCGCACAAATGGCCAGAAAGCGTGCAAATGATAGAATTCAGTGGACGGCAGAATGGGCGCAGAGAGAAAAGCTCGGAGCTACGCGCCTTTTCTGACTTAAGCATATTGGAGAATATAGCCCACTGTAATTAGTGTGATATCATAACAGTGCAACAAAGTGTAGCCCACCAAGGTACTAAACAAAAAAAGACACACACCACAAAAAAAAAAAAAAAAAAAAAAACAGTAACGGAGGATATACATCCTTTGTGTTATTCTTTGTTGAAATATTGCAATGCTAAGTTACAGAATGCAATGTGTAGTGCCAAAAAGTAGTATGGCACAAATCAGTTATTTTGGTTACTTTAGATGATAAAAATGCCAACATTTCTAAACAAAATCGAACCAATGTGCATCCTAGAAACGGGGCTGAAGTTACTTACTTGCTGATGTACTCTCCGGTTAGCACTTTACCGCAGGCCTTACACTTGAAGCAGCCGAGATGCCACTGTTTGTCCAATGCTAGGAGAGCCTGTCCATTCTTAATATCTCGTCCGCATCCTGCACAATCTAAAGAAACAAAAGATGCATTGGCTGAGAAAGCTACTGTCAACGTTACATACATATGAAAATACATTTGTCTGGAAATAAGAGTGGACTAAATTAATTTTCACTTCAATGAAATAATACCCTGAACCATGATGACGGCACGCAAAGTGAGAGCCGAGACACAAGATGGTGTCAATAAGGAGGTTCTGTCGGTTGTCTCTATCATGCACATCGTTTTAGCCGTTGCTTTAAAAACTACATCCATTATTGAAGAAGGATGGAGACTCTCTAAATAGTGAGAGACGTTCGTTTGAGTAATGAACGCCAAACTCCAGTCATCTCTTGTTTAATGAATAGAGGATGAAAGCGAGGCAGAGCCCTCTGCAACCACAGGGGATGTAACGACGTAAGGCATAACGAGGTTGCGGCGATGACGTGAGGAGAATAAGCATGTCTTATTCATAGGTGACCTTAGCTGAAAGCCCTTTAAATGCCAGCAGAGATATATATATATGTGTGTGTGTAAGAGGGGAGTCCTGCTGTGGTTGGAGATGGTTAGGACTGATGCAGCCTTTTGGACTAGGAGTATAAGTGGGCCTGTCATTCCCTCGACCCACTTACATGTGTGGGGCTGGGCATACTTCCTTGGCTATGGGGAAATCTGTGTTCTGGTTTCCTTGTGGTACTATACAGTCTTTGCATGTTTTTTTTTTTTTTTGCACCAGTATGGGGCATGTGGCGTTACCCTGACACAACACATCAGCAACCACTGTGAACCAATTATTAGTCTCAGTTGGACTCACCAGTGTTTGCTGAGCCAGTGTTTTTGGCCAATTACACCACTTTATGTTTCATATTTTCACTGTGTCAGGCTACGAGGGGTGGTGCGTGGTCTGTATAGTTAATTAATGTGTGACTAGTTCAAAACTTAACGTTTTGAAGACAAAGTGTCTTGTTTTTGGTTCCAAACATGCCCTGACGTCTGATCCTAAGCTATGTCTTTCTGTGCAAAGGGTTGCGATAGAACAGGTTAGAAAAGGCAAACCTTTGGGAGTTATGGTCAATGAAACATTATCTTGGTCTTCTCACATTATTGATGTCTAAAATGAGTCGCAACATCTCCAATATTAGGAGAAGCAGCTATTTGCTTAATAAAACAACTGTCAAATTATGAATTCAATATTTAGTCTTGTCTCATTTGACTTCTTTCCAACAGTTTGGTCCAGTGAAAACAAGAACCTGCAAAGCGCCAAATCCCTCTGAAGAGAGCACCTCGACTTGCCCTCTGCTGTTCTATTAGAAGCAGTGTAGAAGGTATGCATGCCAGACTGTCTTGAGATGATAACGGAGGATAGACTGGCATGCAGTCCTCTGTGTTTTTAAGAAATATCCATACTTCAGGTAAACCCGGCTTTTTGTTTTTACAGCAGGTACCAAATACAGAAAGGCATAGCTATCACACCAGACAGGCCCTAGATAATCACTTGATTCTGCCTATGCCCAGAACTAATGCACTGAGAAGAGCAATGTACAGAACGGTTTCATACTGGAACCATCTTCCCCCATTTTTAATTGCGATGGTTAAAACACCAAGCTTTAAAAGGACACTGAAAAGCCGGTAAATGGAAAAGAAATAATGATTGATGCCATATAACCTTGTAAACAGATGGGTTTTGTGATAAAATGTTGATCTACTTGAATGGACCAAGAAATGGCAGTAGTACATCGTGCTATTAGGATGTGAGATGATTTTTTTCAAAATTTTATTTCAGTTGGCATTTAGTTTCATTTTACTCATATTTTTAAGATGGGGATGTTTAGGTGAAAGATTGGACTCATTTTGATTTTGATTTTGGAAAAATATTATTGTTTTACTTGTTTGGAACGTCTGTGAGGGATCCCAGGAAGAATAGTCTCCACTATGGTGAAAACTTACCGGGATTCCATTTTGAACAATAAACAATATCTGTCCTTGAATAAATACTGTAGTTACAGTATTTGAACAAACGATTAGAGGTGGTGTCGGTCACAGATACACATTCATATGCACAGAAATGGTTATTTTTCCCTTTCATAATTTTTTTTTGCCATCATCCATAACTTTATATGTAGACAGAAGACAATGGATGCACAGTATGTATCAACATTTATAATTAGAATTAATAGTTTGTAAATGTATTGGCTGCTGCCCGTGAGTGACTTCCCTTAAATACCACTGTGTAAAAGACGATCCCTTCCTATGCATTAACCTTAGAAAAAAACTACTTACTGCTGGTGCCCAGGATGTCTTTTGGTCCTGGAGACATAGGCTCAACACAGTACTGACAGAGACAGTCCTTCCCGTTGAAGGTCACCCTGTCTCCAGCAGGGAACGGCCGTCTAGAAGGGGGATGACTTCAATTACCAGTATACTGTATAATCAGCATGACGTGAGCCGACACCCTATGGTTAAATTTTACTGAGCACGGGGGCTCAGAGGTTCTCTGCTTTTGGTCAGAATAGACCAAGAGTGTACTGACATAAATGGTACCTCCTTGCACCTTCTAATATTATTTAATAGGAAATGTTTTTATAAACGCACTAAGCATCAGATGAATTCACATGCTATTCTGTTGATTAAAATCCAAAATATGATCAATTTGAAGCTTACTTGCAGACTGTGCAAACAAAGCAGGCAGGGTGATAGGTCTTGCCCAGTGCAGTGACCACTTCCCCCTCCACAAAGTCCCCGCATCCATTGCAGCGAGTACCGTGCATGCGTTGGTAGTCCACTGTGCACAGATAATCTCCATTCTTCATGAAGAAGCCGCCCTGGGCCAGGTCACATCCGCACGCTGAACAGAGCACACACAGGGGCATGGGTCGTTTATTGGTCAGCGCACAGCACGCGAAACATCCAGTCAGAGCGCTTTGTCAAGACTTACTAGTATCTTCAATGTTAATGGCAATGCAAGGGCCGTTCATTTTTATTGCAGTGCAACAATTGTACGAGTGTCCAGCTCAGGAAATGGCCTTGATCTGCCTCAGAAGATAACTTGCTTTAAATATTTCACACTAAGCAGTTACTTCTGTCTATTCAATTATGACCTTGTCATTTACACAAACAGGATGGCAGAACAAAGACTTTATTCATTAAAGAACATTAGTGGGGTTGGTATAATATCGATGTAACGCTGGGTTATGATTATTTTATCTTGTTTGAAGAGACCTAGTTTTTGTAATGTATTTTTTTAATGACAGATGTCACTTGATAAACATAAATAAGAACTATATAAATCCATCAACTGTACTTAAACATCTTGCGCACTTCAAATTCTATGACGAGCTCGTATGTGTAGTAATACAGATAAATACTGTACACTTTTCACATGATCCTCACTGCTATAATAAGTACAATCGCCACACCTTTAGACACACATCTACAATATGACATCAAACAAAGAAGCGCACTGAATATTATGACTATACAAATATAAAAATGCTCATTTTTGACACACTGTCAGAGATGAATTAATTTAATAATGTTTAAAGTATCAATATGGTTACAGTCTCATTAGAATATACGGTAGGTGTTCCTCATGGTGTGGCCAGTCAATATTCCTACAGTATATTTTTGTCATGGTGTAGCTATGTGTATTTTCTGTATTGTGGTACATAAGATAGCCATATAAGAGAGTACTACGTACTGGCTATATTGTGTGAAGTCACCCTAGGTTAGCTTGGTTCAAGTCCCCCTACTGACAAAAATGTAAAATAGCAACTAGTTCTTTGAGACATGCTAGTCTGCTTGCTGGCTACTGCAAGGTGCTGTCAACCCCACCGCATCGCTGTGTTCCCCCACTCAAGTGGTGCAGCACGGTTTGCGTGTCACTTTCACTCTGAATCTTGCTTGTGTGTGTGTGTTATCTGGTTCTCCATGTTATGTGCAACACAAAATATATAGCAGAGTGTAAGGCGAATTTTCCCTTGAGGGATCCTAATAATATATATATATATATATTTAGAATATTTAAACACATAATGATGACATGATTGTGTGACTCGCAATTCCAGCCCCACAGCATGTGACTTGTGTATTAAAAGGCTTTTGGAAATGCCACAGAAAGGGCGCAAAATATTGTGATGTTTGAGATAACTTGCTCTAATCATTGTTATGCAATGAGCCATGCTAAATCCTGTGGATGAATGAGAGCGAGTCAGGGAAAGGCTAAGATTTAATTGCATTAGGACTCAGGGATGACGAGATTAACTTGTAAACTAACTGTTTTGAGAGCAACCCTGATATTGAGATTTAGTGGCCGTTGTAAGGGTGACAATCATTTTGTATGAAAATACAGTATATCACATTATTGCATGAATATTTTTAAAAAGTGAAAAGGGTCATCGTCACCTTATTTACAAGTGATAGTAGGGAATTATTCATGTAAATTTTTCAGATTCTATTCCCCTAAAATAAATGCATGCTTATAGTCGCTGAATGATGTGTAAGTAACAACGCCTATAATACTTTAAAGATGAGTATACATAATAATAGGGCAATACAAATTGAGAAACAGAACTCGTGACTAGGACTACTATCTCCATTGAGTACAAACAGATCCATCCCCACTAAGGCATGTACATCCACTTGCTGAGGACAGAAATAGGTGTTAATCTAAGCATTTGCTTAGTTAGAGTTTGTTATTCCAGGTAGCTGTCGATAGCTGTGACAGTGCGCCGGTCACAGATTAACCACAAAAGGTTTTACTACGCCATGTTGAGCCTTTAAGAAGGAGACAGTTAGGCCAGCCGAGGGCACTGAAGGAGTTTTCGTGCCAGAAAATCATCACTAATGGGGTTAAACACTGAAGCCAGACTGGAGTGAAGAAGAACCACATCTATTTAAGTCAGAGTTAGGTGAGAATTTGGACGGCTCCCTATACAACACAGTCAGATGTAATAATGAAGTATTACTTTTTTTAATGCTTATGCATAAACCTTACATGACACAATCAAACAGGTGTGTTTCACTAGGCAGAATGCACGCAGTGAAAAGAGACAAGCGTCCTACTATGGGGAAAGAGTCAAATTAGCCACGCATTGAAAAATATTGCACCTTCGCTGCCAATTTTCACACAACTCCCACGTCTTTGTCCCTTATTCAGTAAAAACGGCTCAGATAACCTTATATTTTAGAATAGGAAGATAGACTCAGTGAAAATAGTGTGGAGATACAGCCCATAATTCACAGCCCCAACCACCGGGCCACGGAACAGTACCGGGCCGCACAGATACGTAGACTAATTATTATTAGATATTTTTTTTATATAAATATATATCATTGTTTTTTTCTTTTTTTTAGCAGAAAGGGATATGGGGCTTGAGAACCCCGTTGCCTGCCAGACGGCCTGCCTCACAGACTGAGAGTAAGAGAAAATATGATTGCTGTGAATGCCAAATGCCAGCTTAGATGGTGTGAAAAAAAGGCTCATTACTCACATTACCAAGATACTGTATTTTGGACAACTTTGAGCTTCCAACTTTTAGGAAGGCCCTTTTGAACATCCAGCATGACCGTGCCCCTGTGCACAAAACATTGTCTATAAAAAATAAAAAACATGGTAGAATGCTTTTGGTGTGTAAGAGCCTGAAGGAGATGACCTCAGACTCATCAAATGCATTGGTATGAACTGAGACAGACCCTCTCACATCTGACCTCATATAAAAGAGTGAAAGTCGTTAAAACTACATAGATGGGACGAACCATGTTTTCTTCCATTTTCGCTTCTCCTAGATCGAATGCATCATAATACTTTTTGTCAAAATACTGTGTTAAAGTTGAAAATATATTATGAAAAGTTTGAAAATTTAGGACAGAACAAGAAAAATCATTTAGTGTTATTTAATGTGCACATTTAATGTACAGTATGTACTGGGTTAGACCTTGAGGTCTGTGTGTTACTATACCTTTACAGGTGAAGCACTTTAGGTGGAAGTGCTTGTTCTGCACCCGCAGGACCTCACCCTTGCATGGCTGCCCGCACTTATAGCACTGGATCAGGGGCTTCGCTGTGGAGTCGTGGTGCGTGTCCTGCGCATGAGCCACTGCAAAGAGAAGATACATTAGCATTACTAATGGGCTCGAAATGATGACGATGACTCATCCCAGTTGCTTGGTGAGTGTCTGCAGTTTCATTGCTCTTCTTCTCATTGTTGTTTTTAGTACATACATTGGATAGAAACACTACTGTTTAAATGCCAGGTTTCTGTGATATTAAAAAATATAGACTGAGATAAATAATTTCAAAAACATTTCTACCATTAATGTACACTATATTCTGTACAACTCTATAATAAGTTTTTTTTAATTATGCAAAGCAAAATTTTTAACCTTGGTTTCAAAGCTTTGTAACACCACACTTGAAACATGTGAGGAAATATGTTCTGATCCTGTGAAACCAAGGTTGAACATTTTGGCCATAATTCCAAAAGGTGTGTTTGGTGGCAACACAACGCTGCTCATCACCAAAAGAAGACAATACTGTACATACAGGGAAGCATGCCTTGAGGCTTTTCCTAAGAAGCAACAAAAAAAATGTCTGGAAATGTCTACTAGAACAACTGAACTTTATTAGGCATTCATCAGAGGGATTTTAAATGATGTGTGCTGACTCTCATTGAACTTTTGTTTGAATGATGTTGGTTAATTCTGAACATAGCCACATCCCCAGTTGCATGAGGGTGTGCACACTGGTGCAACCACACTATGTCAGTTGTTTATTTTTTTATTAAAGATTTAAATTTTCTTTCAATTGAGTTGTTCAGTTTATATGTCACATTAATGGTGGAAAACGTTTTGAAATGATTTACCTTGGTTGATCACAAAAAAAGGCATTCAAACAGGGGTGTGTAAACCTTTCATGTCAACTATATATTCTATATGATCAATACATCTAGAATCTGTGAATTGTTAAAAGTAGAACATTACACGAACCGTTGTGAGCCTGTTGCTGGAAAACAATTAGCAGGTCAGCACAACCTAGTGTGTGCGCAACACAGTTCACACTTCATCGACTAAGCCAAGAAAAGCAGTGAATGGCAGGGTAAAAGGTTATTGATAATGATTCAGAGAGAACTTTCAAGTCTTTCAGATTTTTTTTTTTCTAATGACTCTTGAAAAGTTCAGTTTGGTTGTTTGAGAGCGTGTCAAATATTTGACAGTGTGCAGATCCTGGCACTCCGCTCAGATAAGAATACAACAGGCTTCCTGTGAAGATAGCAAGTGGATGAATAAACTGAAGGAACAGAATGTTCACATAATTTTCTTCCGTGAAGTTTATTGACAGACAGTCGAAAAAGACAGAAGACATTACAGTGTTCCCTTGCTATATCGCAGTTAACCCACTACAAAATTCAGTGCATTACAATTTTTTTTTGCTCATATTCATATAATGCCTAATTCACCATATCATGGGATTTTGAGTGAATTCTGTAATTCTTTTGTGGTAAATAAACACCTTCTAGCCTAAAACATGAAAACTTAAAAAAAATAAAATAAACTACATAAAAATTCATTAAAACCTTAAAAGGCATAAAATGTACATAGTGTACAGGACTACTGTGCATTACTGTATGTTTAAGAGTTTAAAAGGTGTTTAAGAGTATCGAAAGTGTTTATAAGAGTATGGTCGAGGTTTATATATATGTGGTAGATTAATAAGAGTCTGAGGAGGTTCATACAGCTTTAAAATATCTATAACTCATTAGAATATATATATATATGTGTGTGGGCAACATCAATAATTTGTCTTCTTTTTAGGAAATGGAAGATTAAACAGTAACAGTTTGAAGAGAGAGAATGATGATGCTCCAGAAAGAATACCAATGGCATTTGTGATTGCTTTGGCTCTATCTGAAGAGCCCATGAGAGGCTGTTTAAATGCTGTTGGATTTTTTTCTTTTTTTCATCACACATAGTGTAAATATTCCCATTTCAAATGACTTAACACGTTTGGCGTTCTTCCACGTGCATGTCGCTACTATGGTGGCTGTCAGTCAGAAGCTAAGCTGCACTGTATTAGTTTACGGACTAGCCATGTAGCGCGAGTGTGAGATAGTTACAGTTCGTGTCCGTTACTTAACATGTTCCGAGTGGGAACCCCAATAATCGTCACATCATATTAAAGTACAGTATATAATTGTAGTACAGTATATAATTGTATCATTATACTTTTTATGATAGATAACTCATTTCAAACAGAAGTCAAGGTAAAATTGTGACAAGCCTTTGTGGGCCACATAAAGTTACGTGGAGGACCCGATCCAGCCCGTGAGCCTTGAGTTTTACAGTAGTGCTGAATAGGGACAGCAGTATTTTCTTTATAAAAAATTAAAACAAAAAGATAGGGGAACCTGACGTAGACATTGATGCAACGTATTGCACAGGATGTAAGAACCTTTCAGTGCCGCTGCCGAGCACACAGTATCAACTTTTCTGACAATAGTAGATTATACACCCAGTACCAGTCACTCTACTCCCTCTTCCTATGACTGTTTTCAAGCCAGTTGGAGCTCTCTCTTTTCTTTTCTTTTCAGTGACTCATTAGTCTGTAAAGGTAAAAGCACATCCATCCATCCATTTTCCATCCCGCTTACAGTATCCTCACTATAGGCAAAGCATAATCGTAGAAAACTATTGCACGATGGCGAAACTATTACACTTTCACTGTTGCAACAGTTTTGCAATAATCAGGATAAGGGTAAAAGACTTCTAGATTTCAACAGTCTTTGATAAATCCTCAAGGGCAAATACTAGGGATGTTCGATTCCACTTTATTTCAGACCGATACCAGTACTCGTGAGTACTCACCCATACTAGTACTTTTGTTTCATCAAATTTCAACTCATAAAATGACAGATAATTGTGAAAAAAGACCTTTCATTCTGTCACATGATGACTGCACCAATGTGTCATACCACTGCAGTGTAGCACCAACGACTGATGAGGAGGACTCCCCCCCCCCCCTATATCTGTGGCTGGTATTGGGAGCATTCATGAGTAACCAATACCTTGAAATAAGTATCGGCCTAGCAAATATAAATAATTACAACTGATATAACAGAATATCAACCCTACAAAGCTTCCTTGTTGTGAAGAAAATGGCAAAGAGGATAAAGAGAAGAGAGGTGGGCACTTGTCCTTTGATGCAATTACACTCAGCAGGAGAATGAGTCATCTATGGGTGAACCAAACACTGAAGTCTCAGCAGTTGTGAGTGTGACATTGCACCTCCAAACAAAGCCATGGGTCATCTGGGTTAGTGAGAACTGCAAAAACGTAACACAGTTTAAGCCTCTTTAACCTTCACCAAATTGTAACTGAAATGTAAAAAAAATTCAGCATAAACCAGTGATAGACTGTATTAATATTGTAATAAATATTTTAGGTTTAAGAGAAGTGATTTCCTGCTATTCCACAAATGTAAATACTGTACACTGAATTACCTTTTTAGCCTGCCTAAAGAAGCATGTGTTTTTTGTATTTTCTGGTTTTATTCTAAAAAAAGAAGAAAAAAAAGAGACTAGAAAGACAATTACAGCAGGGCAACATGGAGCATCATTCACAAGCAACATATCGATGACAAGTTGACAACTACTACGAAGTACAGCAGTGACAACCTAACATGGAAAAGTCATTGCTAACATTACAAACAGTGTAAGATTCCAAGATCAAAACTGAGGTTTGTATGAGAGAGACTGCCGAGTTTTTCTGTCTCAATGCGGCCTGCTTGCTCCACTGCAAATTGCTGTGTTGCTGCAGCAAAGGGAACGAAGAGGCGGAGAGAGACTCTGTGACAAAATAAAGCTTAGACAGGCACGCTACACCACGTTATTAAAATTTTAAAACACAAAAAGGGCTTCAACTAAAAGCGGATTGGGACATGTATGCGTTTTGACACAAACTCAATTAGTAATTTGCAGTTTTACCAGAATGTATGATATATAACACTATAAATAAATAGAAATATGGTAAACAGGGATCTCGTTTGATGTGCATCCCACATCTGAGACACACAAGAACTAGCGGGGACGCATGAAACATATTCATTTTGTGCCTGTAGATGCGTGGTGTGTGTGTGTGAAGAGCTTCCACACTCTGCGAATCAAAAGTACGAATCCTGTCTTGGTGCTGGCCAATCGGACGCAGAGTAGGGCGGGTTATTGTTCGATAAATACAATGGACAGAGCAGTTTTTTCTGGACTTCATAAATTTTCATTGTTGTGGTAACACCTGCTGCGCCGTTCACGACGCCGCAAGCTGCTGGCAGAACGGCATTTCCTTTGTAGATGCACACAACTGGGACAAAGGGAAAGTTAACTGTTTATCGCATTTGCTAGCCTGCGAGCTAACGAGCTAGCAAGCTAAGGGCTGGCGCTAAAAAATTCACTCGACCGCGACAACATCATTAAAACGCCAGCGCTCGGAGTTTTGCGTGTTCCCCACATAACACACACGAGAACATTAACTGTTTATAAACCATAACCACAGCGACACACATCAATATTCAGCCAGTAATTGACTCCAGGCAACTAATTTTCAGCGTCATTTGATTGACAGGTAAAGGTCTCACACCACCGTCCATCAGCTCGAGGGTGGGCCTTATTTTAGATTTTATTTATCGTTTATTTAACCAGGTAAAAGCTTATTGGGGGGAAAAAAATATCGTTTTCAAAAGCCAAGTGGCAGCAGAAATTATATGGCATCTGATATGAAAAGAGTGACAAAGCCCAAATGCTTTCAACTACATGCATGGTGTTTTCTTTTCATTCATTCAAATTTGGCAGGCTTCAAGACATTTCTTGGGCCTCTTTAGTTGGTTAATGGCTCTATACCTATGTGCCAAATGGTTGACATTTGCTTAAGTACAATTTTTGTGAACAGAGGCTGAGTCTGATTTATTTATATTTTATTTATCTAAAAATATTTTTTTATTTATTGTTCTACATTAGCCGGCACGGTGAGTGAAAGTCAGTGTGAATGGTTGTTTGTTTCTATGTGCCCTGCGATTGGCTGGCGACCGGTTCAGGGTGTACCCCGCCTCCCGCCCGAAGATAGCTGGGATAGGCGCCAGCAGCCCACGACCCTAGTGAGGATAAGCGGTAAAGAAAATGGATGGATGGATGTTTTACATTACTATGCCAGTGTGCAATGTTCTTTAGAAGTGAAAGTTAATTGCTCTTAAAAAGGATGTACTTGAATTATTATGTTCTATCATATCATTATATCAGTGACATGAAAAAAAAAAAAACATTAACGATACTATCGTTTATCGTGATAGCTTTTGGGAAAATATATCGTCCTAAAAAATTTTGTCTCATGGCAGGCTGAAACAATATATTGAGAGAGCAAGAGCAATGGATAACCGAAAAAAATATTTTACACATTGCAGAAATAAAAATCTGCAATATAGCGGGACCGCAAAGCAACACCAGTCATATAGTGGAGGATTACATGTATCTTTACTCCGTGATGGTAAATTGCTGTGGCTCATTGTTGCAGGGCTGGGACTCATTGTTTCCAGACGTGCATCCTAGGACTCACAAAGTTTCAAGTGTAAAATGATCTATGGGTAAATGTAGCAAACTCAGTCCAGAACAACTCATACTCAAATATACAGTACCACAGAAAAAATATTCAGATTTGCCCACACATTCCCGAAACTTGGTTAGAAGTGCTGACTCTGCTGACTCTGTGTGTTTAGGCTCATGTCAGTCATGTTATCCCTCTGTGAAGAAGCAGGACAAATCACAATGAACACACATGCACGACCATGGTGCTGAGAAAGCAAAAACCAGCAGAGCGTCCTGAAGCATGGAGATGAGGCATTAGAGGCGGGGTTTCTCTCCTCAGCCCTCAAGCCCTTCCACCCATCACTCATAAAAGCAGAGCATCGCTGTGTCGACAATAACAAAAGGATGACAGTCTGAGGGGAAATGAGGAAAGCCTTCAGTCCCCTGAGTGCTGATTCTCGTGCAACATGTGCTCATACCTTCTTGGTAAATGACAATATTGGCAGTGATAGTGCCTTAATTTACACCTTTAAACTCATCCGAATGTAAAATCATAGTAGCAGGTTGGAAATACACCAGGGAAAAGGGAAATCAGACAAGCGAGGGAAGCGCTGATAAAATATTCATTTGCTTATTGCCTTTGCTACTCTAAGTTATACAGTCTCTCCAGCAGAGATAGACAACATCCCCAAAGGAGTGTGCGAATATTGGTAAGAACACCAAACAAAGAGGTTGCATCCAACACAATAGGGACCCAGATGTCACTGTTATGCTCAACCACTGCAGTGGCTAGCTAGCCCTTGACCTTATTTTAAAAATGCATTCTGTTTGACACCTTAGATTTTCCCCACCAAATAAAAAAGTGGTCTCAGATGTTCTTATACATTTATTGCGAACCAACCAAACCCTTTTCCCTCTCAAAAAAATGTCATAACTTGAAGGGAACTGAGTAGTGTGCACATACAGTGTTTGTATAATGTGCAGACCTCCATCTAATTTGAGTGAGCACTAAATGTGCACCCCTAAAAACGTGGGTGTCCAAAGTGCATCGCATATTCTAAAAATAAAAATATGAAACATGGCTTGCAGCAGACAAAGGGGGATTAGAAAATCCCAGTAGGTATAATCATAGCCATACTCAAGGGTTACAGCTAGGTCATTATAGAACTGGGGCATAGCCAGAACTCTATTACGGGTGATGATGTTTTCACATCCCTTTCTGGACACATCAATGCCAGCAACATTCCAGAGGATAAAAATTCCAGAGACTCAACGGTCAAGTTCGTACTGACTAGTGTGCTCTCCAGCCAATACCTTGGCTTTGGATGGCCTGAGATGGGAATATTGGATTTCCTTCCAGCAAGGGGGAATAGAAAGTCTCCAACCTGCACTGTGCATCAGCAGGAAGTTAAACAAATATGAGATGGGGTATTCAGTTATACGAAAGGAATGTCTTGTCCTTAGAGTTAACCTTTGCACAAGTGGGGGGGGGGGAATCAGAATTTCTAGCTTGAGTTTGTATCATTGGGATAGATAGCTATTGCATGACTCTTCCTTAGAACCAATAGTCTGTAGTCTTTATACTGCTTTTACACAGACCAGTAAATATTACCACAGAAGTAATAAATACCTAATCATGCGGGTTCTGTTTTGTGTCCATCATTTTGTGATTGAGCTGTAACATCACTATCAGCTTTTTGAATGAGCTGAATGCCTCACGTACAACATTCTATTGTTCCTTTCAACCTCTGTGAAGTCAAAATAAAATTAAAAAAAAGCAAAGATTCCAAGTAGGGTTAGTAGCAAGGTTAGTGCAGTCACTACTTGGAGTTGAGTATGTGAGCATTCATTACATTACTCAGTTTAGACGATCTCGGTATACATATTTAGTTAAACAACCACGTGCTACAAAAGAATACACACAGTACAAATGAACTACAGTACACAGCAAAAATTGGAGTGTTAAAATTTCAGTGATGACATTTTTGGGAGTAGAGTTTACCTCCCACAGTTTAATTCTAACATTTCGGGAGTTAAATAGTGCCCAGAGTAGGGGTTAATTCACAGAGTTAGACACACAGTGTTAGGTTAACTCTGCAGACAGTTAATTAATTAAGCGCCGCCTTCGCACCTGCACGTCTCCAGCTCGAGAAAGACGAGTCAGCTTCATTTTCCTCCTCCTGTATTTTCACATGATAAGTGAAATTAAGTTCTCTCTCTCTCTCATTTGTCCATCAACTCCCAGAGGAGCATAGAGCATTGACAACTTTTCTCCATCCAGCTCGGCTTTGGCCTATGCTCTCCCCCTTTCTTCCATTGATACCGTGTCTCTTCAGCTCTGCCTCGGTGTCCCGCCTCCAGCTGCTTTTGGGCCTTTCTCTCTTCCGCTTTCCCTGGGGGTTCCATGTCATGGCCTGGCGTATGATGGCATCTGCTGATTTATGTAAGGTGTGGCCAATCCATCCCCACTTCCATCTCCGGATCTGACTCTCTGCTGGCTCCCTCTCTGCCACAGTTCCTTGTTTCTGATTTTGTCCGACCACCTGATTCGGAAGATGCACCTCAGACAGCTGTTAATGAATGTCTGGATCTTTTGCAACATATTTTTTTCGTCATTCTCCATGTCTCTGAACCATAAAGTTTGCTGTTATTTAAAAATATCCTTTACTCAAAATACAACATTGTAAACAAGTATATTTTTATATGTTCCGAACTGTGAAAGCAATGTCTGTGTTTGCTAAATAAAAGAAAGGTATTCAAATATTGAAAAAAATGTGTTTTAAATATTAACTCAATGGGTAACACAATTCAAAGTGTCAACTGTTTGCACTAAAAATTAGATGTGCATATCAAATTTGCAGTGTACGTGAAATTTCAAATTAAAATAATAAACTATGTACATAGTATTTAAACAGGAGGTAATCAATCAGGGGTTGGTCAATATAAGTTCTACAGTATACATACATACTGTTCATAAGATATTCTTCCCACAGTTGTGGTTACTTCTAATACTCGCCTCATATTTATAGGTCTGTGAGGGCCTATAATGACACCATTCATTGCCAATGCATGGTCAGATGTAGATGTGTGTCTATGGGGGAGGGTGTGCAGAGCTCTTTATCACAGAGCCATAACAAGAAGCTCTTAACCCTCACTGCCATGAATATGTATGCCAGCCCTCCTCTCTGCCCCGCTACCAGCACCCCAAACAAAGCACTTCAAACACATGCGTAAAATGTGGGGGTGACCGTATCAGACTCCACCAGACCCCCCGAACTACTCCCCAGGGACCTGGGTTTGGAATAATGATTTACCACGATGCAAAGCATTTGTTGTGCAGCGAGTACCAAACAATTTGCAGATAGACACTTAGATGGACTTCCAGTTCACTGGCCCTATCTGTAATGAGACAATGGTTGGTTGATGAACCACAAAACCACTACGCTTGTATATGTGGAAATGATAAAAGCTTTTGGACCCAGAATCACAGTCCATTATGTCTCCACATTCCACGGTCTTATTTCCTGTTACAATAAGACCAATGACGGCAGACAAAGAGGATGTTTGTTGGCTCGCACAATGTATGATATTCTCGTGTCTTTCTTGTTGTTTTAACTTGTGTACTTTAGGTCAATGACTTTTGCTTCCTGGCTGACCACTTATCTCATCTTTATATTCTGATCTAGTGTGCCAGCTGCACAAACACCGTGTGTATTGGACAGCGTGTGTGTGTGTGTGTGTGTGTGTGTGTGTGTGAGATGTTGCCTACATGTTGGGGAAAAGGGTGAGCTCTGGTATCAGAGTGTTGAAACTGGCAATATTAAAATATAAGGCACCATGCAGTGGAATAAGTGTTAGAGTTACATTACATTAGTTAAAATTGGGCGGCACGGTGGCCGACTGGTTAGAGCGTCAGCCTCACAGTTCTGAGGACCCGGGTTCAATCCCTGGCCCCGCCTGTGTGGAGTTTGCATGTTCTCCCCATGCCTGCGTGGGTTTTCTCCGGGCACTCCGGTTTCCTCCCACATCCCAAAAACATGCATTAATTGGGGACTCTAAATTGCCCGTAGGTGTGAATGTGAGTGCGAATGTTGTTTGCTTGTATGTGCCCTGCGATTGGCTGGCAACCAGTTCAGGGTGTACCCCGCCTCCTGCCCGATGATAGCTGGGATAGGCTCCAGCACGCCCGCGACCCTAGTGAGGAGAAGCGGCTCAGAAAATGCATGGATGGATAGTTAAAATTGTGTAGAAATCTTTATCTCCTCAGTAGAGGGAATTCTGGGAACTTGTCTCTTCATGGTGATGCTTCTGTACAGTAGATGGGAATAATTAATGCATAAGGCAGTATGCTTATTGTATGTAATACATGTAGTAGAAACAAACCAATAGTAATACAAATGCACACTAATGTGGGTAAGAAGGATTCCATGAATCAAATTTCACATGGCGTTGATGAATTACTAGCTATTTAGAGGCTTTGCTTTGCACTGGAAAAAGGACAACCACCTGCACACAGTCAGAAAATGCTCACGCTGCAATCTCTAGATTGTGATTCATCTTTTACAGCATAGAGTGTAATTCAGTTAGGCAGTTATGCTGAGGTCGGAGCCCACCTGGCCACAGAAGAGCTACGCCTGATGAGTTTCTTGAAATCTTTGGTCACGTTCTTTATGCATGCTAAAAAAACAAAACAAAAAAAACACCAATGAACATCCGTAAAGAAAAAAAGCCTCTGATTGTGGATGACGAAACTAGACAAGAATCCTTCTTTTGACAGATCCCAAGAATCCACTGGGGAAGTAGCGGTTCAAGTCCGTGGAAAACTTACAGAGGCATTGTGGTGAATGAACATATGGCTCCCAGAGCTTTTGGGTGTTCTGCCAGCATGGGTCTTGGTGGCGAAGGCCATTATTTTGCGGCCAATTAAGTCCACATCAAGAGAATAATTCCAGGGCTGGACGTAGCCTCTTTCCAGTAGAGCGCCGTCAGATGAACAAACAAACCTACACACGCATGTTTAAGAAATGAGTAAACACATTATTTTAGTTAGGGAAAATATTTTTTTCTGAAAAAAACAAACAAAAAAAACTGAAATATCACATCACACCCACACACAGCAAACAAAACTGTCTGCACAGGCTTGAAGCTCAATTTAAGAATAATAAAGGAAATTAAATTATGATATCTCCTGGCATTGTTGTCTAATGATGACGAATTATCTTCATGGTTAATACTAATCAGTTGAGTTTGCTTTGAAATGTGGCATAGTCTACATCATCTTTCCATTAAATCAGATAATTTATATTGATATTAATAGATCTACCATGTACAATTTGCTATTGTCATGTTTTTAACAACAACAAAAATAAGACTACTTATTTATTTTGTGCCACAGAACTGCTGATCATTTTTTTCTGACTACAGTGAGTTTAAAAAAAAATCTGAATCCGTGTTGGAGCAGAGATCTGACAAACAATAACATCAAACCACAAATCCCTGCAAATAGATTGGGAACATGCTCCTTCATGACCCTCATGTAGCTAAAATGACATGATAACCTTGTTTGTAGGTGGGAACAAGCACCTTCTTCTTTTAACAGGACACTACTGCACTACTACCACAGCTGACAACAATGGAGTGTACCTTTTGGTTGGTCACCATGGCAACGGCTGCAGACAGAGGATTGGAGGGAGAGGCAAAGAGAGAGAGCTCTGCGCAGTGTGCTTCCCTATACAAGTGTTCCACTTTTTACATTTTCTAGCTTTAGCTGCATTGAATGTGAAAAGGCATCTCATTTAATCAAACACTACATGCACATTATTCACCATATGGTGTTATGCTCCCTCATAACATGGCAGATGCTTTCTTCCAACATACATTTACATAAAGCCTGACACAGTCAAACTAAGCTAATTCCAGCCCAAGCATCATGTGCTAGTACTAGGAGAGGCATCGCATGTTCAAGTCTTGAGGGAGGGCACGTTTACACGCCACGTTTCTTCGAAGTTGTAACCAGCACACACACCCACAAACCATGTCAATATCCCTCAGAATCATACACCTAACCTAAAAATAGGCAGATCCGACATTATTTATTTCAGTCACTCAAATAAAATGGAAAAGACATTGGTTCACACTGGTTCACATTGATCCATACACCACCAATAACACAATACCTTTTTCTTTGACCATGACCATTGGAATCCGATAAATCTGCAATGGAGAAGCTTCTAAGTATCCTTCAGCAATGACACAGAAGCTGCTGGATCCTTTTAAAGTCGAGACAACACAGAGAGAAAGGGGGGAGGTGCAGGTGCTATGCTCTCCTTCCGAAAACACAGCTAGAGTGAGGGGTTCGCCTCCAACTGCCTGCTTTGCTGCTACATCCCTCTTCTCCTCCTCCTTCTCTGCCCAATTCTCCTCCCTACACTGCCTCACTCTGTCCCTCTGTCGTGTCAGCCACCTCCTCACTGCAGCAGTCTGGTGGCTGCTGCCTCTGTGTGAACTAAACCCGTAACCCCAAATCCCAAAGCAGATTACTTAAATACATATAACCTATAACCTCAGTCCATTTGACATTTCAAGATAATACAAACCAAATTCCAATGAAGTAGGGACGTTGTGTTAAACATAATAAAAACAGAATACAATGATTTTCAATACAATGATTTTCAAATCACATTCAACCTATATTTAATTGAATACACTACAATACACTACTACTTTTAATATTCAAACTGATCAATTTTATTGTTTTTAGCAAATAATCATAAACTTGGAATTTTATGGCTGCAACACATTCCAAAAAAGCTGGGACAGGGTCATGTTTACCACTGTGTTACATCACCTTTTCTTTTAACAACATTCAATAAACGTTTGGGAAGTGAGGACACTAATTGTTGAAACTTTGTAGGTGGAATTCTTTTCCATTCTTGCTTGATGTACAGCTTCAGCTGTTAAACAGTCCGGGCTCTCCGTTGTCGTATTTTACGCTTCATAATGCGCCACACATTTTCAATGGGAGACAGGTCTGGACTGCAGGCAGGCCAGTCTAGTACCCGCACTCTTTTACTACGAAGCCACACTGTTGTACCACATGCAGAATGTGGTTTGGCATTGCCTTGCTGAAATAAGCAAGGGCGTCCATGAAAAAGACGTTGCTTGGATGGCAGCATATGTTTCTCCAAAACCTGTATGTACCTTTCGGCATTAATGGAGCCTTCACAGATGTGTAAGTTACCCATGCCATTGGCACTAACACCGGCCCATACCATCACAGCTGCTGGCTTTTGAACTTTGCGTCCATAACAGTCCGGATGGTTATTTTCCTCTTTGGCCCTGAGGACACGACGTCAACAATTTCCCAAAACAATTTGAAATGTGGACTCGTCGGACCACAGAACACTTTTCCACTTTGCATCAGTCCATCTTAGAAGAGTTCGGGCTCAGAGAAGCCGTCGGTGTTTCTGGGTGTTGTGCCCTCCGTGCCCTCCGCCCACGCCATGATCCGCTGATGTCGATATAGCTGGGCTGCCGCACGACATGGTACCCGCCAAGGGTACCGGGGTAAAGAAAGTGGCGTACTGCAAGAGGTGGCCTGCATCCGCCTACCAGCCGGGTCAGAAAGTGTGGCTCTCTGCTTAGAAGCGTCACCTCCGAGTCCCCTCCAAGAAACTGCCACCGTGGTTTGTCGGTCCCCTCCCTATAGCTAACGTCATCGGTCCTGCGGCTCTCCGACTCCACCTGCCTCGCTACCTCCGTATCCACCCCACCTTCTGTCAGTCAGGTCAAACTGGCCAAGGAGAGGCCTATGGTCCCGGCCCCCCCTTCGCCTCCTGAAGAGGTAGACGGGGGTCCCGTCTACAAGGTGAAACGGCTGTTAGCAGTATGTAACGGGCCGGGGCAGAGAGTATCTGGTGGACTAGGAGAGGTACGGCCTGGAAGTAGCCGGTCCTAGAAGTGGGGGTTTGTCTTGTCATTTTCTGTTTTATTTTGAAAGACTAACTGTCCTCTTGTTTCAGAGCACTTGCCCTCCCTCGTGTGTCACCTATGTGTCTGCCCTGATTCCTGATTGTCTCCACCTGTTCCCAATGTGCTTAAATCCTTGTCTTGCGCCAGAGGGTCTTTGTCCGTCGATCGATTCACCCTAGCCTGTCTTTAAGTCTATGTCCTTTGTCATAGCAATTGCTGCAAGTATACCTTTTGATCCTCGAGACGAGTGTTTTTGTAATTTACATAGCTTAATTTGCTCCTTAGCCTTTGTTCACAGCCATTTGTTTTCCTCCTTAGGAGTGATTTTGTCATTTATATTTCATAGCTTTTGTTTTTCCTCCCTCTAGAGTGATTTTCTGTGTGCTAAACTTTACAGGGACTTTATTTAATTACCCTTTCCTCCTCCTGGAGAGTTTTTGTTACTTTGTTCTCTGTGAGTATAGAGCACTCTCCTTGAAGAGCCAGGTTCTCCTTCCATACATCTTAAGTTTGTAGCCGATTGTTTTGTCAGTCTGTCAAGAGGTCACCTGTATATTCAATAAAACCTGCTCTCACTAGTGATCTCTGCATCTGAGAGTGTGTTGTCCCGGACTGACAATGCATGTGCATTTTTTTTTATATGTGAAGAGATTATCTACTTTACTATTAAGAAATACTTTATATTTGCCAATGTTTGTTAGCAGGAGGACACAAACTACATGGTAGAATTCTATTAAACTTGGTGGAAACATGGATAGTATCCATTATATTTTGTCTTCTAGCCAAATGTTATTCTGCCAAGCAAATCTTTTTTTTCCCTCTACATTGGTCATTATCTGTGCATTTTGTGTGTACTCTGATGAGTGTAAATGTATTGTGTATCAGATTCCCCAATAAATGTGCAAAAGTGATAATTACTACATCAGAAAATTTCTAAAATTTAGACCAAAAAATTACTTATTATTTTTGTGAAACTATGTATGTTTGCTTATACAGTCTTCTTCTTTTCCTTACGGCTTGTCCCGTTAGGGGTCGCCACAGCGCGTCATCCTTTTCCATGTAAGCCTACCTCCTGCATCCTCCTCTCGAACACCAACTGCCATCATGTCTTCCCTCACGACATCCATCAACCTTCTCTTTGGTCTTCCTCTAGCTCTCTTACCTGGCAGCGCCATCCTCATCATCCTTCAACCAATATACTCACTATTTCTCCTCTGGACGTGTCCAAACCATTGAAGTCTGCTCTCTCTAACTTTGTCTCCAAAACATCGAACCTTGGCTGTCCCTCTGATGAGCTTATTTCTAATTTTATCCAACCTGGTCACTCCAAGAGCAAACCTCAACATCTTCATTTCCGCCACCTCCAGCTCTGCTTCCTGTTGTCTCTTCAGTGCCACTGTCTCTAATCCATACATCATGGCTGGCCTCACCACTGTTTTATAAACTTTGCCCTTCATCCTAGCAGAGACTCTTCTGTCACATAACACACCTGACACCTTCCTCCACCCGTTCCAACCTGCTTGGACCCGTTTCTTCACTACCTGACCAGACTCACCATTGCTCTGGACGGTTGACCCCAAGTATTTAAAGTCCTCCACCCTTGCTATCTCTTCTCCCTGTAGCCTCATTCTTCCCCCACCACCCCTCTCATTCATGCACATATATTCTGTTTTACTTCGGCTAATCTTCATTCCTCTTCTTTCCAGTGCATGCCTCCATCTTTCTAACTGTTCCTCCAGCTGCTCCCTGCTTTCACTGCAGATCACAATGTCATCAGCAAACATCATGGTCCATGGGGATTCCAGTCTAACCTCATCTGTCAGCCTATCCATCACCACTGCAAAAAGGAAGGGGCTCAGGGCTGATCCCTGATGCAGTCCCACGTCCACCTTAAATTCTTCTGTCACACCTACAGCACACCTCACCGCTGTTCTGCTGCCCTCGTACATGTCCTGTATTATTCTAACATACTTCTCTGCCACTCCAGACTTCCGCATGCAGTACCACAGTTCCTCTCTGGGTACTCTGTCGTAGGCTTTCTCTAGATCTACAAAGACACAATGTAGCTCCTTCTGACCTTCTCTGTACTTTTCCATCAACATCCTCAAGGCAGATAATGCATCTGTGGTACTCTTTCAAGGCATGAAACCATACTGTTGCTAGCAAATACTCACTTCTGTCCTGAGTCTAGCCTCCACTACTCTTTCCCATAACTTCATTGTGTGGCTCATCAACTTTATTCGTCTATAGTTGCCACAGCTCTGCACATCACCTTTGTTCTTAAAAATGGGCACTAGTACACTTTTCCTCCATTCCTCAGGCATCTTCTCACGCACTAGAATTCTATTGAACAAGCTGGTCAAAAACTCCACAGCCACCTCTCCTAGATGCTTCCATACCTCCACAGGAATGTCATCAGGACCAACTGCTTTTCCATTTTTCATTATCTTTCATGCCTTTCTAACTTCCCCCTTACCAATCATTGCCACTTCCTGGTCCACCACACTTGCCTCTTCTACTCTCCCTTCTCTCTCATTTTCCTCATTCATCAACTGCTCGAAGTATTCTTTCCATCTAGCTAGCACTGCTGGCACCAGTCAACATATTTCCATCTCTATCCTTAATCACCCTAACCTGCTGCACATCCTTCCCATCTCTATCCCTCTGTCTGGCCAGCCTGTATAGATCCTTTTCTCCTTCTTTAGTGTCCAACCTGCCATACATGTCATCATATGCCTCTTGTTTGGCCTTTGCCACCTCTACCTTTGCCCTGTGTCGCATCTCAATGTATTCCTTTCGCCTCTCCTCGGTCCTCTCAGTGTCCCACTTCTTCTTAGCTAACCTTTTTCCTTGTATGATTTCCTGTACTGTGAGGTTCCACCACCAAGTCTCCTTCTCTCCTTTCCTGCCAGAAGATACACCAAGTACTCTCCTGCCTGCTTCTCTGATCACCTTGGCTGCAGTGGTCCAGTCTTCTGGAAGCTCCTCCCGTCCACCGAGAGCCTGTATCACCTCTTCCCGAAAAGCTGCACAACACTCGTCCTGTCTCAGCTTCCACCACATGGTTCTCTTCTCTGCCTTTGTCTTCCTAATTTTCCTCCCCACCACCAGAGTCATTTTACACACCACCATCCTATGCCGTCTAGCCACACTCTCCCCTACCACTACCTTACAGTTGGTAACCTCCTGCAGATTACATCCTCTGCACAAGATGTAATCCACCTGTGTGCTTCTACCTCCGCTCTTGTAGGTCACTGTATGTTCGTGTCTCTTCTGGAAAAAAGTTTTCACTACAGCCATTTGCATCCTTGTTGCAAAGTCTACCACCATCTGTCCCTCCAAGTTCCTTTCCTGCATGCCGTACTTACCCATCACTTCTTCATCACCCCTATGACCTTCACCAACATGTCCATTACAATCTGCACCAATTACGACTCTCTCTCTGTCTGGGATGCTCAGAACTACATCATCTAGCTCCTTCCAGAATTTCTCTTTCACCTCCAGGTCACATGCTACCTGTGGGGCATAGCCACTAATCACATTACACATCACACCCTCAATTTCAAATTTCAGCCTCATCACTCGATCTGATACTCTTTTCACCTCCAAGGCATTCTTAGCCAACTCTTCTTTTAAAATAACCCCGATTCCATTTCTCTTCCCATCTACACCATGGTAAAATAATTTAAACCCTGCCCCTAAACTTCTAGCCTTACTGCCTTTCCACCTGGTCCCCTGGACACACAATATATCAACTTTTCTCCTAATCATCATGTCAATCAACTCCCGAGATTTTCCTGTCATAGTCCCAACATTCAAAGTCCCCACATTCAGTTCTAGGCTCTGTGTTTTCCTCTTCTCTTTCTGCCGAAGAACCCGCTTTCCACCTCTTCTTCTTCTTCTTTGACTTCAACCCACAGTAGCTGAATTTTCAACGGCGCCCCGCAGGATGACGGCGCCGGTGGCGGACGTTGTTAACCCGGGCCACGACCGATCCGGTATGGAATTCTTTGGATGAACGCTCATATTTGTTTGGCAAGGTTTTAAGCCGGATGCCCTTCCTGACGCAACCCTCTGCATTTATCCGGGCTTGGGACCGGCCTACAGTTTGCACTGACTTGTGCCCCCCATAGGGCTGCATTATGTTTGCTTATACAGTAATATACATAAAATATAATTTATTGAAGCCTCTTCACATTAATGCAGATAAAGACAGGTCAGACAGATGAAAACAGAGTAAAACATTTGTTTGCATGCAATGGCAAAACCAAAGCCAGTGATACAAATAAATAACTTGTTAATCAACATTGAAAATTGAAAATTATTTGTAAATGTTACATTTGTGTCAATTGTATCGAAGTGAAGATTACCAACAAAGGCTGTGATGGTTCTAAATGATGACTTACATTCCTTATCTCATTGCTTCCAGCACGCTAGGCTCTGTATAAGAGGGCACAAAGGGTCATTTTAAGTCAAAGGTCAGAACGGTACTGACCTCGAGCATGAGCTTTCAATTAATATATTTAGTGGGCCTTCAGAATCCAATTAAAGAGCGCACGGGAGAAGACTTGCCTATCCTGTATACTGCGAACCTCTGTAGAATTTACACTTACATTTACATTTACACCCAGATTGTTGCTATTTTTAGACAAATTATTCTGTATATTGCTTTTCTGCTGATTTAGCAGAGAGATATCGTTCACGTTTGTTGTAGAGTATTAGGTCACACCATTTGCTATTGCTGTGTAATAACTTGTCTGAGTTATTCTCAGGTATTTACAGATTCATTGACTTTTTAATGTTGCTTGTTTTATGTGTAACCTTTTTTTGCACTGTAAAATACATGCAGACATCATTTGTATATTGTTTATTACCATGATAAAACCACAATTTTGGAAAAAAGGAAAACCGTTTACATACGTATCCTTGTTTTTAATTGGAGATTCTATAGTGTTTCTTAAATCAGGCAGTGTAGGGCTATAACAGCCATATGTAATTTTCACACTGTGCAGTAAATGGGTGAGGGCTATTGTAAATGTATTTTTCACTGACACAATACAAATTGATGCAATTAAGATGGATGTATCTCATGCTGACTCTGCTGCTTAAATCTCCAGCAGCTGATGACGAGTAAAATGGCTACAATGGTGTAATAACGAGGATAACATTACACATATGTATGCGTATTTACAGGAATACTTTTTGTACAATGGAGTGAAGGACTTCCTACAGGAAGGAGTGCCTCTTATGTCTACCCAAAGTAACAGAAATATTGGCATTTAAAAACTCCATCCAACCTGGTAGGTTAAATGAATTTCTATTAATCTAGAGCTGTCTTCTTTTGGTTATCATGAGTTTGTTTGGGCATATGGTTAACGTGATGGCCAGGCTAACGTGTGCTGGCTAACTTCGCTCATTAGCCAACATTCAGATATTTAACTACACTACTGAAATGAAATAATAAATAAAACAAAATAATGAAAATGGATAAAAACAATCAGAACTATAACCACTCATTTTCATACACTTTTGCTTTTATTTCCATTGATTGAGTACATTTAATGTAAGAAAATGACTTTTGCTACATTTAGTATCAGAGACTTTAAAAGATTTACTCAAGGCATATTCTACAAGGGGACTAACTTTTACTAGTTATTTTCTGTTAAGCTACTTTATACAAGACTTCTGAATGGTCAATGAGATTCTTCAAAATTAATTCTCATCCAACTGCTGCTCATGCAGACATTTCACAATCAATCCTCATACCCATTTCAATCAAGCCTGACAAGTGTGCTCGTCAATATAGCATGATAGTGAACTTTCATGAGTCACCTCCTGAATTATTTGGTTGAGGTAAAGCAGGAGACAAATAACGTATTAATAGAGGGCATCAATCACACTGAATGTGACTTGTATAACTTCCACACATTGCAGTTGCTGATGCAAGCAATCGTTCATCGGTTTCACAGTGTGCAATTTCTTCTGTCACGTCAGCCAATCGCGTTCTACGACACAGCCAATCTGTCAGCCAATTACGTTCTACTAGCCAGCCAATCGGTCAGCCAATCATGTGCTACTAACCAGAGCCAGAGACACCTCCCTATTTAAGGCCTTGTTGATGATGCAGTCAGTGTTTGATTATTTGACAAAGATACAAGAAGGACACTAAAACTTGACCCAGTGAGAGTTCTGCCTTTTGCCATTTGACTGTTCCTGTCCCCGTGGCTGTTGGGGATTCTGAATGAGAGTTCCTCATTCTGCTCTCTGTGAATCGTGTATGAAGACAACATTGAAATCTGAGCATTTCCTGACCTGCTCGCATCACTTGGCCCGATCTTCAAAACCTGACCCGCTCGACTGTCAAGTGTGAAATTGACGACCCTTAACTGAACATTATGCTGTCTTTGATTTGACCTGCAACAGTTGATCTCAAATTAAGTATTAAATCCTTTCCAACTTTCCCTGTGTGCTGCATTTAAGTCATAAGTCACAATCGCCCCATGTCACCAGTAACACAATTATCGTCTACAGTCCCCCTGCGCCACATGCTGGACACTCAACAACACATCTATTTCTAACAAGGACAATAATTAGCGGATACATTTTCCATATTCCACCCTTTTCATTCTGCAGAGAGAAACATGCAATCTGTTGGTAATGAGAAATACTTGATGTCTTGGAGTTTTAATATTTAAGATTCCGGCTACACATTTCTGTTCAATATGCAGCATCTTCCCACATTTAATAAGCTCTGTTGCAATGCTTATAGAAAGTCACACTATACAAAAATAATAATAATTCAAGGGTCTGTCATACGAGAAAGTTAACTGTATTTGTCTCGCCTGTGGACCACTGTAACTAGTCATGTTTGCCTGCTTGATTTCTGCTGCCAGTATAAGAAAATGAAAGGCCAGCATAAATGAAAGGCCTACATTTACATCTGTGGACCTTTACTATCATTTTGCCTTCATCACGTTTGTGTTCAAATGAAAACATTATCCACCCGCGACCCTAGTGAGGATAAAGCGGTACAGAAAATGGATGGATAATCAACAACATAGCGTCTATGTTAGACCAAAAGGCCAAGCAATGATGGCTTTACTACTTTGTTTGGCATGCAGTCAGAGTGTGCGTAAGGTTTGGAAATCGCGATTTGTACGCATGCCCACATGTAATCCTGATGTAAGCTACCATGTCGCTTGGTCATGTGCTGCTGTTTGGCAAAATGCAGCAAGTCTGGCCTTGTGCTATGGACACACGTTATATACTGTAACTACAGGTGATTAACTTACTGCCATTTCACCTTTTGCAGTAACACCTTTGGATCTAGGGGATCTGTGATTGTGCAACATGTCCACAGTAGACTGCATACACACGGGTCCAATGTGAGATACAAATTAAAATGCAGCCATCTGTGAGTAACAACCAAACTATTGACTTGTGGGCACCTAAATGGAGACATAATTCAAAGCAGAAAAGATAAACTGACAGAAAGCTGGAACAAATAAAGGGTAAAGGCAAATGCACATGAAAGAAACAAAATCTGATATCGGTTATTGTTTTAACTCAATATCATTACTGTAGTGGTTACAGAGCACTCATGACTAACTTTCAGGGTGACATTAATATTTAGGTAGATGCACACATTTAATTTATTCCCCTATCCTACCTGAAGCAACATCATGTAGCCTCTCACTCAGGTAATAGTCGTTTGGGTTGAGGTAGGGCAGCTGCTCCATGTACTGTTTTGGGATGAGGTACAGGACCTCAGCCACATGGCCGTCCTCAATGATGGACATGCGCTTGATGGAGCCCTTGCGTTTCACCCGCACACGGTCTACGTTGTGGCTGCGGCTGGAGCTACACAGACTTCCAAGGCTGTTAAGATTGGGAAGAGTGGGCATGACGCTTTGCTCCCCCTCCACCGTGCCACAAAGGCGGGTGAAGCACTCCAGGTAGATGTCAGCCAGCGTCCAGGGGTCTGGGTCAGTCCCCCTCTAAAAGGCAGCTGCCTTTCAACATGAGGAAAGAGTAGCTCTCAAAGAGATCCATATATGAAGTAAGAGTGAACTCCAAATCCACAACAGTGCATCATAAAACCCAACGATATCCAGTTTGGTAATGAGCAGGCTTCTCCTGGGAAAACGATCTCGTCTGTTCACATCTACAGAAAAAGCAAAAAGTTGGGCACTGAGCCCACCTTGTGCAGGGGAAGTCAAACATCAGGGACACAAGAACCTCTACTGCAGGTAGAGCCCACTGAGACGCTGGTAAACAAGCTTATGAGTGTCTTCAGCCCAACCAGACTGGAGCCTTAAGCAGCTTATGGCTGACGTTGAGCCTATGATTATCTTCTGGGTGGGGTTAGGTAGTTCCACATCAGGTTTGCTCAGTGTACTAAGGGAGAATTGGCACTTGACACGTCCTTTCTCACACATCTGCCAGAAATTAAAACCCTATCTGGGTTTACTGGACACTTTAGAACTATTAAAAGCATTGATTTCAGGAGGTTGTTTTAGAGGCATGAAGACCAATTTTAGTTAGTATTGGTGAATTAGTGCAAAATAAGACCAAATGGATGCATTGCATAAAGATGGTATGACATGATAATCCAAGAGTTTTCGTGACAGATTGACTCATGACAAGGTCAGAAACGTGCATAAACCCATCTAATCTTGACCATGATCCTTCAAAAGAGAGCTCTAACCTCATTGGCACGAAAATGGAAGTAACATCAGTGACTTTATTTTCATCTGTTGAAAATACTGCATAAAGCAAGATTTTACCTTGCAAATATATAGTAACTGAGATATTTTGTGTTCTTAGTCTTTTGATACGGTAGATCATAATATACTGCTGAACAGGTTGGAAACGTGGGTAGGACTAAATGGAACAGTCCTTAAATGGTTCAGGTCCTACCTGGAGGAAAGGAGTTATTTTGTAACCATTGGAAGTGTTCAATCTCATCGAATGGTAATGACCTATGGGGTACCTCAAGGGTCAGTTCTTGCACCCCTCCTGTTCAACCTGTATATGCTACTCTTGGGTCAAATTCTTCAGAACTTTAATTTTGACTATCATAGCTTTGCAGATGACACATAGTTATATCTAGCAGTGTCTCCAGAAGACTACAGTTCAAATGAGGTGTTGTGTCACTGTCTAAAACAGATACATATCTGGATGAGCCAACATTTTCTTCAATTAAACCACAACAAAACTGAGATAATTGTTTTTGGCAATAAAGAAAAGAGGATTGCTGCTAGTAAATACCTGGAATCACTCTATTTAAAAAACAAAGACCAAGTCCGAAACCTTGGTGTTCTGATAGATTCCGACCTGACTTTCAACAGTCATATCAAATCAATTAATAAAACTGCATTCTACCATCTGAAGAACATATCAAGATTGAAGGCTTGCGTGTGTCAAGCAGACAAGGAGAAGCTCATCCATGCTTTTATTTCAAGTAGACTTGACTATTGTAATGGTCTTCTGACTGGACTCCCTAAAAAGAGCATTAAACAGCTGCAGCTCATTCAGAATGCTGCAGCTTGGGTTCTGATGAAAACAAAGAGGTCAGAGCATATTACTCCAATTCTAAAGTCTTTACACTGGCTTCCAGTCAGCTTTAGAATAGATTTCAAAGTTCTGCTACTGGGCTATAAATCACTAAATGGTTTAGGTCCTGAATACATGAATGAAATGCTAATAGATTATAAACCCAGTAGGGCTCTGAGATCGACAGAATCAGGTCAAATAGTGGAGCACAGAGTCCAAAGCAAACATGGTGAAGCAACATTTAGCTATTATGCTGCACACAAATGGAATAAGTTGCCAACAGAAGTGACGTCAGCCCCAAGTGTGCATGTTTTTAAGTCCAGGTTAAAAACTCTTCTTTTTTCCCATGCTTTCGAGAGCATTTCCACTTTTGAATGATATTTCTTGCACTGTACGCTGTTTTAATTGTATTTTTATTTTATTTTTTTCTCTTTGTTTTAAATGTTTATAAGCTGTTTTTAAATGATTTTAATCACGTAAAGCACATTGAGTTACCTTGTGTATGAAATGCGCTATATAAATAAATTTGCTTTGCTTTTGCTTTGCAGCTACTGTGAATGTTATTCCCAGCAAAAAGTGCAATCTTGTGATTTAGTTTGTTTTGTCTTCATTTTTATGAGATGTATTACATCAAAGTGCACTCCAACTTTCTAAAAAATGTTAGTTAATTATGTGCTAAAATGTTCATATACATGTCCCTAGACAAGATGGGGGATAATATGAGCAAACTACACAAATGAGACAAAATGAACCTGGGAAGGGAACAAAAACAGCAACTTTGTTTTGCCCTGTAGAATCCCGTCTAACTGACAGTTATCCTTATTCATGAAAGTATATACAGTGCATTAACAGAATATATTGAACATCACTCAATACTGTCTGACACACACACACACACACGCACACACAGAGTATATATAATTAAATATGGTCTTTCCAAAATAATTGTCTCCTTAAATAACACAGTATAACAATAAAAACAAAGCAAAAATAATTGTTGTGGTTTAGAGTGCTTGGGCCCTCACCTCAAATTATAAGAATATCTTGTTTGTTGAGGAGGAAGAACTCAGACTTTGTGACTTGTGTTCTGCTGGTTGAGTTTACAAATATTAAACCAATCAATACAGCAATAAACTAATTTAGTTGTTTTCAGATACATTGTAAATAACCCATCCAGGCTTTTGGGAATTAATTCTACAGAAGAAAAATCATGTACTGTACTGTATAAGTACCGTTGATGGTTCTTTCAACAATACAGTACTACACACATAAAGACAATGAAAGGAGTGCAGCAGAGGACATGCAATTGTGCTGCAGTGAGGTACTGCCCTCCAACCGTCATCCACTCCTCAAATGTAGCTACGACACGTCTTCCAACATGCTCACACATGAACACATGCATGCGCAGAACAAAAGTCAGCTGTGCCTGAACGAATAAAGACACCGTCGTGAGATAGTCCAAACCCTCCTCTGCATAAACATCATCCTTTTCCGCTCTTCTTACCATCCAGTCCGAAGCAGGAGGTGATTTTTTGGGCGTAGTTGCACAGCCCATCGTAGCCCTGCTGCTCCTGCATCACTTTGTTCCTCTCCCCAATCTTTACACACAGACAGCCAATTGCACATACACTCCGTCTCGTCCAGCAAGGCGTTCACTCCTTCGCCTGCTCATGAATTATTTATGCTTTTGCCAGGACTCTTGCACAAGCGTGTTCCTGAGCCCCAGATGCAGACTCATGCACTCTATACCCACGCAGAAATTGAGAAAAGTGCTGATTCAGAGGGGTGTGTGGAGCCCTCTCCACTGCTCCTATATGGAGGAAGCAGCGGATTGTGTTACTGAAGCAAAAAGCCTCCTCTTTAATCCATCATTGATCGTTACATTAAGTACAATAGATAAAGTGTGCAGGATGTACTAACCTTTCCCAAGCAATATGGAGCAGGTACCAGGAAGCTCTTGGCAGAAAATTTTACTATTTAGAGACTGAGCTGTATATATTAATCTTTTAAAATTAGCCAAAATGCCAAAATTGAAAAGGGATGTTTTCCCTCCATGTTTTGGGAAAGTAACAGAGGCTTCATCGTCTTTAAAATTACCAAAAAGTAAATCTTTTCAATGCTTTATCAATGTGAAATTTGTATCGTGGCCAGCATAGTACAGTATAAGACTTCCGACTGGTTAATGCAGCTTTCCATTGAATGGCCCTGTTTTCCAGTCTTCGAATTGCATGGCAGAGGTCAGGTATGCATGTATGAATTGTTTATATTACATCCATCCATCCATTTTCTGAGCCGCTTCTCCTCACTAGGGTCGCGGGCGTGCTGGAGCCCATCCCAGCTATCATCGGGCAGGAGGCGGGGTACACCTTGAACTGGTTGCCAGCCAATCGCAGGGCACATACAAACAAACAAACCATTTGCACTCGCATTCACACCTACGGGCAATTTAGAATCTCCAATTCATGCATTTTTTTGGGATGTGGGAGGAAACCGGAGTGCCCGGAGAAAACCCACACAGGCACGGGGAGAACATGCAAACACCACACAGGTGGCGCCGGGGATTGAACCCCGGTCCTCAGAACTGTGAGGCTGACGCTCTAACCAGTCGTCCACCATGCCGCCTGTTTATATTACATGAAATCAAATATGACATGTCAACATTATACAGACCAGTAGAGGCAAAAATCAAAATGGAAAGAAAAACATTGCCTCACATAGTTTATGTAAGAATTCTGCTGAGTTGACGGTCTTGTGATGGATGTGATAGGAAAGATTAACATGAACAATAAACCCATCCACAGATGAACGGCCAAACTAATTACTCGTGACCTGACTAGAGCAGTGATTTCCAACATTTATGGAGACAAGGCACATATTTTACAATTAAAAAATCTCACGGCACACCAACAAACGAAAATGTCACAAAAAGCGGATACATTAATTACTGTATGTACTTCCTGCCATCTAATAGAAGAGCATTTGTTCTGTCTGTGACTAGGCCTCACTGCCATAAATAGATGAACAAAGATATATTTATTGTAAATATAAATTTTTTTGAACAATTAAGTAAATGAACAAGTCATTTAAACAGACACGTTGCTCCATCTTGTGATCGGATCAGTGATCGGTTATCGTTTTTTTTAAACACGCTGATCGGCCCCAAACATCCTGTGTGAAGCCTAATTTCAAGAGACTGTGACCTCTAAACACTCTATGATGATGATGAAGAAAAGGAATACATTTAGCTGAAATACATTACTGCAGTGGAACTATGATGATCCTGATAGAGCAGCAGGCCCACAGGGAGCGTATTGTACTTTTTATTGGGTCACTAATGGAAATCAGTGCCAAGGTAAAAGCTGTTGGCCTCGTACTGATACCTGGGGCTGGCTCGAAAGTGAGGCAAAGACTGAGAGTGCAGTAATGGCTTTTAACTGACCAGTTGATGGAATGTCTGATAATCAGAAGTGGAAGCCAATCACTCATGGGTTCTTACTCTTACTCTCAAGAATTCTACTTCTTGCCAATCTTGTCGTATTGTATTTACAATAAAACATTATGTTAGAGAACACATAGATTTTAACATAATACAAAGAGTAAGAAATCTTAGCAAGCTTGCATAGTGTTTCATCTTCTCCTTTAAAAACATTGGAATGTGTCTCTGTTATGGATTCATCATAATACTGACCAATACAGGTACAAGTAAGAACACACTTTTTGTGTTTGTGAGAGGCTAAGTGGGCTAATCAGGTATGTCATGTGGTGGACCCTGAGCTTTATCGATCTCCACCGGCAGCAGGGAAAACACACACTTAGACACATAAAAGCCCATGCAAGACGGATATCAAAGCTCTTTTGCCATTTTAAATAGCCTGATAGAGAGTATTGTAATAATATACACACCAGGCACAACATTAGGTGCCCCTGCACAATCAAATGAGATCACGAGAGATGTATCAGAAATTCGTAAGTACAAACACAATAAAGCTCAAATTTGTTGACAATCAAGCATATACTTACCTGTATTGTTGTACAGTAGTTGTAGTTTGCAGGTACAGTGGTGCCTTAAGATACAAATTTAATTTATTCCATGACCATGCTCTTATCTCAAAACACTCATATCTCTGAACATATTTCCCCATTAAAATGAATGGGGAAAAAAAACACCACAACTTTTGAAACTTTTTTTTCCCCAAAGACAAGTAGCAGTACATTGTAAAATATAGTCATAAAAACTAAAATCACTACCTCATGCCAACATCTGTGTTGACAAATCTACCATACGTAAAACAAGAATAGGGTTCACGGGAGAACACCAAGGAGGAGTCTAAAAAAAAAACATTGCTGCATGTTTGAAGTTTGTTAAAGAGCATGTGGATGTTCCACAGCACCATTGGCAAAATACTCTTTGGACAGATGAACTCAAAGTTGAATTGTTTGGGCAGAACACACAATGCCATTTGTGGAGGAAAAATGGTTCCCGTGCCCCTCCCGTTGGGACTGGTTGGGGCGGTTCGTTTGCGCTTCGGTTGGGCTGAGGACCGCCCTGGGTCTTGGGGAGTGGGTGTCATTCCCCTGGTTGGGTCGCTTGCTGGACGGGCTCACTGGCTTGCCGACCCCCCTGCCCACTTGCGGGTGGAGGGGGCCGGGCCCACCGTTCTTCAATGTGCCGGCTCAGCAACTCTGTACACCAGTTGACTAACATGCATGTGATATGGTGTTGATTCACTAATAAGTTTGGTAGACACGCTATAGGCTTTAATTTCTTGTGCTGGGACAACTAATAAAAACACAGGTTATACTAACATAGCAACTCACAGGTTCTTACAGGTGTTTAGACACTGAAAGGAATCGCACCACACCACTCGTCAGTAGCACTGCCTTGCTCATTTCCCACATCCTGTTCTGCCCTTTTCTGTCCTCTCTCATCTTGTTCTCTTCATTAGTTGTTGCATGCACCCCCGTCCCCCCACACCATCCACAAATAAGAACACAATTTGACTGTTGTAACGCTACTTGTGCTCAAATATCTGTCACTGTCTAACTATTGCTCTGCCGTGGTTCACACCCCTATAGCCCTTTCCCACTCTGTTCATCTGTCTGTCCCCTAAACCCTTTTGTGTCCGGCTGCATTTTCAGTAAACATCAGAATAATTACAAAATTAAAAAATAAGCAGAGGGAGTATTTCAAACTATCCTGTTTCACAGCAAAACTGTTCCAGCACAAAAGGCATATATGTCCACCATTCTACAAGGCCATGCAGCTGAACAGGAATCAAAATTAAAAAAATAAAATAAAAATAGGCGGCACGGTGGCCGACTGGTTAGAGCTGGTCAGCTTCACAGTTCTGAGGACCCGGGTTCAATCCCCGGTCCCACCTGTGTGGAGTTTGCATGTTCTCCCCGTGCCTGCGTGGGTTTTCTCCGGGCACTCCGGTTTCCTCCCACATCCCAAAAAAACCCAAAAACATGCATTAATTGGAGACTCTAAATTTCCCGTAGGCGTGACTGTGAGTGCGCTTGGTTGTCTGTTTGTATGTGCCCTGCGATTGGCTGGCAACCAGTTCACGGTGTACCCCGCCTCCTGACCGATGACAGCTGGGATAGGCTCCAGCATGCCCGCGACCCTAGTGAGGAGAAGCGGCTCAGAAAATGGATGGATGGATGGAAAATAAAAATACAGAAGTTATTTTGTGGTGAATAAATAAACACTCATTGAATTGCTTAGGGCGGCACGGTGGACAACAGGTTAGAGCGTCTGCCTCACAGTTCTGAGGTCCGGGGTTCAATCCCTGACCCCGCCTGTGTGGAGTTTGTATGTTCTCCCCGTGCCTGCGTGGGTTTTCTACGGGCACTCCAGTTTCCTCCCACACCCCGAAAAACATGCATGGTAGGTTAATTGAAGACTCTAAATTGCCCAGAGGTCTGAATGTGAGTGCGAATGGTTGTTTGTTTATATTCACACTCACACTGTCAGTGAGTGGGAATTGAACCCACATTGTCTGCACGGAAGTCACTCAAGTGAACCACTACACTATCTGTCACCTATGTGTGCCTAACAGTGATTCTCAAGAGTATCAATGCATCACAAGCAGTCAGTTTACAGTACATAATTAGGAACCAAAGGGGTAAGCACAGTTGCCCCCTCCCTCTGCCTGCATTCACAAGACATTAACCATTGAGCAAGGCACAGTACTGAAACTCCCCACTTGTTCCTGCATGTGTGTACATGGATCGATTGATCACAGCTTTTGCTAAGGCCAGAGGAAGTTCAGTATGCTGAGATTCTCAGATCACGTACAGCGTCAAAGGACGATCACATTAGATTGAATGAGCAAATTAGGTGAATTTTACAAGAGATGATTTCAAATGTCTGATCTATTTTTAGGCATCAGATTAGGCGGTCACATCATCTAATAAATAACAGGCTGCAGCAGTGTAGTGATTCCAGCTGCGCCGGTGTTAGCTACTTACGCAGTCAATGCTTTTGTCACTGGTCCCCTGATAGACGACAACGGACTTCTTTCCCAAATACACCCGTCCTTGAACCCCTCCCCCCCAAAATGAAGACCTTTTGCCTCTGCATCAATTGACATGAAGGCTTCTGCGGCACAAGACACTCACCTTGAGCAGACATGCCGGGTAGGTAGACTGTCTTTAACTGCAGAGATGAGCAGAAGGCGAGCTCAGCTCACTCAAAACCAGGGCATGGCTTGATCGGCAAATTTCGACCTGGACTTGAAGTTTTCTTCTGGCATTATTTGAACGGATCGGAAACGGTGGCTGCTATTTAAGCGAACTAGACGATGGAGATCGCACGCTCTGGCAGCAGGGCGTGTCCATGAAGGCAGCATCTTTTTGTTTGGCAAGTTTTTCACCACATTTAAATTAACCATGACGCATTGCTTGGTTAGACGAGTCGTCTTTTTATTATTATTTATTATTAAGTTTTGAGTCATCATAACATTAAAATCAGCCTCGTTCATCATTATTTGGAGGATGACACTAACTGTAATAATAATAATGGAGTTAACAGGCACTCTTGTGGAATGGAATGGTTTTTCGCATTGTTACATCCCTTTCATACTATCTAAGTGTCCTTATAGTGTGGAATTAGTAGTAGTATTTCAAATAGATGATTAGTGTTGTAGCTACTGTAAGGCTACGGGTTCCGCAAAATGCAATTTCAATTTCCCAAACCCACGATGCTTGATTGCCACAATATCATTACGCATCGCCTTAATCTAATGTTTGGAGCCAAATTGAAAATAGTGCACACTGAACGCTTCCCTGCACCATTGGTATGCACTGGCCGTCGTCAACAACATCATGGCCGTATGTCTTTGAATCTAGCGGGGCCTGCTGGTCAGAAACGGCGCTGCCTGCTGAGGGAAGTGCCACCGTGTCCAAAGTGAGCTCGCTCGGTTCTACTACACTTGCCAGGCGTGTTGTTGTGCGGTCACGAACGTTTTACTGTTTTATTACTCACGCTGATTCTCTCGTTACAAGGCTCGCTATACGAAAGCTCCAATCTGGATCGAGGCGGCAACAACAGGAAGAAGAAGATAGAGGAATTCTCTAGGTCTTCTCGGGAGAAAATAGTCCAGTCCAAGAACAAAATGTTCTCCAAATTTACGTCAATTCTCCAGCACGCAGTGGAAGCGGTAAGTTTTCAGCGAGCGCACGCAAAAAAAAAATCATTTCTCTTTTTTTATCATACATATTTTCCCTGTCGTCGGCGATCTAACCGTCTGTATCGTAACGTCAGCGGTGCTAACGAACCAGCATACATTGACATTTTACAGTTTATTTACGCCTGTTTAACTGGGAAATAGAACCAAATAGTACATTTTGGCAAGTTTGTTTATCTACTCGTGATATGTTGCATTTCCCCGACTAGCTTCGTGCTAATAGTAGCCAGCTGTTTGTGTTTCATCTAGCCTAGCAAACGGGGCGAGATAGCCGCTAACGTTGGCAGGTAGTTAGCCGCTAACGTTGGCAGGTAGTTAGCCGCTAACGTTGGCAGGTAGTTAGCCGCTAACGTTGGCAGGTAGTTAGGCGCTAACGTTGGCAGGTAGTTAGCCGCTAACGTTGGCAGGTAGTTAGCCGCTAACGTTGGCAGGTAGTTAGCCGCTAACGTTGGCAGGTAGTTAGCCGCTAACGTTGGCAGGTAGTTAGCCGCTAACGTTGGCAGCTAGTTAGCCGCTAACGTTGGCAGCTAGTTAGCCGCTAACGTTGGCAGGTAGTTAGTGCATTTGTGTTTTATCTTCGAGGTGTTGAAATAGTGGAACACAAGTTTGCTATTGCGCAAAAGTAGTTGCGCTGCTTAAAAAAAACATTCAGTGAGGACATTGATGACTATCGGATATGTTTACTGTGGCGTTTTTTTTTGTTTATTAGTTTTTTTTTGGGGGGGGGGGGGGGGCGTGCTGACAAATGAGTCGAGGGGAGTGACCTACCCGAAACCAGTTTTCAAAGTAAAGTCACTAGGTTTCCTGAAAACATGAAACATGGTGAATGATAAATCATTGTTTATTTAGTGCCTTAATTTGCCAGCTACTGCGAGCGTTTAGTCATAAATAAAAGTCTACAATACTTAGTTTTGAAACGTAAAACTGGAAAAATTAAATTTAAATACATTCACACACCTGGCGAATCTATGATTACAATTATGTCACTTGGACTAAAGAGTACAAATATTTTTGAGCAACTATGGTACTCCTAGTACTGTTGTGTAAACAGATATAAACGTATAAACGTATTGCTCTTGTCAGCTGATAAAAATTAACATGTATTTTATTTCTCCCTTTTTTTCAGCTTGCTCCATCGCTACCACTGCAGGAGGACTTTGTCTATCACTGGAAAGCCATTACACATTATTACATTGAAACATCGGGTAAGATCAGTTTCAAGTCTCCGTCTCTTATTAGATGGCATTATTGACTCAGTAGCTACATGATGAGTGAGCTGGAGGTTTGAGTTGGTCAAAGATTATTGCACTGTTGCAGGAGATTTGGCTGTTCCCTATAAGTAATCACAGGTTTATGAAGTAATAGCTATGAAGAAAATAGGGAAAAGTAAATCTTGCCTCAGGTCATACTTTGAAGTCCATCCATCCATCGATTTTCTGAGCTCTATACTCTTGAGAATCACTGTTAGGCACACATAGGTGACAGATAGTGTAGTGGGGTACACCCTGAACTGGTTGCCAGCCAATCGCAGGGCACATACAAACAAACAACCATTCGCACTCACAGTCATGCGTACGGGCAATTTAGAGTCTCCAATTAATGCATGTTTTTTTTGGGATGTGGGAGGAAACCGGAGTGCCCGGAGAAAACCCACGCAGGCACGGGGAGAACATGCAAACACCACACAGGCGGGGCCTGGGATTGAACCCGGGTCCTCAGAACTGTGAGGCTGACGCTCTAACCAGTCGACCACTGTGCCGCTACTTTGAAGTCGTCACATCTAATTAATACTAAGCATGAGCCTCACCTCTAGTTTGCACCCTGTAAACATAATCGTGTTTCTCTTGATTTTTGCTGAGACAATGATCATTATGGAGGTTTTTTTGGGGGGGGGTAAGGTGATTACAGTTGTTTGTAGTTGATCTTTATTGGGAATGTTGTAAATAAATACGTTATTTTCTTTCTTTATTCTCTGCACCAAAATGAAAATTCTTGACCGAAACTGAAAACCGAAATAAATTATCCATCAAACTGAATTTATAAACGTGTTTCATACAAAAAAATGCAACACAAATGGCTTTGCATCCATCCATCCATTTTCCATAACACTTATCCTCACTAGGATCGCGGGCATGCTGGAGTCTATCCCAGCTGACTCTTGGTTTGGCTTTACGTTAAATAGTTTCCCTGCTGTGATAAGTATACAGGTAATTGCAATTTGCAAATGCTTACAAGATTTGCCTGAGGCTATAGAAAACATCACTGAACCAACCTATGATGATAATGAACTAGGCACCTTATCGTGGCGTGTTTCTCTGTGCTCCCAGATGACAAAGCGCCAGTCACAGACACCAACATCCCATCCCACCTGGAACAGATGCTGGAAATTCTGAGTCAGGAGGAAGGAGAAAGGGAGTCTGGAGAGACTGGACCCTGCATGGAGTATCTCCTGCACCACAAGATTCTAGAGACGCTTTACACTTTGGGCAAGGCAGATGTAAGACTCTCATGCTTTAAATATTCCAAAAGGGGTTTAACACTGGCCAAATTTCATCGACTAACATGATGTCGACAGTTTCCTAAAACATTCAAATAATTGGGGTTGTTATGCTGGCACAAAATGTCACGGGATGTTTTCAGTACATTGTGTTGAGGATAAATGGTACGGAAAATGGATGGATATTTGAAGGCTGGTTTCCCACTAGTGTCCTCCAGGAATGAAGCAGCAGGTCCTAACTTTCTACACAAAGCTGCTAGCACACATCCGTCAACCTCTCCTGCCACATATCAATGTTCACAGACCAGTTCAGGTGTGTTGATCAGCATTTCTAATATTTGGGTCACTCTTCCCTTGTTGCAGTTTGGCCCGGGACAGGTTGTGTAACATATTTTCAACATGTTTCTGCTAGAAACTGATCCGCCTGTGTGGGGACGTACTTGCTGCTCCTACAGAAAATGAAGAGATTCAGTTCCTTTGTATAGTTTGTGCCAAACTGAAGCAGGATCCATATCTTGTCAACTTCTTCCTTGAGGTAGGTGGTCCGCACTTTATGGCGAGCTTGCGTTCTTCTTAACCCAAAGTAATACAGGACATTGGAACACTCCATAGTCTATCACTAACCTACGTTACCGTCAGTGGTAAAGTCATCATTGCAGTATTTGTATGAAAAACACTCCTAGGCAATAAATATAAAACATTCACTTGAAAACCAGTAAGTGCGGCGCTAACTTAGTGTGCCTTCTTCTGCCGTGTGACAATGTAATCGTACGCCTCTGCGGAAATCTGTATTGCTCATAACGTTGCATGTTGACAATTACATATGTCATGAACTGAGGACCCCCAGGACTACACTTTATAAATAGTATTCAGTATGATGATCATAAATAAGGGCTTAAAATGATTTATGAACATATGTAAGAGCAGAAGTCCTCATTTCTGGTGTTATTTCTAGAACAAGTCTAAGAGAAATGAGACCAAGAGTCCTGGTGGGGCAGATGGACTGAAGGACAGCGTGTTGGCTCCAGACACTGGTCAAGAACATGCAAAAGGCGGTGAGGCGCCACAAGCTGCTGCCTCCATCTCAAGTCCAACCAACAACAACAACAATTATAATCTGGTTACCTCGCTGCTCAACCTTACAAAGAGCCCCGTGAGTAACCCACCTTTTGACCCTTACGTTATTATGGGCTACCTCTGTTTTGAAAGGGTTTCTTCATGATTTGTGTCCACTGTTCAGGATGGCAGGATTGTGGTGAAGGCTTGTGAAGGCCTTATGCTGCTGGTCAGTTTACCAGAACCTGCAGCTGCCAGGTGCTTGACTGAGAACACTGAGCTCTGTGAGCTTCTGACCGACAGGCTGGTCACCCTGTATAAAGCCCTTCCACCATCCATGGACCCTTTGGACATCGAGACAGTGGAGTCCATCAACTGGGGGTAAAACTCCTTATGTTTTTTACAACTTATTCATACAGACAGTAAGTTTTGTACTATCCTGATCCATTTGTTGTCGTTTTTTTTGTTCTTTTTAGTCTCGATGTGTATAATGTGAAAGAGGATGCTGCAGTGTTTGCAGGGAAGAGGCCTCTCATCTCCTTCCTGTCATGGCTGGATTACTGCGATCAGCTCATCAAAGAAGCTCAGAAGGTCTCGAGCAGCTCCTGCTTGTTGTATGCGGAGGTGTCATTTTGTCTTAATTTGACTCAGTAAACACAAGTTTTGTTTCGTACTTTCAGTCGGCGGCATCTGTGATGGCCAAGGCAGTGCGAGAAAGATTCTTTGTGTGCGTGATGGAGCCGCAGCTTGTGCAGACGTAAGTCCTGTCTTGAGTCGGCCTGCTTTGGATTCTTCTGTCAGGATTTGCTTCTTAAGGCCTGTGTACGTGGTCACAGGTCAGAGGTGGGCATCCTCACCTCGACAGCCCTGTTGAATAGAATCATCAGGCAGGTGACGTCCGAGGCGCTGCTTCAGGAGATGGTCTTCTTTCTTTTGGGGGAAGATAGTGAGGCCGAGACGGCGTCTGCGATCGCTCAGAATCCTCTCAGACACAGACTCATCGAGCACTGTGACCACCTTTCAGATGAGGTCATCATCACATTTCATCTTCCACAGTCTGTCAACCACTGTCAGTCTTTCTCTTTTTGTTACTTTCCTCGTCGACAGTTTGTCTTCAGAAATCCTTTTTTCTTATTTCTTCCAAAATAACCACTGCCTGGGTAAAAAAAAAAAGCTTTCCAGTGACTCATGTTGACAACCAAAAGCACACAAATAATATCTGACAAGCCATTGTGCACATTGTTCTCGCACAAATGGAGGATTCATTATATCAGAGATTTGCGCCAGCGTCTGTCGGCTTTTGTTTTTCCCTGTTAGTATGCAAACACTTGGCATGTTGCCGTTGCGCTACGCTGACAACTAAACCTTATTCTTTTGCCTCACTCCCGGCTGCAGATCAGCATCATGACCCTGAGGCTCTTTGAGCAGCTCATCCAGAAGCCCAACCAGCACATCCTGCACAGTTTAGTGCTGCGTAACCTGGAGGAGAGGAACTACCTGGAGAACAAACCTCCCGAGGAGCGAGAGCCCATTGAAAACGGCCAGCCTCATGACGCTGTGTAAGGACCCCCGCCCACCCCACCAGGCAGAATCTTCTACTCACATGCATTTAGTTATTTGACTGAAATGTCACATTTTCTGTAACCCCAGTGTACAGTAAGCGACAGTTAGCATTTTCAATTTGTCATTTATATGACTGTGTAGTATGAAACAAGTCAGATTTTCCACACTCACACTTAAGTGCAGCAGTACGGATTGTTGGAATGGTAGTTAAAAGTAACTGGCAGTTAATAGTAGTAATTGTAAAAAATAGTAATTGTACCTTTCTGATGCATGCAGTCACCTGAAAAACATCACAACAAGACAAACAATATAAAGTCATACTGTACTATTGATGCACCCATATTAAAAACATAAATAATGAGTCCAGTATGAATGACTGGTATTATTGTGTGCAGAGACCTGGAGGAGGATCCGCTGTTTGGCGACGACCTCTCTCCAGACAGCCGTCTCTCTTCGTGCGATTGGCTCAGCCCCTCTCCGTCCCAGAGTCCGGACCGCTCCAAGTCTGAGGGGAAAACAGAAGTCCACAAGATCGTCAACAGGTTCACAAGCCGCTCGTCATGGGAAATAATCGCTGTTGATCCTTTTGGGATTTTAATTTGTTAAATCTCGCCGCTTGCAGTTTCCTGTGTTTGGTGCCCGACGAGGCAAAGTCGTCGTACTTTGTGGAAGGAAGCGGCTATGACACGTACCTCCGAGACGCGCACAGACAGGTGAGCGCTCACGACCCCTCAGTCATCGTCATAACCGGGAGAGCACCTTTTAAATGCAGACTGATGGATCTCCTTAGTTCCGAGACTATTGTGGAGTCTGTCAGTGCTGGGACTGGAGAGGAACCCCGAAACCCTTTGAGAAATGCAACTTGGAGCGCCCCTTCTTTGAGGGTCACTTCCTTAAGGTCCTCTTTGACAGGATGGGTCGCATTCTAGATCAGGTCAGTTTGTATGCGTCCTTAAAGCATTGTTGGGAGCACAAAATTGTCCTGTTACTTCAAAAAATCCACATGAAACGTTTGCCCAGCAATGTGTTAAATGTTTACCACTCTGACAGTGTCACTCCAAATTAATCATTTTTTAGAAACTGTCATGTATTATTGTTAATAGTAGTTGTAGTAGGCTAGGCCTTATCAAGGCAGACTTTTTGATTCAGTTCTGGTGTTGGATCTGCTTATCCTTCTCCCATTCTGCAGGTGTACCCAGTGAGGTTTCCAGTGAGTTTCTATCAGTGCTCGTCACATCCTTTTCAGATGCTTTAGCTCAGTTGCTTGAATAAGGCTCAAATAAATCAATTAGACCGCCCTGCCCTACTGGGGTGTCAGGCTGAAAATATAAAAATGTTTAGGATGAAAGCACTTTTCCCAGCGCGCACACACAATGTGCTCGAATATCCCTGTGTAATGTTGAGCTCTCGCGTCTTGCAGCCGTACGACGTCAACCTGCAAGTGACGGCAGTTATGTCCAAACTGTCCTTGTTTCCGCACCCCCACCTGCACGAGTACCTGCTGGACCCCTACATTAACCTGGCTCCCGGATGCAGGTCTCTGTTCTCCGTTGTGGTCAGGGTGAGTTTACCCCAGTCTTGCTGTCGGATTTGGGTACCAGTGCAACTGGTGTTGAGAGATTCTGGAGTCTGTCATGTAATATACTATATATATGATAATTAGAGATTTTGTAAACTGCTGGTTTACTCCCATAAATTCCCATAGAAAGTTAGTAAATTCCTGGAAAGGTTGCAACCAGAGTGACCGCTTCCTGTTGTCAGGTGGTGGGGGACCTCATGTTGAGGATTCAGCGCATCCCAGACTTCACCCCCAAACTGCTGCTGGTGAGGAAGAGGTTGTTGGGTCTGGAGCCCGAGGGCATCACGTACGTAGTGCACATGAACGCTCGCTTGTGTTTTTGTGTCCAGAGCGCGAGTGCGTTTTGAATCCGCATCTCCTTCCAGTATCGACCACATGACCCTGCTGGAGGGGGTGATCGTGCTCGAGGAGTTCTGCAAAGAGCTGGCGGCCATCGCCTTCGTCAAATACCACGCCACTGCCTCGTCGTCGCCGTAGCAGTTGGAACGCTCTTCTTACCGGGCTGCCCCAACGTCGCCGCCAAGTGGACGTCCGCACAAGACTGGTTCTGTCGCGTCTCGGTCTCAAGTGTGGGGCCATGCTCCATCACTGCCCCTCCAGCAGATGAACATGATCAACATCTGCATCTTCATTCACTGCCTAGCCAGTCATCATCATCGTCGTCATGGACCTATTGTGTTTGGGACAAACAGATGGTTGTATTTATTAGCAGTCATGGACGTCATCGCCTTCGTGTGCGAGCACACTTTTTTTTTTCTTTTTTTCTTTTTGGGACATTTTGATCTTGCCAATATTTGCCACGTTCATAGACGTGCAGTTAACATTCACCTTGGACTGTAGTATGAACAATACTGCACACACCTTTTAAAATGACAAGTCCTCGTATTTATTTATTTGCTTTCAGGTCGCCTTTCTTTTTAAACCAATGTGGTATTGGGATGCTTTTAATGCGGTTGACGAGCAGATGATTTTTGTTCATCCAAAACGAAGCTTCACCGGCGTAATCCAAAGATGTCACCATCCAATGTGGTGTGTTTAGGAGCCGGTGGACTTTTGCACATGCACTTGTTACGTTTTCGCTTGCTTTTTAGACATTTGTACAAAGATACAAAGCCTCTCTCAGTTCCGTTTTGTATGTAGATGTTCTCCCCCCCCCCCCCCGAGCTGCTGTGCTTAATTTAACTTTGAAATTGCTATGCCTTCTTACACAAACTTGTATTTAAAAGCAGTGTTGTGTCTCGGATGACACAAACGTGTACTGTACATTGTTACGTATTTTTTGTTCAGGTGTTGGTTGCTTTAACTCAACATCTTGCCACACTTGTCGAGTCCTTGATGAGTGAACTTGAGATTCTCCTCCGTATTTGGTGTTTGGCTAGTTTTTAGTTTGGATTTCAGCACGTGTGTGTGAATGCGAGAGATTAGATGCTCTCATCGTCTGGGCCTGAGCTATTGATGGAAAAGCGCTCGCACAGAGTCACATTTGCACATTTGTATTTCTTCACACTTGCTCGCTGTGTGAAATATACACCACAAAAGATATTTTTCTTCCCTTTCATAAACCAAAATCAAAAAAATACATTGTATCACAGGAGTACTGTTCCTATTTTAACAGAACTCTTGCTTGTTTTTTCTTAAATGGTCGATCATGCACATTTTATAATCAGCCATCATAACTTTGAGTGTCCAGTAGTGTATTGTATATGTACAATAGCAATATAGAATAATACTACCTGGTGTCAATGCATGCCACGGCATTATTGTCTTTGTAGGAAGATAGCAGAAGGCTGATTGTTCTCAGTAACACGTGATGCCTTACTTCGACTTCTTTCACTTGTCGTCTGTTTAGTTGCATCAGCTTGCTTTGTCATCATCGTGACTGATTGTTTGCTTTTGTCTGACTGACTGGTCAGTTGTTTTAATCACAGCAGTACTCTGTGACTTTCTCGACATGAAAGAAGAGGGAGCCTTGTTTTTTTGTTTTGGCTGTTTTGATTTGTGCAATGCAGATGTGAGACATCCAAATGAAGGTACATGATCTTCCCACCTGGTGCTTCAGTGAGGATTTGAAAAAAACAAGCCTTATGCGTTCTCATCGGCTTGATTTATTCCTCCCGTATCAGCAGTCTTCACTTCAGTGTGCTCTTGCTCAACTTTCTCCATTTCAATAAAAGATGTATCTCAGCTTGGTTCATTATTTTTGATCTTGTTTTTATTACAAAAGATTTGTACAATAAAGCAAAAAAAGTACTCCTGTATGAATATGAAGTCATATTTTTGATCAGCAGTACTGACTTCTTGACCTGTCGAAACACCTCCTTGAACAGGGACAAAGTCGTTTTTTTGGGGTTGTAAATTTACAACCTTTAACGTCATGCATGTGGAAATATGTCCAAGCTCTGCAAAGTTGTGTTAGGTGTCTTGGAAAAAAAACAAAAAAACGTACTAATGGTACAAGAATCAGCCCAGGAAAAGAGGCACTATGGTGCTGAAAAGAAATGTGTTCTTTCGGACTGATGCTGAGATAATTTTTCATTTCTGGTTAAACGGGAACTAACTCACTTTAAAAGCCAACTGGTGGTGAATTGATGACAGTGAAAATGACCACTACAGTTTTACTGAGAATTAAACAAATATTTAATTGCAATATTGAAGCTGGGTTTCTGTCATGTATTTGAACGGCCAGCCAATAAGGCAGCACACTTTGCAGCTGCTTGTGTTGTCATGTCACAATTTGAACAAAATAACCCAGATGTGTTGACAAAACATATAATGATCAATACTGAATGACTAACCCTTAAGAACAGTGGACCCTCCAAAGTCAAACCTCTCAAAATTTGGAGTTCAACGAAAGGTTTCTTGGGAAAAAAGCGTGGGATGCAATTTAATTATGCAAGACGTCAGCTCAGTGAGCAGCTAAAGGATAAACAACGCAAATGTGTTTTGGGGTGAAATGGTAAGTGTAATAGCAACTGAAATGATTATTTTTTTTGTAAACGTTAATTTACAGTATATAGCACAGAAATGACCAGAAAGTGATGCAAAAATGTTTAGAGTTTCCTTGCCGTTACCTCGCATCTTCAAATTGTGAGTAGTTTTAGAGCAGTTCACTTACCAATATGCTTGGACGATAATTAGGGATATTGAAATGTCGCAAGCCTGTACACTTAAAATTTTTAGTCGCAACTGTTTGTATGATCCATTTTCTATAGTGCTTGTCCTTCGGGGTTGTGGGTGAGCTGGAGCAGATCCCATCTGATTTTGGGTGAGAGATGGGGTACACCATGGACTGATCGCCAGCTAATCATAGGCCACATAAAGACAAACAAGGGTTCACGCTCACATTCACTCCTAAAGACAATCTAGACTGGTCTTCAATTAATCTAATTACCTAATCCCGAGTATCGGGGGCGGGGGGGACGACGACGACGACTTGGGTAAACACAGGAGAACTTGCAAACACCACACAGAAAGGCCAGAGCCCAGATTCGAACACAAACCTCAGAACAGTGAGGCTGTTGTGCCAACCACTCACACATCATTCCACACCTTAACATTATATGCTATGGAAAATAAACATTTTGAAATTACAACTTTGTCAACCAGTTTTATGGATCGTGTTCAACTTTGGAGGTTCCACTGAATATTGTGCATCAGTGTACACTACAATGGATTGTCCACATTTTCAATTTCAAGTGTGGTTGAGCGCGATGTAATTCCTATGAATGTCCACACATCAGAGCCGAAACTCCACATCACAATGATGCACACACCCCCCATGATAAAGTTGCTTGATTGTTTGTGAAGAAATCGTCCACCAAGTGACAGTATAACAGCCGATTCAAATATTTCCCGTACAGGATACATGTACATATTCACTTCTTTGTCTCATTGTCATGGACATACAAAACCACAACATAAAAAATTACATGCCATTACACAAAACTCAACCAGGCAAAAAATACAAGTTGTCTTTAAAAAAAAAAAAAAAAACTATATACATGAGCAAAAGTCATAATTCTCCATTTACACACACAAACGTGTGTGTGTGTGTGTGTGTACATTCAGACAAACGTCTTTGGCTGGTGTGACACTTTGTGACACCCAACTGAGTGTTCTTGTAATTGTATCTTCCAAAAAAAATAAAAATAGGCACACGCACACAAAAATACCATCTTACGACAAAATAGAAATCTGATGACGTGTGTAGTGATATACTTCCTATGCATTTGCGAATATATATTTATATATACCAAAACATATCGTAAAAGGGTCAACAAACACACACAGGCCCTTGATTGTGTGTGATGTACGTAAGGTCACATTGAGAAGTGTGATGAAGGAAGGCATCAATAAATAAAGACAAAGACGCTCGAGCTCAGCCGCCTCAGTCACTTTTGGAGTTTTGCGCCGCTGCGTCCAAGTTGACCACCTGCAGCTCGGTCAGGTTAGTGCTGCTGCCGCTCGACTGTGGCCCAATCACCATCTGGAACACAAACGGGGGGGCGGTTAACCGGATGGCAAACGCTTCACATTCAGGACGAGCTGGACATCAGCATACTAACAGCCGTTTCTCACACTTTCTTAAAATATTTTTTGAAAAGTTAATCATCATCCCAATGTTTCAAATATTCTGTTGTTTTGGTTTTGCACTGTAGTGATGCAGTAATAGCCATTTAATATTTAAAAAAAATAAATAAATAAATAAAAAAAGACATAGAATGGACGGATTGGACCAAGCCATTTGTAGGTGAGGTAAACAAAAAAAAGCTGTGTATAATATATGCATTTTTAAATTGATTTAGCAATTTTTATGCATTTGTGCATATATATATATATATATATATATATATATATATACACACACACACACATATATATATATATATATATATAGTGGTTACGGAAAGTTTTCAGACCCCTTAAAATTTTCAGTTATATTGCAGCCATTTGTTAAAATCATTTAAGTTCTTTTTTTCCTCATTAATGTACACACAACACCCCATATTTACTGGAAAAAAAACTTCATTGTTGGAATGTTTGCTAATTTATTAAAAAAGAAAAACTGAAATATCACACAGCCATCAGTATTCGGACCTTTTGCTGTGACACTCATATTTAACTCGTGTGCTGTCCATTTCTTCTGATCATCCTTGAGATGGTTCTCCACCTTCATTGGAGTCCAGCTGTGTTTGATTATACTGATTGGACTTGATTAGGAAAGCCACTCACCTGTCTAGATAAGACCTTACAGCTCACAGTGCATGTCAGAGCAAATTAGAATAATGAAGTCAAAAGAACTGCTGAAGAGCTCAGAGACAGAATTGTGGCAAAGCACAGATCTGGCCATGGTTACAAAAAATATTCTGCTGCACTTAAGGTTCCTCAAATCACAGTGGCCTCCATAATCCTTAAATGGAAGAGGTTTGGGAAGACCAGAACCCTTCCTAGAGCTGGCCGTCCGGCCAAACTGAGCAAGCGGGGGAGAAGAGCCTTGGTGAGAGAGGTAAAGAAGAACCCAAAGATCACTGTGGCTGAGCTCCAGTGATGCAGTCGGGAGATGGGAGAAAGTTCTAGAAAGTCAACAGTCACTGCAGCCCTCCACCAGTCGGGGCTTTATGGTAGAGTGGCCCGACGGAAGCCTCTCCTCAGTGCAAGACGCATGAAAGCCTGCATGGCGTTTGCTAAAAAACACCTGAAGGACTCCAAGATGGTGAGAAATAAGATTCTCTGGTCTTTGGCCTTAATTCTAAGCGGTATGTATGGAGAAAAGCAGGCACTGCTCATCACCTGTCCAATACAGTCCCAACAGTGAAGCATGGTGGTGGCAGCATCATGCTGTGGGGGGGTTTTTCCGCTGCAGGGACAGGACGACTTTTTGCAATCGAAGGAATGATGAATGCGGCCAAGTACAGGGATATCCTTGACGAAAACCTTCTCCAGAGCACTCAGGACCTCAGACTGGGCCGAAGGTTCAGCTTCCGAAAAGACAATGACCCTAAGCACACAGCTAAAATAACGGAGTGGCTTCAGAACAACTCCTTGACTGTTCTTGAATGGCCCAGCCAGAGCCCTGACTTAAACGCAATTGAGCATCTCTGGAGAGACCTGAAAATGGCTGTCCACCAACGTTCACCATCCAACCTGACAGGACTGTAGTGGATCTGCAAGGAGTAATGGCAGAGGATCCCCAAATCCAGGTATGAAAAACCTGTTGCATCATTCCCAAAAAGACTCATGGCTGTATTAGCTCAAAAGGGTGCTTCTACTAAATACTGAACAAAGGGTCTGAATACTTATGGCTGTGTGATATTTCAGTTTTTCTTTTTTAATAAATCTCCAAAGATTTCAACAATTGCGTTTTTTTCTGTCAATATGGGGTGCTGTGTGTACATTAATGAGGAAAAAATTCACTTAAATGATTTTAGCAAATGGCTGCAATATAACAAAGAGTGAAAAATTTAAGGGGGTCTGAATACTTTCCATACCCACTGTGTATATACACACACACAAAAAAAACGTACATACATACACACACACGCACATTTTGCTTAGTTTAAATGTTCCTTTTTTTTATACAGTGAGAGGATAGGATCTGTTCTATGAACTATTTCATATTAGTGGTGGTGTTATTGAGGAGGTATGGAGTAAAAATGTCAAAGGATTAGAAACATCCATCCATCGGTACAGCCTGAACTGGTCGCCAGCCAATCGCAGGACACATATCAACAAACAACCATTCACACTTACGTTCCCGCCTCTGGACAATTTAGCGCCTTCAGTCAACCTAACGTGCATGTTTTTGGAATGTAGGAGGAAGCCCGAGTACCTGGATAAAAGCCACATAAGCACAGGGAGAACATGCAAACTCCACACAGGAAGGCCAGAGTCCAGATTCAAACCCAGAACACCTCAGAACTGTGAGGCAGATGTGCTAACCACTCATCCAGGTGCTGCCTGTCAAAACATATTGACTAATAATAACAAGGCATTAAGGCAAATAAACCAAGTAGTTTGTGCTCTCCATGCGCTGAATAAACAGGGTGGGTGCGGGTGGTGTTTTGCTGCAAGTCACAAGCGGCTCCTCCACATTCACGCGACGCGACGGCGGCAGGTGACACATCGGTGTGCTGTTAGCGGGTGGGGCGAGGTCATGTGACATGCTGGTTGCAGAGGGAATAGCGGAGTTTCACTTGTGAAATGCAGATCTTGCCGTACTGGGTGAAGCTGCACCGCAGAGACGGGGATTTGCACCGTGCCGGGAGGCGCCGTGAGGAACACCTGCGGGACAGAGGCTGGGAGGAAGAGGAACACCCTTCAGTGGTCGCGCTCGTGTCGAGGGAAAGCTGCGAGAAGATTTATTCTGTATCATTGATATCCACCGCAAGGGTCACGGACTAGTGTTCTTGCTTGCTTCTTTTTTCACTACTAATGTCACTTTTGGCCAACTCGTAGGCAATTAAACCTTTTTAGTAACCTACTGTGCTGTACTAGTAACAATACCCGAGTAACACTACTAGAGCCAATGAGTAGGCATGTGCCAAGCACTAGTAGCCTCCATGACCCTACTACAGTAGTAGCACCGAAATGTCAACTAGCGGTTTTGCCTCACTAATAACATAAGTGTCCTACTATTATGCCAAAGGTTGTCCTTGTAGTGTGCAAAAATGTCATGCAGTTGTGGAAGGTAGTGGCTGAAAAAAAAAAAAAAAAAAAAAAAAAAAGGAACAGTAAGACAGTCGTTCTACTAGTGTGCTGAATTGTCTTGCCAGTCAGGACAAAGAGCATACTGTACAAGTACAGTGGTTCTCAATCATTTTCCTCCAAGTACCACCATAACGACCAAAATTAAATATAACACAACCATATATGTATGTATGTGTGTAATATAACTGAATTGAACATAACAAATGCACTGTGCTGGATTTAAAAAGAAAGTTGAAGCCACTTATGCAGTTGGAACATTGAATTCAGCCCTACTTTTGCATACCACTAGAGGGAACCCGCATACCACACTGAGAATCACTGTACTGTTCTAGTACATGAACCCTAAGCTGGATATTGAGGACATCGAATAAATGCTCAAATGTCTTTAGCCTAGCCCACCTAAGATCCACGCTCTTTGTCTTTTTACGACTAGGACAACAACATTCTAGTAGGCCAACTACATGTTACCAGTGAGAGAAAATTGGGCACGAGTTGACAACTGCGTGCCATACAGTAGTGCAACGCAGTAGTGAAAACATTTTTAACTACGCAGATGTTCACTAGTGCACTGACTGGTCTTACTAGTGAGGTCAAGAAGCATACTGGTACATGGTCCTTAAGGTGGATATCAAGGATATTGAACAAATGCTCAAACGGCTTTCCATCGTAAAGAGCAAAAGAAAAAATTGAAGAGCATTACATGGCACTTATGATACCTTTGTGTGTGTGTGTGTGTGTGTGTGTTACCTGCGTCGTGGGCTTGCGCGTGGGACACCTGCATGGCCGACGTGCCCTGGAAGGCGTTGAGCACGGCCAGCCCCCCGTCGGCCAGAGCGGGCGTGGAGGCGTACATCACCGTGTGGGGACTGGGGTACATCATGTGACCGGCCACAGACGACGGCACTGTCGAGGTGACGATGGTTGCCGGGAGACTCACTGTCGCTGAAAATCAGACAGGCAGAGGACATAGAGGACAACGTGTATGTGCAGGTGGCTGCCAGCAGGCAGTGCTTATCTTCAATTAAAAAAACAAAAAAAAAAAGTCCTCATTAGGGCCCAGTGTGAGCGATTTTGGGCGCAACTTGGACTGGTCGCCAAAAATCTAAGTCAAATACTACTAATTCATTTGCATTTGTATATTCTTTATGTGTTTTTATTTCTATATTTATATTATATTTATAATGAAATTCATTATGATTGACATCCATCCATTTTCTGAGCCGCTTCTCCTCACTAGGGTCGCGGGCATGCTGGAGCCGATCCCCAGCTATCTTCGGGCGGGAGGCGGGGTACACCCTGAACTGGTCGCCAGCCAATCGCAGTTATGATTGACAAAATAAATACAAATTGTTAAATGTGCAAAATGTATTATTGCACGCATACATTTTGATTTGATATTTACTGTTTTACAATAAATCAATTACATACTTAATGAAATGAATGAAAATCAAATACATTATAATTAACCAATTATAGTCAAATTAATGCAACAAATCTCACAGGACTCTTGATGGATTAAAGAACAAAACGGGCTGTATGTGGCCCACAGGACATACGTTGCCCACATCAGATTTGAGTCATGCATGTTTTGGGGGACGTGGGAGGAAGCCACAGTACCTGGAAAAAAACCCACACAAGCACAGGAAGGCCATTGCTGAGATTCGAACTGCTAACTCAGAACTGTGAGGCAGACACGCTTAACCACTAACACAGCGTGCTGCCACAAGGTAAAAATAATCCTCCAATATTTAGAGCAAACTGAAGCCACCTTTGCACCAGGTGATACAGTGCACCTAAACTTGCCACAGTGCTGCCGTGTAGTGAGAGTATGAGAACACCAACCCTCATGTGGCTTATCTGCATCAGTTACAGTATGTAAACAGTGTGCCATCATATCTGTGCGACAGTTGTAACCAGCTAAAGAATATGAACGAGACACATCGAACAAGAATGGAGGACATTTTGTGCAGCCTCTAAAGTCAGTACAGTATGAATTCCTGATGTTACAGAGTGGATCTGGCACCTCCTTTTAGACGGGGTGTCAAAAAGCAGTGTGATACAGCTTAGTTACAGTATTTTGGTGATCTTAAGAAAAGAAGAAGAAAAGATTGCCTAACAATAATATCAAGATGTTCTGAAGGGTGTGGTTTTAACTTGAAGCTTAACCCTTTTTAGGGCACCTTTTGAAATACTGTAATGAGACCAAGGGTTTTCAAAGTGATCGAGAAAGAAGTGTCCTTAACACATCGGGGAAACATACAGTAAAACGGCTGGGGCCGCCACTACGTACTTACATTAGCTTGACAGGTTGAAAAGTACCGGTACGTAATTGTTTCTTTATTTTTCTAAAGCTGTTGCAGCAACTGAGTAAAACAAGACTGATTTATTGTTTTACTGGGGTCATTGATTGCTGAGAGTACTTAGAGGAAATGCTGATCATCAAGCAGTTTTCGGGGCTTTTCAATTATTGTTTGTTAAAATTAATTCATGTCGTCTTATCAATAATTTCCATGTTTCTGTCAATTTTATGACAAAACTCTATAGTTTTGCATGTTTGCGTCAGAGGGAGGACCAAATTTAAATTAAATTAAATTAGTTAAATGTCCACAAATTTAGACTACAACTTTCGCACATTGTACTTGTATAACGGTCTTTTTCAGCTCAAGACTGAAGACTGTCCTTACAAAATAATTATATTGAAAATATCATCAATGAATGTGATGAAAGGTGGACATATTGGGGAAAACTGGCTTTTTAATTGCCTTGTAGTTGGATCAAACAAGCGAGCTAATCTTTTATCTGCCCATTTCTGAAAATGTGTATTGCTGTTCTCTAAATTTTGCAAATTGTGACATTTTCAGCTAATTCGCATAATTGACAAAATAACCGCCCACACACTGAGTTTCTCAGTCCTCCCTCGCCACTTTCAATCCTCAGCCAGACTGTCTGAAACACTATCATGTCTGATGTCTGTACTGATGCCACAAGTGAAAATCCTTCCGTCGTCCCCCTCCACAGTTTCGCCTCCACTTCTGCAAGTAGAAGCCACTTAATCAGCCTCCTAGCTCTACCGCTGGTCGTCATGGTGATGAAAGCCATAGCTTGGCATTGGTTCTGCAGAATAGCGGTAGGGTTTTGCGGTCACTCATTTTCGTGGAACAGGCCTGCCCTCTAAAAATAGGCTCTGGAATTCTGGAATGCTTCAAAATAGGGTATAATGTATACCCTACCCCAAGAATCAAGGATTACAGACACTTTATAGTATATAACTCTTGGAGTCTTTTGCGAAAACACGGAATATTTTAAAATTGTGGAAAAAGCATTATATGTCCCCTTTAAATCACATTGTTCCTCACTGACTGACTACAAGCCGTGGGCCACATACACCCACACCGTTCTTTAATACGGCCCAATTAGCCTTTTTAGGCGTTTTCCCCTTTTTTTTAATTAATTTATTGAATCAAAGTCAAATTTAGTTTCAATAAAAAAGCAAAATAAACTATTTTCCATATACATACAACAATTTGATGTAATTATTTTATTACATAATTGGTTAAATGATTACAATTGAATCAATTCGAAACAATACAACTAAGACATTAACATAAATTACTTCACATATTTATCATACACATTTTCTCTTCTTTTTTTAAGCTATGAATGACATGACCTTTCTGCACGTTTAGAAATGAAATGTGGCAAAAGTTTGCCCACCCCTGATCTACTGTCATCTACAGAGCGGGGGCTATTTTGAACACCCATTTAAGTTGCCTTTATGATTCCTCTCTAGATAAAGGCTTATGAAGACCTCGACCCACACTTGTGGGGGTAGGGGGGTGGGTGGAAGCTGTATTTATAGAGGACTCGATATACCTGTGGAGTTTGTAGTCGTGTGGGACATCTCGGGGCTGCTCTCACTGTTGGAGATGGCCTGAGTGTTGGGGTGAACCTGAATGGCCTGGAGCTGCTGAGAGACACCCGCTCCTGGAGACACGCACGCACGCACACGCACGCACGCACGCACGCACACACACACACACACACACACACACACACACACACACACACGCACACACACACACACAGGAAGTCACGCAACTGTAAAGATATTAGCCGTAGCTGTTTGTTAGTTGAAGCCATGTGTGTTTAGGTGCCTGATTGTGAGCCATTCAGTGAGTTAGTGCAGCAGCAGCAGTAGTAGTAGTAGGAGAAGCATTGGTGGCAGGCCAGAGCAGATCACCTGTGAGGGAGACAGCAGCAGGAAAGCGGAAGACAGCCTGCTGGCCCTGCTGAGGCTGAGGGGCTGTGGTCAGAGTCTGACCATGCTGCCCCTGGAGGGTCAGGGAGTGCTGCTGCAGCTGGCTCAGAGGAATGGTAGGGGTGCCGGGGGGGAGAGGAGTGCCTGCTGAAGGAGGGGGGCACGCACACGCAACCACACGGACCCAGACACGCGCACAGAACAGAGTGGCATAGGTCTGAATGTGAGAAGAAGCTGCTGTGTGGGGAAAAAAAACACCCTTAACAGAGACAGAAGCAGTCAAGATGAGATCAGAAAGCAGCAGTTCCCAATTACTGCACAAAAGGAATAATAATTAAAATATATATATATATTTTGAAAATATGTCATCTGTCTATACAGTGCGGCAAAAAAAGTATTTAGTCAGCCACCAATTGTGCAAGTTCTCCCACTTAAAAAGATGAGAGGCTTGTAATTTTCTTCATATGTATACCTCACCTTTGAGAGATAAAATGAGAAAAGAAAAAAAAACAGAAAAATATAGTTTTTTAAAGAATTTATTAGCAAATTATGGTGGAAAATAAGTACTTGGTCACCTACAAACAAGCAAGATTTCTAGCTCTCACAGACCTGTACCTTCTTCTTTAAGAGGCTCCTCTATCCTCCACTCCATTATCTGTATTAATGGCACCCGTTTGAACTCAGCGGCACGGTGGAAGACTGGTTAGCACATCCGCCTCACAGTTCTGAGAACTGGGGTTCAAATCCCAGCCCCGCCTATGTGGAGTTTGCATGCTCTCCCCGTGCCTGCGTGGGTTTTTGCCGGGTACTCCTGTTTCCTCCCACATCCCCTCAAAAAAAAAACATGTGGTGTGGTAGGTTGATTGAAGACGCTTAATTGCCCGTAGGTGTCAATGTGAGTGCAAATCGTTGTTTGTTTCTATGTGCCCTACGATTGGCTGGCAACCAGTTTAGGGTATTCCCCGCCTCCCGCCCGAAGACAGCTGGGATAGGCTCCAGCACACCCGCGGCCCGAGTGATCATAAGCGGAACGGAAGATGATGAATGAATGAATGTTTGAACTCATCAGTATAAAAGACACCTGTCCACAACCTCAAGCACGCCAAACTCCACTATGGCCAAGACCAAAGAGCTGTCAAAGGACACCAGAAACAAAATTGTAGACCTGCTCCAGGCTGGGAAGACTGGATCTGCAATAGGTAAGCAGCTTGGTGTGAAGAAATCAACTGTGGGAGCAATTATTAGAAAATGGAAGACATACAAGACCACTGATAATCTCCCTCGATCTGGGGCTCCACGCAAGCTCTCACCTCGTAGGGGTCAAAATGATCACAAGAACAATGAGCAAAAATCCCAGAACCACACGGGGGGACATAGTGAATGACCTGCAGAGAGCTGGGACCAAAGTAACAAAGGCTACCATCAGTAACACACTATGCCGCCAGGGACTCAAATCCTGGAGTGCCAGACGTGTCCCCCTGCTTAAGCCAGTACATGTCCAGGCCCGTCTGAAGTTTGCTAGAGAGCATTTGGATGATCCAGAAGATGATTGGGAGAATGTCATATGGTCAGATGAAACCAAAATCGAACATTTTGGTAAAAACTCAACTTGTCGTGTTTGGAGGAGAAAGAATGCTGAGTTGCATCAAAGAACACCATACCTACAGTGAAGCATGGGGGTGGAAACATCATGCTTTGGGGCTGTTTTTCTGCAAAGGGACCAGGATAACTGATCCGTGTAAAGGAAAGAATGAATGGGGCCATGTATCGTGAGATTTTGTGTGAAAACCTTCTTCCATCAGCAAGGGCATTGAAGGAAACGTGGCTGGGTCTTTCACCATGACAATGATCCCAAACACACAGCCCGGGCAACGAAGGAGTGGCTTCGTAAGAAGCATTTCAAGGTCCTGGAGTGGCCTAGCCAATCTCCAGATCTCAACCCCATAGAAAATCTTTGGAGGGAGTTGCAAGTCTGTGTTGCCAAGCGACAGCCCCAAAACATCACTGATTTCGAGGAGATCTGCATGGAGGAATGGGCCAAAATACCAGCAACAGTGTGTGAAAACCTTGTGAAGACTTACAGAAAACGTTTGACCTCTGTCATTGCCAACAAACGGTATATAACAAAGTATTGAGATGAACATTTGTTATTTCCACCATAATTTGCGAATAAATTCTTTATAAAAATCAAGACTGTGATTTTCTGGATTTTCCTCTCTCATAGGTCAGGTATACCTATGATGAAAATTACAGGCCTCTCTCATCTTTTTAAGTGGGAGAACTTTCACAATTAGTGGCTGACTAAATACTTTTTTGCCCCACTGTAAGTGTGATGTGATGAAGAAAGCTGCATTTATAAGTATGATGAATCTCCTTCTGGCTATGTTTTGTGGCATTCATTATGAACTATTGAGCTATTAGGCATAGGTGGTAGGTACAAAGGTACAGTACATTAAAAAAGGCATTTTATAGCAGACTGATAATTCAATCTGTTGCAGTATGTGTCAGAAAAAAACCCAACTTATTTGTACACCACCCCCTTCTCTTCCTCACTTGCATGATTTGTCCAAATGTCCCACAATCAAAGTGTTTGTTTTTAGCAAATGTCATGTTTCGTTCGGAAGTGGAACACCCTCACATTTAGTCACATGCTCGGCAGGCAGGTGCTGAGGTCGGGTGTGTTGCTCCACATGGGGCTGCCAGACAGGTGGCACAGAGCTGATATTGGAAAGGGTCTGGGGTGCGGGTGTGGGTGGGCATGTAAAGGAAGATTGGAGGAAGAGGAAGAAGCAAAGAGACTGAAGAAGGAACAGGAGGGGCATGGCTATTATTGCACTGTCAGTCAAAGTGATACAGTGGACGTCATGTGACTGTTCAGCTGTGACCAAAAACAGTGTGACAAGTACCAAGTGACATACTGTAAGAGGCAGCTCGCACAACATACTGGAGGGGAGATGATAAACATTTAAGCATAAACTACATGTTTCTGTACTGGCAAAAGCGGAGTCATGACTTAAAATTCCAAATATATAATGATATAAATTGTGCCTTAAAAAGTACCGTTAACTTGTTTTTCTTGAGGTATATTGCGCAATTCTCAGTAGATCATTCCAACAATTGCACTACTCTTTAGGCCAGCGGTTCTTAAACTAGGGTACTGAACACCTGGAGTCTGCGAAATATAGTTTGGGGTTCTGCAAAATAATTTATAATACATAAATAATAAATCTTGTATCCTTTAAAAAAGTGCATACCTACATTTGAAAAATGCCAATGAAACAAACATAATAAACCAATTACTCCTCCCTAACTTAGCTTTGGGGGAATTGAAAGCTGTGATGTTGTGATCTGCTATGCCTGTATGCGCGCAGCATTTCTAGCTAGTGAGCATAGATAAATATCTAATTCAATGTGGTTCAGTTTATTCTATTAAACAGGTCATTAATATTTAGCTAGCAATGTTCCAAAAACAAATAATTCAAATGGCATTTAGAAGTACACATGGTAGCAATGTTGAATTGGCGTTAGAATTATGAGAGGGACCTTGGAAAAATGTCTCTCATGTAACCGGTCCCTGGACCCGAACAGCTTGAGAACCCCTGATTTTGGTACCATACCTCTGTGACTGCTGCTCCAACTGAAGGGTTTCAAATAGCTTTAAAACTTCACTAGTGAAACCCAGAAATCTGTGTATAGTACCAAACGGACCTAATCTGGACTGCTTGGTGGAAAGGGGACATTTAAAAAGTGCCTGAATGTGTCCTCCTAGTTTTTCCCTTGTGCAGCCAACAGAAACCAGAACTGTCCAAAATAATCACTGTGTAAACCAATTCAGATACCCAAATCAAAGTGTGCGGCCCTAAAGTCCTCAGTAGACCTACCCAGGGTTTTGCTGGGAAAGGTTACGTTTAGTTCAGGACCACAAAAGCAGCAGCTTCACCGAGGATGTTTCATGTCATCACAAACCATGTTCCTTTTTTGAATATTCATGACTAATTATAGGCCATGTTCGGCAGCCCTCATTGCCAGATCTATTGTGCCCCCCTCACCTAATTATTCCTGTATGAGAGTGGAAATCAAAGGCTGTGAGTATGTGTGACTAGCTTTGAAAAAGCATGATGTAAACAGCCTGGCAAGTGAAGCACGACCGCCCCGAGATGACGCCCAAGATGTTGGCAAGGTTCCATTTAAATTCTAATCAGCTAATCACGGACCACACAGTCACATGGACAAACACGTCAATGCGAGTCTGAGTGATGACATTATGCAAATCGAGAAAACATGAAGAACACAACTCTCCTACATACCGGGCATGAAAGTGAAGCCACCGGGCAGCTGCATCACCCCCGTGGAGGCGCCGGTGGTCTTCAGGACAGTCCCGTTGGCGCTGACACTGGTGCTGGCAGAAACGGGCGCCAGGTAGTTGGTGATGGGAAAGTTGGGCCCGCTGCTCACCTGCATGCTGGTGGAGGTGGTGGGCACGGTGGCCTGGGCGCTGCTGGTACCGCCTGGTAGGCTGGCTACTGTGAACGTGGGTTTCAAAGTATCCTGAGGCAATAAACAAAAGTAAAATAGGAAAAAAATAAAAAAATAGGAGTAAATCATCTTTGGGTTCGGTCGAAGGAAACGACATTTAGAACAGGAAATCTTGAAAAGTTTTAATGTACCTAGACTTCATGATTTAGTTCATATGTACTCATTTTTAAACTTTTAAAATCTGATATTTTAAATCCAGTCCGAACTGATGCCGTTTTTGCTGACATCGGACCGATTTCCGATCTCAAAGATGGGATAGGGATTCGGGACACTCCTAATGGCGTTGACAATGTCTGTCAGTTCCAGAATTGGCCACTGTTGTTTACTGGCGCTGTGGCGCAATGCAAGCAGGGAATGGGATTGACTTATTTCCGGGTCACAGATTTTCAATGCTACATCCAATTCCAAAAGACGTGCCTTCATGGTGGCCATGTTGAATGTGGGGCACTGACGTGGCGTCCATATCATGATGCTTATATCTATTGTGTGTAGAGCACTGGGAGGGAGGGAGGTACGGTGGGGAGAGAGAGAGAGAGAGAGAGAGAGAGAGAGAGAGAGAGAGAGAGAGAGAGAGAGAGAGAGAGAGAGAGAGAGAGAGAGAGAGAGAGAGAGAAGCATGGATGCGGTGTTTACTCTGAGGAATACAAAACAAGTCTTTGGAGTCTGGAACATGCTACTGTTGGTACAGTAACAGATTTTTTTGTCAAGCCATTTGCATTTGGCAACAGATTTTGAACTAGGAGGCACACAAATTCCCCGTGGCTTATGAAAGCGACTAGCCTATAATAAGTACTGTACGTTAACAATGCCACCATGACCATGCATACCGGCTTGGTAAGTTTGGATAAAATGTGACACTTTCAAACATTTAAGCTTTTTAAAATATTTTATTTACAGTAACCTTGTACTGTACTGGGCGTTTTAGGCCACGAAAAAACCTACAAAACAATAATTTTGGACTATAGTAAGGGTGCATTTGGCTTAAAAAAAGTGCTTCAATGTTACGGACAATCGGCTATATTACAGTGTAGCACCTCAATAGAGGTGCCACTGTACTAGCAGAGTATAACTGTTTTGGAAGTTTAGTCACACAATACGGTCTTACCTTGACTCACAAGTTAATTTGTTCCTAGACCAGTCAATTTTAATTTTGAGAAATTAACTGGTTTTACAAAGTGTAATTACTGTGCAAATTTGGGATAAGCTCAAAGTCACAACAATAACCTCAACCGTAACGTTGTATGTGTCCCTTTATGAGCATGGCCTCGTGAGTGATGTCAGGAGCTGGAGTCGGATTGGCTTAGTTGGTTGCATTAGTCTGCGTGTGAGCGTCTGCATGGAAGTTGTGGCCTTTCAGCAGTTCTTCGCGAGTGTTCTCATTTTGTATTCGACTGTTTGTTCCGTTCAATAAATGGCTGGAAGTGCATCGGCGACTGCGGCTCTCCTTTTTTTTCTGATCCCAGTTCACTCAAGAATGGCGTATCTTAAGCTCCCTTTTACAACTAAAATCTTGGCTTACAACACAAAGCAAAAAAACAACTGTAGCCACTGTACATAATAAAAAAAAAATAATAATAATAAAAATAAAAAGCCAATCTGGGTTTGGACTATTTTTTGGGCAGCGTTTGGTCTGTTAAATTTAAGGATGCCAACGTGAACCAGGAGCAAATGCATAACAGTCCATGGTGTACCTACTCCTTGACCTAAGTCAACTGGGATAGGCTCAAGCTTCCCTGTGACCCTGAATAGAACAGAAATCTAGGTTGCATTTTTGTTCTGCTTCTCCACACGTTTGTGGTAGCACCAGACTTTTACTTGTGGGGAACTACAATAACACCATTAATGGGGCTTTTCCTCCCAAAAGCAGCTGGATGCACGGTGGGAAGTAAGAGGGAGGTTTCAAAGTAAACACAGTATTTTCAAGGATCAATGGATAGGCGACACGAACCAGACGTGACACAAACAAGGAACAGAAAATAAGCTGGCCTGGAACCCCTCTAATTGCATCCACATGGACAACTACAAGTTCAGTCTTTTGCTTGGCAAAATCGTAAAGTTGTCATTAGTGATGTTGGTCTATTGAATTGGTATCCTGGATGAATTAGGTTATTACATTTTGTTATGTGTCTTTTAAATACATTGGGCATTATTCATTCATCCAGAATAATAAAGTTCAGCTCCATCCAAACAAACAAACAAAAATGTGTTGCATTACCATAACAACCATGGGCAATCTAAAATCCTTACAAAAGGTGCAAATGCACACAGAAACGTATGATTGAATGACATGTGACCACACATTATGCTAATGTGAGGAGCCATTGATGAGCACAGCAGGATGTTTTGCTGAGTGGGCTGCACAACAAGACAAGGGCAGAAGATTGGACCCGACTGTAAAATAAATAATTTAGTTTCCATTTATTTGCAACAGCCCCATGAGAATCCATCAAGAAAATGCAGAAGCAACATACGATTGGAAATACAGTGGTCCCCTGCCTAGTCACGGTTGCCTACTCATGAATTCACCTATTTGCAGATTTTTGGGGCAACCTATCCTCCATTATTTTCTGAAAAAACGTTTTTTTTTGTGCTGGAACACCCTAAAATGTCACATGATGGCAGAATAGCCCTGTCTAGTAGACAGTATAGTAGTCCTATGTTTCTATTAGACAATGCTTTGGCACCATCTTGTTGCCAATGAACTATTGGTACCTTGACTTATAGGTTTTTTGACATACGAGCCATCATGTGGCCAAGTTTTTGGTTTGATTTGAGAAATGAGCGCTATATGGTGGCAGCGACCACAACTCTACTCACTTTGGCAGATGGTGAGCAATTCCTCATAAGAAGAGGCTTTAAGCTTTTGATTGCCACGCCCACTCACCGCATGTATATGTGCAGTTTGGGTGCATTTTATTTTTTTTTAAATCATATCTGTAAGCCATTTTTTTTTTTAAGGGTAATGTTGTAAAATGAGCTTGAAATGATATTAACGTGTTGTGATTGTACCAGGTATGGTATATGCTAACTTCTATAATTAGAGAAGGGTATTGGACTAGCATAGAAGATCTAGTGTACGGCTCTGGGAAGTGCATCCACCAGTAAAAATTACACAGAACAAATTTTACTTTTTACTGGCTGGCACATTATTATTTTGTAGAGCAAAAATGAACAAGATATTTACAATATTTACAAATCTGCAGAGAAGTTAGGTTCAATAGAAGTTCTAGAAACCTTTAGGAAGTTCCAGAAGTTATGGAAGTAGGAAATGTACTTAGACTTAATTCATCATTTGTTTTACACAAATAATAATTTCACAAACATTGCAACAACAAGGTCAACACAGTGCCGTGTACAAAATACTCCGATCACACGTTTCTTTTTCCGCTGGCAACCAAAAAGTCCCATTTATTTACACGTCCATATGCGCACAAGAAACAGTTCATGTGAACGTAAAAAACAATCAAAGGGAGGTGGGAGAGGACTGGCTGTCACAAACCCTTTCGATAGCGCAGGAGGATGTTGTTGAGCAGTAGTTCTGGCTCTTGGGCTTAGCTCACTCCCCAAGAGATTTAGCCATTGAGCATATTGACAAAGCAGCATTTAAAGAAAGGCTTCAGACTTTTAAAAAGTAGCACAAATCTTGAATCAAAACAGGTTGCTTTGATCTATACTTGTGTTGTTATTAATGTTGCTACTTAACACTTTTTCTTAACCAACTGGAAACTAGATTGGCAGTATATTGCCTGTAGAGGCATTCATGACTGTTGACATCTCTGTGCCAAATGTTTAATATTTAAGTGCAATTTTTGTGAACAGAGCCTGAGTCTGTTTTATTGATATTTTTTTATCTAAGATATTTTATTTATTGTTCTACATTACAATGTTCATTATTCTTAGAATTACAATTAAAAGTGAATTGTTCTTAAAAAGGATGTACTTACAATATTATGCTCTAATATTATCAGTGGCATAAAAAACAAGGATATTATCGTTTGTCGTGATAAGTTTTTGGGAAAACATATCATTTGCTATAGTGACAGCCCTAAACAAATAATATATATTGAGAGAGAGCAAGAGTAATGTATATCACAAAAATATTGTACAAACAGTATAAAAGATGGAGTAACAACTGTAATACAAAACCTGTATTCCATGATGATTAAGTTGCAGTGACACATTGTTCCCGGGTTGGGACTCATTGTTTCCATGACATATGCATCCCACGACTCACATAGTCTCAAGTGTAAATTGACGTGACAGACATGGGGATCTCATCTCTTTATCACAGAGCTTCACTGACCGCACTGACTCAACACATCGGTGCTTGTATTTGATGCCACTCAGAAGATTAATAATTAATCAAAGTTGGCCTTCTCACACCTGTGACACACACATAGCTGCACATGTGTGTTTTGCTGTGAATCACTACACGTATACACAAACAGCGTGCTGAGTGTGGAGTCCATCTCCAGATCTTGGCTCTCCTGAGGGCCTCTGACAGTTCAAGGTCCTTAACCGCTTTAGTTAGTGTTAGTTAAACAGCAACAGCAAAAGGGAACGGGGGAGGGGCCTCACAAAAGGACTCGCAGTTGTCATGTACTTCTAACTTAAAAGCGACAAAAAAAAAACCCAGTACTTAATCAACCATTTGCTACTGAGCATCCAGGAAAAATTGGCCGTGAGGGTCTAAAACCCCAATTCCAATGATGTTGGGACGTTGTGTTAACCATAAATAAAAACAGAATACAATGATTTGCAAATCATGTTCAACCTATATTTAATCTAATACACTACAAAGACAAGATATTTAATGTTCAAACTGATAAACTTTATTGTTTTAGCAAATAATCATTAAGCTAGAATTTTATGGCTGCAACGCGTTCCAAAAAAGCTGGGACAGGTGGCAAAAAAGACTGAGAAAGTTGATGAATGCTCATCAAACACCTGTTTGGAATATCCCACAGGTGAACAGGCTAATTGGGAACAGGTGGGTGCCATGATTGGGGATAAAAGGAGCTTCCCTGAATTGCTCAGTCATTCACAAGCAAAGATGGGGCGAGGTTCACCTCTTTCTGAACAAGTGCGTGAGAAAAATAGTTGAACAGTTTAAGGACAACGTACCTCCTCAACATATAATTGCAAGGAATTTAGGCATTTCATCATCTACGGTCCATATCATCATCAAAAGGTTCAGAGAATCTGGAGAAATCACTGTATGTAAGCGGCAAGGCCGAAAACCAACATTGAATGCCCGTGACCTTCGATCCCTCAGGCGGCACTCAGGAACACTTCAGAAAACCAATGTCAGTAAATACAGTTTGGCGCTACAGCCGTAAGTGCAACTTGAACCTCTACTATTGAAAGCAAAAGTCATTTATCAACAACACCCAGAATCGCCGCTGGCTTCTCTGGGCCCGAGCTCATCTAAGATGGACTGATGCAAAGTGGAAAAGTGTTCTGTGTTCCGACGAGTCCACATTTCAAATTGTTTTTGGAAATTGTGGACATAGTGTCCTCCGGGCCAAACAGGAAACGAACCATCCGGACTGTTATGGATGCAAAGTTCAAAAGCCAGCATCTGTGATGTTATGGGGCTGTGCTAGTGCCAATGGCATGGGTAACTTACATACATACATACATGAAGGCACCATTAATGCTGAAAGGTACATACAGGTTTTGGAGAAACATATGCTGCCATCCAAGCAACGTCTTTTTCATGGACGCCCCTGCTTATTTCAGCAAGACAATGCCAAACCACACTCTGCGCGTGTTACAACAGCGTGGCTTCGTAGTAAAAGAGTGCGGGTACTAGACTGGCCTGCCTGCAGTCCAGACCCGTCTCCCATTGAAAATGTGTGGCGCATTATGAAGCGTAAAATACAACAACGGAGACCCCGGACTGTTGAACAACTGAAGCTGTACACCAAGCAAGAATGGGAAAGAATTCCACCTACAAAGCTTCAACAATTAGTCTCCTCAGTTCCCAAACATTTATTGAATGTTGATAAAAGAAAAGGTGATGTAACACAGTGGTAAACATGATCCTGTCCCCGCTTTTTTGGAACGTGTTGCAGCCATAAAATTCTAACTTAATGATTATTTGCTAAAACAATAACATTTATCAGTTTGAACATTAAATATCTTGTCTTTGTAGTGTATTAGATTAAATATAGGTTGAACATGATTTGCAAATCATTGTATTCTGTTTTTATTTATGTTTAACACAACATCCCAACTTCACTGGAATTGGGGTTGTACTTTGAGTTTAAGTAGTGACTAGTAAAATCATGCAACTGGTTATTAACCCATGATGATGATAAAAATGAAGTAGGAGGTGAAAAAGAGGAGGAGGCGGTGTACCAGGAGAGATTCAGTATGGTGACCGTGGCATTTATCACACCCCCTCGCTCCCATTGTGCCACAGAGTGTGCATGGGAGTGTGTGCATGTATGTGTGTTTGTCAGACCAAGCTGTCTTGGCTGAAGGGACAGGGGAGGGGACAGGACTGCAAACAGCTGAGGATACCGACAGCTGGCGGGAAACCCGAGCACCGCACAGGGGGAATTAACCCCTCGCTGGCTAACTGAGGCCACTAAGAAAAAGATGATCACCATCTGAGGGTACGCTTATACGACCTACAAAAACCAAGTAAAACTTTCAAAATTCCCATACTGATGATGACAACAATCCCTGACATTGCAAGACCAGCAAAAATGATGAGTGAAAATTCAGCCAGGCCAACAGTTTCAGATGTAACTTTGTAAAGAAACACCATGCCTTCTAAATATGTGAATGAAGTTCAATGAATGGGGCTATCATTGGCAGCAGCCTCTCAAATATCTCCGGATGCAACCTGTGAAAATATGCAAAGGATGCGTGATTACCAATCATTTGTCATCTTTGTCATTGGGAGCATGAACCTCAATTTTGTGAATAGATGGAGATGCAAAAGCCTGCATTGCTGTCCAAAAGCCTGTTTCGTTGGCCACACTATCAGTGTGACCTACATTATCCAGGGTGATTGAAAAGTAACTCCCTATTTTTAAGTACTTGTAATTTATTTCTGAACTATAATTTTTACAAGAAATGAACATGAGAAGAAAGTCTATCGCATGGAGTTTTATTTAAAATTCGATTTGGGCGCCAGCATTAGTCACCAGTTTCTCAAGCCGCCTGGGAACCGCATTAACTGATTTCACAAGGAACTCTTGTGGGATGGAAGACAACTTCTCGTATTCGCCCTTCAAGTTCTTCCAAAGTCGTTGGTTTGGTAGAATAGACTTGCTCCTTTAATCATGGACCATACACAAAACATTTTAGAAAAATATTACAACATATGAAGAAATAAGTATTTTAAAATAGGGAGTTACTTTTCAATCACCCTGTATAATTAATTAGTACTGTTATCGTGCATATGCAAACTCACAGATGTTAACTGGCTCACTGCTTTGTTTGACCATGTGTCGACTGTTCAATTGGCCCTTCTATCAACAGCACAGACTTTCCGTTCACTGTCAAGACAGTGCATGGTAAATCCCACAGCATTATAGGGAGCTTTATGCAAGGATTCAGATCGAGGAAAATTTCTAATGTACGCAGTTCAGGTTCCTGTCTGCTCGGACGGAATCATTAAATCCACCTCTGATACAATTTCGGAAGATGGCAAATTTGCGGCTTAACATTACCCACCCATCCTGCTACCTCGCACATAGGACAGCGGGCCCAAGACAAGAAAAAGTCATCTTGGCTGGCTGAGGTTACAGGGGCTTTGATCTGAGACATGATGGAAGTCTGAAGCACGTGAACAAAACATCTGACTGAGATTACACTATGACTATTAAACTTCCACATACACAACAAAACAAACAATTCATCAATGTCTATTGAAAACTATATACACTGGAACCCAATCCCTTGAAGGTTTTATAATTTTGGAATTTGAATCCAGGCAACTGTTTTACCCAGCAACAGATTACCATATTTTCTCATGTATAATGTGCATTCCCCCCCCCAAAAAAAAAAATATTGTTAAAAGTCAATAGTTCGCATTATACATAGGTATAGGGGAAAATGAAAAACACGTAGCCATGTAGAGGTTATGAAAAAGCTCTACACTTATATTCCAATATCCCACCACGACCTAGAGTTTATGAAAAAGGTGTAGTTTACATTTTCATTCCAATATGACAGGGGTATATATGACTGCATATATGTACAGTTGTGCTCATAAGTTTACATACCAAGGCAAATTTTGTGAAATATTGTTTTTTTTTTTTTTTTTAAGTAAGACTGATGACAAATGATGACTAAACAACAACCATCATTAATCTCTTATGGTTACGTTTTGTTTAATGATAATGCTTTTCTGAAATGCTTGACAGTTTAATTTTAATCCCATTAAAATAAAATTAAATATGTTTCGCCTGGTCCTTCATGTTTTCTTTAAATAATTGTACACATCTTACAAATTCTGCTTGGGTAATCAAACATGAGCACAACTGTGTGATTTCTCATTTATTAAATAAAAGTAGGGCTGTGAATTTTAAAGCAAGAGCAAGTAACTAAAAAGAAGAGTATTACATGTTCAAATAAAGTGCTTAACTTCAGAATAATTATTTGAAAAAAAACTAACAAAATACAGATAATACTTCATGGTTTGATTATATGGGAAGAAGCAAAATCATGCATTGTAAAAATGCATTATACATCGATAGAAGGGTTTTTTTCAGAATTTTCAAGTCAACTTTGGGGGTTGCGTATTATACATTGGTCCGCATTATACACAAGAAATTACGGTGTTTAGATTTCCATTATTTGGAAGATATTTTAATTAATTACAAGTCAACAAATGACCCTGACTGGATTGTGTTCCCTGCAAACATCATTCTTTGTTCACATTTTCAGGCCTGTTTGGAGATTTCATCCATGACGTACTGTTTTACAATATATTAGATAAGACCGAGAGCTCCTCTTTGTTGGCGTTGGACACTCAGAAGAATTAACATTAACATGTAGATTATGTGACATACAACATTCAATTTAACCTTTAAGAATAATTAAGAACAATTCCTATTAACAATTTGCTTTAAAATTAAACTTCCTACTGCTCATATTGCTTTAAGGGTGGGGATAAGATAAAGATGCAGCAGAATGTGACAAATGAGAACGGAAGGAGGGTTGGGGAGATGTGTGCATGAAGGAATGAATCAAACAGCATGACTGCTCACAAGAGAATACATTACAAATCCTGTAAGACGCCATAACACATTGTATAGCATTGATTTACTAGGGTGGCAACACATTTCTTTGTTGACCTCTCCTCATACCTGCTGACACCACAAAAACTGCAAACACAAAAGAGGGTAGTTGTAATGATGAACTATTCATTCAAAGTTTAAGGTGACAGCTGGCAGAGAGCTCTGGTGTTGGTCGAACGGCCCATTGTACAGTGTAGTGGTGGCTGGCCGGCCCTCATCTAATCTCCCATTTGCTGGATCTCATCTCCCAGCCTGTCACCCTGCCAGCAACATGGAATTCGCAGCTCCATTTGGGACTGCTAAAAAAGGCAAGGCAGCCCAAGTGGAGGAGGTGCAGCCAATGACTGCTGACCTGTCCAGTTGCTTGCTGTAAAATAAGGAGGTAGAGGGGTGGGAGAGATTGTGTGTGTGTGTGTGTGTGTGTGTGTGCGCGCGCGCGCACACACACACACACACACGTGTCCGTGTGTGTTTTAGGTGTCTGACATAACGGTACTTTCTTTCCCCATCAAACAATCCAACTCTCTAGACCTGACCACCTTCATAGGAGTGATTATCAGCATGTCACCCTCAGAGCCTCATTCCGATGGAGGTTGACAGTTCAAAATAATTCACTAGTAAATTATCTAGTTTCTATTTCCCCCTCAAAGTTTATGCTCAACAAAAAGTTTGTATACTTTGTTAAAAATGTTGACATAAAACTTTATTTCACATTGGAGATGATTCATTTTCCCAAATGACAAAACTATGATACCCACTTTTTAAACCTATTGGGTCCATATTAAAAATCCATCTCAAGATAAAACTTCACTATCAGGAGATTAATCAGGAGCGGTAATTCAGATTAATTTAATTCAAAGATTTGCTAAGGGACTTCGATTGGGAATGAATCACACAGAAGCTACACAATATTTCCTGTAAACCTACGCTACACATGGCACTGATTTCCTAAAAAAAACATACTAAAGTTCACTGAGTGTAAATAAATAAAAATGCCTTGCCTAGTGTAACAGGTCAGGAGCAATGTGAGCATTGTCAGCCCAGGAAGGTTTCAATTTCATTGGAAGAATTGGAAGTCATTTAATGTAGCTATGGTGCAACATTGGCAGATGGCAGTGACATTCTATTAAAATGGAGGACCAGCACTAATAAATAAAAAAAGATTTTATCAACAACAATCTGCATCACAGCATTGCTAATTCTTCGCAACAATGATATGAGATAGAACAAGAGCCCTCAGACCTATGCCAAGACTTAACATTATTGATTCAAAGAGATATTGGTTCTGAGCATATTATGTTTCATTGAAAATGCAACCAGGCAATAACCTGGAGTTGAGCTCAATGAAACATGGCTTGACATGCCATAAAGAGTCATGGGATATTTGCATTTTTTTGTAATTTATTTTTATTTTTTTTAAACTTACTAGTCTTTCATTAAAACAAAGTAACCCATGCCAATGAAAACAATTTCCCTGGAGCATGATGCTCAGCAAATGTTTTAGACATAAAATGCCAAACTGCAGAACTTCTGCCATATTTTTTAAAGGGGACATTATGAAACAACTTTTTAATCGCTTATAAACAAATTGTTGGGTCTCTGGGTCATGGGTCCTCAAGCATGAAATTAAACAACCAAATATAGCGTGAGTTATCCGCCTGTTGCTGAAAATGTGTCTGTGAGTGAGCCGTTCTAAATTGATGACCTACAGTTACGTAACAGTGGGGCTATTTTACATAACCCTTTAACACCTAAACCTCAAAATGTCTGCCTGGACTTTTTTACTTATTTTTACTATGAAAGGGTCAGAAAATGTCCTGTAAATAAGTGCTTTTGCCCCTTTTTCCAGAAACTTTTTAAATATCTAGTAGGTTTCGGTTAGGTTATCCCCGACGCGTCGGCGATTTAACAACCCCCTCCGAGTTTCTGTGCCCAAGACATGGCAGCAAGGCTGGGCGAAAATCTGCCAGTTTCAAGCCACAATTGGACTACACTGTCGGTAGCAACGGTTAGTTAAGTTTTGTAGGATGCACATTAGCTTCTGATAAGCGACACAGGATTTTTTGGTGAAGTTGTAGACATGGTGGGCTAGGGTTAGGGGGTGTTTGTGATAGAAGTTTACGCTGCATGCACACACTAACTGACAAGTCTATTAAATGTTGTGTATGAAGTGCCGCTTCCACGGGTGAAAATGTTCTTGTTTTCTTTATGGCACTGCCTTTTTCAATCTCATCTTTGGTTGTCATGGTAAGCCGTGCTCAGCGTTGGCTCTGCAGTGGAGCGAATGGGGTGGAATAGGACCAGCCAAGTTTCAGAAGGCTTAAATAATGGGGTGTAAAGTGTACTGTAATTCTTGATCATTAGGGTATTTTGATGAAAATGTCATATACGTGTTATTGCGACATCTGGAAACTGTTTTGTAATTAGTGAGTGCATAATGCCTCCTTTAATAAGCTATACAGAAAACATCAGATCATGCCTGGCTCGCTAATCTCTTCTTTTTTTCTTTCCCTGCAAACCACTTCAACCTGAACTGTTTATACGACTTTAGGCTATGACGTACAGCTCCCAATAAATAGTGGCCAGAGAGCGCAGAGGTGTACACACTATGCAACCTAAACGCTGCACTGAAAACATGCCTGGGAATTTTGATTTAATATTGCATGATACTTGCAAACCACTTGCAAAATGTCTATGCAACGGCAAGTAGTCTGGCTCATTACTCTGTGATACAAATGTTTAAACTATGAGGAAAAAGTTAAAACTGAAATTTGACAGACCATTGTCAGTCCGATGTCACGTATACCCGACATACACTATGTCAGAGTACAGAGCTCATTGGCTGAAGAGATTCGGATAGAAAGGTTCAACTGTCCATCTATCCATTTTCATTACATAAGGTCAGGAAGTCAGGTTGACCTGGACCAGTCGCCAGGGAATTGCAGCTGGTTCAACTGCTGGCACCTTTTTAAATCCATGTTTAACTCCGTAACAGCATTTGCCTGATTTTTTTTTTTTTTTTACTACATATAGGGCCTGATTTACCATAAAAATGGGTGCCAACTTGATTGCTCAAGCAAACAGATGTGGAAGCTGATCTAACCGGGTGCACACAAGATTGCATCTACCAAATGGGCAATATTACCGCACAGAACATTTTGCATGTTCTGGGAGTATATGAAAATAGATGAATTTGTGATTTACCAAATCTGAGACTAATTGCGATGGCTGATTTTGAGTCTTTAAATACGACATCTGAAACCAAACCAAACCAGCATGCACAGCAGTGTCAGCGTAGTGCTGGCAAAGTGAAAGGCAGGGAGGAATTTTCTGCAAAAGTAAAAAATAAATAAAATCTATCATGTGTGAAAATTTTTTTTAAATTAGTTTTAAATAAAGGAAGAACTGTGCTTTCATTAACAAAAGCATCTTCAAGCATAACCCTCACCCAGCTCAAAAAAATTCAAGCAAAAAGTCACAACTTTAATGGATGTAAATCATGAAGCTGCTATCAAATAAGGGATCCTATGTCAAAATGGAACTTCACTTATGATGTTTTTGATTGAAATAGCTTTCGAGTTCAGTAAATATGACCTCCTAATGCTGCAAATTCAATGACTATTTTCAGTTCTTTAAAACCTGTCAAGTTGGAACTGTTGTGCATTTTAAGTTTATTCTTCAAAATAGAGTGATCACTTGGAGGTTTGTTCAAAAACATTTGAATTATATTCTGACAGTTGATGACTTAAAAATTATGCAGTCATTTGTATCAACTTTTTAGGAAAATGAGAAAAATATAATTTGCACAATAATTTGGAACACAGTATAGATACTACATCCTTTTCCCATAAAATGAAACTTGTTTAAATTTTGTAGAAGCATAAAAGCAAATTAAATCGATTCTTCCTTGACCTTGTGCTTTCTTTTCCAAGTAGCTGACAGATGAGCTATACAAATTAATAAAAAGTATATCAGACAACTATTGAATAGACTTTACACCGATCTCATCGGCTTGATCGGTATCAGCCGTTAATTAGCATTTTATGCTTATCGGCTTTCACGTCATAATTCGCCGAACCGATCAATGACGTCATCGATCGACTGCGCAAAAGACTTAACTCCGCATTGCCGTCGCGTATCAATCCAAAAGCTAGTTTACTTTTAGCCTTGTCACGCAATTTGTGGCGTAGTATTCTAACTATCTGACGGCCAATGATGTTTTTTCAATCTTGTCGGTGAAAAAAGACGTCGTTGGTGTGGGACTATTTGCGATGTCTCAGACAAACAACATGCAAGTTATTTGCAGTCTGTGTACAACTGAAGTACGTCGTGGGGAACGTCATCTCAATGCTTCAACACAACAAATTTGATCGGGCACCTGAAGAATGTACACAAGGAGGAGCATGCCGTGTTCAAGCAACGCAGCGTGGAAAACAAAAAATCTGTCATGTTGTAATGTTTATTTGACCTAAACATATGTCAGTGGCCAATCCTTGAATGCCCCCTAGAGGTCATTGATGGTTTAACTTTTGTCTTAAATGAGAATACTTTATACTGGAGAATACTCAGTATACAGTACACAAGTATAAACAATAAATGAACAAGTCATGTAAATAGACACATTGCTCCATCTTGAGATCGGATGAGTGATCGTTTTTTTTTTTTTTTTAAACTTGCTGATCGGCCCCAAAAATCCGGATCGTGTAAAGCCTGGTATTGAATTTACATAACTAATTGTCCAAGTATGACTAAAGACATCAAACAAAAAAATCCGTGCAACCACTATTTCAAGTGGTTGAACTCTAATCAGAAACCTTCAGTGCTTCAGTGTTCTTCAAGTGCATATATGCTACTAAAGCATATGTACAAACAGTAACTTGATGTTCAGTCAATGGTGCTTTAAAAATAAGTATTTTTTTTGTTTGTTTTTAACTGAAATCTGCTAGTTTAACTCCTACAACAAATTTAATATACAGAGCAACCTCAACATCAAAAACTATTTTTCCCATAGAGAAAAACAAATACAAATACTCTGTTTCAGGGTCAAACTGCTGCCATCTAAAAATGTGCACAGGCATTTTGAAGTAACACTGTAACTGTCAAACCTGTAAAAAGAAATTTGATAGCTAGAACGGTTACAGACGGAGCATAGATTTGACTTCATGTTTGACAACTAGGGATGTCCCAATCACCTTTTTTTGCACCCAAGTGTATATCTACTGTATCGATCCATCTACTGTATATATCATGCTTTGCCCACTTAGAAGTATCTTTCGGGACTCTTTCACTGGGTGTGGGGCCACTCACATATTGCGACAAATAACTCATGAATATGCGATGTGCTTGTGTATCCCCTCACTCATACTCTCGTCCTATAGACTTTTATAATTTACATAGTCAATCCCACCACACTTCAGTTGTACAGCCGGGTTCACGACCCTTGTCCTGCATGCTTCTTCTCCTGTCCTTGTCCTGTTCTAGCTTGTCCTGTCCTTCCCTCACAGTGTGTAGCACTACAGCCCCATGCAACACTCATATTTAATCTTTCTTTATTGTAGATAATGTAATGACTTACTTTTCTTATCCTGTTTAGAATTTGTGCTTTGTCTTTTGTCTTCGTTTCTCTCTGCCTTCTAGAAACTTTGTTCTGTTCGACACAATAAACTTCAATTATAATACTAAGAAACCACCAAGGAAGCTTAAAAACTCGACTGTTCTGGCATAAAATGTATACAGATCCTCCATTCTGCTTGACCTAACAGCCGAACAGGACAAAAAAAAAACCCCAAAAAAAACAAACCAAAAAAACTATCTTTCGGCTCTGCGTGGCGTGTAGGCAAAATGTTTTCACAACACACACACAGTTTCCATGTGTCTGTTACAGGCACTCTATACCGGTACTAACCTGAAAAGTTACATATAAAACGAAGCTATTACAGTTCTTTTTGGCAAGATCTTTGTACTCTGGATTATTTTGTTAATTTGTAATCTTTAAAATTTCAGAAAATGAATAACACCGATCTTTTTCCACCCGATCTTGATTAGCTGAAAACCACGTGATTGACCCAGATTTTCGGATCAGGACATCCCTAGTAGCAACAATTGGACAATAGCACTTACTAATAACCTGCTGACCAATGTACATGTCAAGCTCTGCTGACTATTTACAGGTTTGAACAGGGCAAGGATAGTGCACTTTGTGGAGGTTTCATCAGTGGTCCCCCACACTTTAACGGAAACAACACCAAACTGGATACCAAATATCGCTCAAATGAATCCATCGTGGGCGCTCACATCAACATCCACACTCCATATCACTATATGAGTGGTGGGGTCGGTGGGAGGTGGGGAATCACAGGACTCCAAAGACAGCTGCAGCTTATAAGGAATGTGAGGGGCCTCACGCCAAGAGAGCAAGCAGGGAAACCATACCATATATGGAAACAGGCGCAATCTAAATTTTATCAATGAGCGGAGCGAGCATGAGAGTGGCTTAACATGCAAAGCTTGGTCTCCCATCCTTGAAGGAGTATGTACGTGTTGGTGAGGGCCTTGGAAAAACAGCACACAGGAGAACAGGCCTGCGAGTGTCCATCGTCCATCGGGAAAACTTAAGCCGTCTAAACATTGGAGACAATCTGGGTTTCAGCACGTGACTGCATCAAGGTGCGGACAGCAAAGAGAGCCTGCTGAATAAGAAGCGCTTGACTTCAAACTCAAAGAACTATGCGATTACGTAGAGGGAAATAAATAATGATTGCAATTGCATGATACAAAATAAGACAAGTTAACCAAAAGGAGATACGATTTTTTTCACAATGTAAATTTAAAACAGTTCCCGAATCCCAGGTGTCTTAATAACATGTCTGTCGCATGCTTTTGTCAAAATACCCCAAGGATCAAGAACTACATATCCGTACAGCATATTTCTTGCCATGGAGTAATTGGCTTGTTTTAGGGGTGGGACTGTCTTGTGCAGTCACACAGCCCTCATCACGTCAATATACTGTTGAACCAATGGTGAGCCTGGCTTTTGTTATACTGAGCTAGTGGATCTCGCCGGTGGATTCATGTCGGCTGGCTCCTTACCTCTACTGGCGGAAGTAGAGCTCGAGTGTGTGGAAAACAAGCAAGCACCAAAGACAATGAAATAATTTTTGCTGCTGCCGCACGACCACATCAAACACAAATCCCCCACCACGCACATGAGCCCCCCACTGTCAACAACTTAATGGAGCAAATGAGTGGGTGTACTTTATTAGAAGCTAACGCTGCTATCTAACGCTAATCGGTGAACCCCAGAAAACAGGCTAACGTAATCATACACGCCCACACCCCAAACACACGAAAAGCAAGCAACCAGAAATTAAATTGTTTTATCACTTGTGAAGGCAGCAAATCATCACCGAAACACACAAAACATTCAGTTATTGTAACGGTGCTGCGCATGACATTGTCAAACACAAATACCCCTCATTCCCATATCGACAACTTAGCTGATATTATAACATTGTTATCAGAAGCTAATACAGGTAACATTTTAAATGTACACTAATCTATATGCTAACGCTGCACTCTGCTTACCTTTTGGCTTTGACAATGATAGTGCTTCGGCCGCCGCATCAAAGTGGTTCTTTTGCTCTGGAACTTTTTAGCCAGCCAAGCTTCCATTGGTTAAGAAACTGTGTGGGGGTGGCTATTAGGTTAATTATAACAGTAAGGCAGACGTGAAGAAGGGCTCACTCACAGTAGGATTTTAAAGAATAGAACGATAACGAAAGATTTGCTTGGCTGTTTTGTTTTCTACTTGACGTGTGGGCATTGGACAGGCACACAGAGACCCAACTACTTTTCCACAAACAAAACTAAATTTTCCACAATATGTCCCCTTTAAAGGATATACAGTACTTTACTTGTTTTCAGCTCTTCATTTTAAGTTTGAAACAGACAAGATCCTTTTTACCCTTTTGATGGGTTTTAATGCTTTAAATAATTTTAGCTTCCGTCTCACCCCTCACCCTCTCTGGAAAACCCCTTTTTGTGATTGTGTGATTTCGGTAGTGAGCCAAGGGTCAGCGTTTGTGCACTTTGTCCCTGTACGTCATAGATGCAGCATCCCTGGAGTAGACTGTGGACAAAAAACAGCTAGGATGATCAAAACTACAAATAAACAAAAATTATTGGAATAAGTTTGGATGAGTTGTGTAAGCCGTTTCCTTCTGCTAACTTAAAACAATTACATCTTAAGAACGATGATGGGAAAGGTCTCCTGGGATAGTTGCTATGGATGGATGCAATTATGGTAACACAGCCTAAATGTTAGTCTTGCTCCAAACCAAAGCAGACAAAGCCCAAATGAAGAGCTTTTCAAGATGCTGCAGCTCAAACAAGAATCAACACACACTACTCTATGTTAATACATCACTCTGATCCATTGAGAGCCTTAGAGCCTGTTTACACCAGGCAGTACAGTTTGACTACATTTGGTACCGTACATACTTTTCTTTGCATTTATATTGTCCAAAGTTGTGAAGAATACCAAAATAACTTATCTGTATTGTCATCAATAGAAGTCATACACTTCCTAAAGGGTGGCTCTAGACATCTGACGTTTGTTGACTGGTTGACAAAGGACTATTATTGTCAGTGGAATGCGAAGAACACAAAAAAACAAAGAAAACACAAACCTTTTAACAAATGTTACTTTTCCACTGCACAGTACCCGCTCAGCTCTACCAGACAGCATTGAACTAGTTCTCTGTATGTGACTTTTGGGTATGGTACTAAAGACAAAAAAAATGTACCACTCCAGAAGAGTGGAGACTGGCGTATGATACTGCAGTGCCCAGGGAACACCAACAGGTTAAGCAGATGTTAGCCTGTGTGTTTATTTTTTTCATTTCTAGCCATGTGTGCTCAATGATGATGATGAGGGATCTGCTCCACCACCGAGTGACCAGTAACAGTAACCCCACCTGACCAGGTACAACAAATATTACCTAGTAGTACAACCCCAATTACAATGAAGTTGGGATGTTTTGTTAAACATAAATAAAAACAGAATACAATGATTTGCAAATCATGTTTGACCTATATTTAATTGAATACGCTACAAAGAGATATTAAAGATATTTATTGTTCAAACTGATAAATTTTATTGTTTTCAGCAAATAATCATTAACTTAGAATTTTATGGCTGCAACACGTTCCAAAAAAGCTGGGACAGGGTCATGTTTACCACTGTGTTACATCACCTTTTCTTTTAACAATATTCAATAAACGTTTGGGAACTGAGGATACTAATTGTTGAAGCTTTGTAGGTGGAATTCTTTCCCATTCTTGCTTGATGTACAGCTTCAGCTGTTCAACAGTCCGGGCTCTCCGTTGTCGTATTTTACGACTTCATAATGCGCCACACTTTTTCAATCGGAGACAGGTCTGGACTGCAGGCAGGCCAGTCTAGTACCCACACTCTTACTACGAAGCCACGCTGTTGTAGCACGTGCACAATGTGGTTTGGCATTGTCTTGCTGAAATAAGCATGGGCGTCAATGAAAAAGACGTTGCTTGGATGGCAGCATATGTTTCTCCAAAACCTGTATGTACCTTTCAGCATTAATGGTGTCTTCACAGATGTGTAAATTACCCATGCCATTGGCACTAACAAAGCCCCATACCATCACAGATGCTGGCTTTTGAACTTTGTATCCATAACAGCGTCCGTATGGTTCTTTTCCTCTTTGGCCCGGAGGACACAACGTCCACAATTTCCAAAAACAATTTGAAATGTGGACTCATTGGACCACAGAAAACTTTTCATCGGTCCATCTTAGATGAGCTCGGGCCCAGAGAAGCCAGCGGCGATTCTGGGTGTTGTTGATAAATGGCTTTTGGTTTGCATAGTAGAGTTTCAGGTTGAACTTACGGATGAAGCGCCGAACTGTATTTACTGACATTGGTTTTCTGAAATTTTCCTGAGCCCTTGTGGTGATATCCTATACACACATTGATGTCGGTTTTTGATGCAGTCCCGCCAATGTATTGCAGCCATAAAATGTTAATGATTATTTGCTAAAAACAATAAAGTTTATCAGTTTGAACATTAAATATCTTGTCTTTGTAGTGTAGTCAATTAAATATATGTTGAACATGATTTGCAAATCATTGTATTCTGTTTTTATTTTTGTTTAACACAATGTCTCAACTTCATTGGAATTGGGGTTGTACATTAGAGGCGTGTCGAGCATTAAATAAGCTAAATAATTGCCCTCAGCAGCCAGTGGAGTAATTTATTATTTTATTTTTTTAACCTGTCTTGTTCAGCTGCATGATTGCTTTGCAGAATGGTGGATGGATCTGTATGCCTTTTGTGCTGGAACAGTTTTGGTGTGCAACAAGAGAGTTTGAAATACTACATCCATCCATCCATTTTCTTTACCGCTTATCCTCACTAGGGTCGCAGGCTGCTGGAGCCTATCCTAGCTATCTTCGGGCGGGAGGCGGGGTATACCCTGAACTGGTCACCAACCAATCGCAGGGCACATAGAAACAAACAACCATTCGCACCTACGGGCAATTTAGAGTCTTCAATTAACCTACAAGTTATGTTTTTGGGATGTGGGAGGAAACCAAAGTACCCGGAGAAAACCCACCCAGGGACGGGGAGAACATGCAAACTCCACACAGGCGGGGCCGGGATTTGAACCCCGGTCCCCAGAACTGTGAGGCAGATGTGCTAACCAGTCGCCGTCACCGTGCCGACTGAAATACTACCTCTGCTTCTTTTAAAATGTTTTAATTATTCTGATGTTTCTTGAAAATGCAGCCGGACAAAAAAGGTTTTTAGGGGACAGACAGAGGGACAGAGTGGACAAGGGAAATAGGGGTGCGAACTACAGCAGAACAGTCTAAATATTTGAGCACAAGTAACATTACAACAGTCAAATCGTGTTCTTATTTGGGGGGCGGGGGGGGGCTGGTGATGACATGCAATAACTAACCGAGAACAAGATGAGAGAGGACAGAAAAGGGCAGGACAGGATGTGGGAAATGAGCAAGGCAGTGCTACTGACAAGTGATCCGGTGGGATTCTTTTTAGTGACTCAACACCTGTAAGTACATATGTTATAACCTGTGTTGTTGTTTGTGGTCCCAGCACTAACAATTAAAGGCGATAGCGTGTCTATCGAACCTATTCGTGAATTAACACCATATCACATGCATGTTAGTCAACTGGTGTACGGAGTTGCTGAGCTAGTTGCTTACTAAATCATATTTGGGCACTTGGACTTCTTGTGTAAATCCAGCATATGTGTCAGATAAGTCACTAATTACTGAACGCTAGAGGAAAAGATGACAATAAAAGTCTACTGAAGGCACCATTGAAATCATTTAACAAATCATGACGTCCATTATTATTAATCCAAATAACTTTTTTTAAGTGAGGACAAAGTTTTGGAGACACTTAACTGCTTTTAGCAGCTCTGTTTCTCATCCAAACCCAAAGTAGATAAACATGGAGGCGCTTCATATAGCAGGGTACGTGCTTCTCACCCTAACACAAACCAGATCTGCTGTGATTTATCTTGAGCGGTATTACGAGGCTTTCCTGGAGCAGAGGTCAGCAGGGTTCACAGCAACCTTATCGGTCTCATCTCCAGTCAAGGGCATTTTTTAATTCATTAATTTAAACAACAGCCAAGACTTTCAAAGTGTGTTTACCACAGAACCGATTATTTCCCATTGGGACTTATGGAATTAATTTCTGTGTTTGTCGAACGTTTTTGCAGAAAGATTTCCCACCATACTAAGCTTTTTTTTTTTTAAAAAAAAACAACAACAACAAACGTTTCACTGATTGCAAAGCACAGCGTGAATGTACATCACGCCACCAAAGAGTTGAAACGGTGAACTCTAAACTGGCTTTATAGGAAAATGACAAAGTAGTAGAAAAAACAATGGCGGACATTGAACATGCTTTTTTTCTTGGCTTAGATGAAGACAAGCTTTGTTGGAAAAGATTTTCTTATTACTATTGTTGCAGGGAATTGATTAGTCTGGTTCTCTCACTCAACAGAGTGGAATCTCAAAAGTCTAAAGTAGAATTCTGAGTTCTGTTAACATTTTCAGGAAGAATTTCCCTCCAAAGTTGCAAAAAAGCATGGAGTTCCCGACCTCCAGTACCGGACTGCTGCATGTCTCACAAGACCTCAATCTCCTGAAACTTTAGTAAGCATCTATAATATCAACTCCATGAGTGTGTTTTTCTTGTCGGTATTGCTGAACTGCTGAGCATAAACTGACAATTATAGTATAAGAATGGCATGAATAGGAGGTTGGTCCCGACATACAAAGTTTCGGGGTTACAATTGGCACAAGATGGCATGCTCAGTTAGAGTTACCAGTACTGCTGTTATTTTACATTTATGGCCAAAAATGTTTTTCATACAAATATTACATTCCAACTCGCGTACAAATTATGGTTATGTCACCGCAGTAGGAACATATATGCATACATCGAGGACCCCCTGTATACCGGAATAGGAGCTGTGTTTAGTCCTAATGTAAAGCAGTCGCTTTACATTAGGACTAAACATGCGAAAAGCAGTAATCTCCCTCTGCATAGTTACCTTTTATCGTACTATTAACAGCAGTTAACTTTTTATACGTGTATGAAATGCCAAGTGTCAAATAAAATGTCAACTATTATTAAAAACACGGCTTGTACAGTCAAAGATTATGATAAGTTTAAACCTGAGAACGGATTAAATGCATTTCCCAAATTTCTTACATCCTAAGCGAAAAATTATTTGAAAAAATTGGAGGTTGATCAGCTTCCTTGAACAGAACAGATTGTGTTTGACCTTGGAGGTTCCAGTGTATTTCAGTGTGTCTAGATCCACCCTTTAGCTACAGATAACTTAATTTAGTACCCTACACGTGGAAAAAAAGCAAAATTAAACTAAACCAAACTCTACTACTTGGTGGAAACAGAGCTTTAATGACTCACCTTAGTGTCGCCCATGCTCTCCGACTCAGACACCTGGTAGGTGAGGTCCGTCTCCTCGAAGCCCGTTGCACTCATGCGCTGGTCTGTGGAGGGGTCCGAACGTGGCGGCGAGTCCGGTGAGTTGAGGCATGTTTGGATCAGCGCTTTGCCTGTTTCACTGGTGATCATGGGCTGGAGTTTACGGGTGGCAAATGTGTAGACGTGACCCGTTTCACTGGCCACGAGCAGCAGAACTTGGGTTCCTGTCAGGGTGGAGAGCTCGTACGCCTGGTGAGAAAAGACCGGTACACGTCAACACTTCATTCACATAGCGACTCAATGAGAGCTGCATAACTTCAGTGCATATTCAAAGAGTAACAATATCAATGTCTCCTTAGGTGTGGTCACAAAGAAGGTCATCATTAACAACTGGATTTTTGTAAAGACACCAATTTAGACAGAACGGATCAGCAAAGCAATGGAAATTATTAAGTTGGAGATGGTTGCCATTCGACTGGAAAATAATGACATCAGTTATGCTGAAACCTGGGCACCACTGGAGAAGTACTTCATGTCTCTATAATAATTATCTGTTTGTTTTCTTGACATAAGCGAGAGATTTTTGTCTTATTTCAATGACAGAGCTTTTTCTTCTATTATCTTGTTTTTATTTTTCTGTGGGTGTTTTAAAGGATGTCGCCTACCTGTACTATAGGATGAATATACTGTAAATGGAAACATAGGCGCCAAGATCGCGCCTACCAGTGTAAGATCGCCTCGGTAACGCGCTCTCTAGTATTGTTTTTGTGTTTTTCCTCCGTCTTTGGAGACCTTACACGACTCATTTACACAAGGGGAGACCTGCTAACCATCAAGGAGGCTACTCCGGACTTTCTGTGACCAACTTTCGCAAATCCGCTCAGTTTTTTCCCCCCCGAGTTACTCACCGGAGCGGCGTCCGCGGTTTTCGGCACATGGAGACGGAAGCGGCGCCACAGAGGGAAACGAGCCGGCATTCAGGTGAAACTCCGCAAGAGAGGACACAGATTGCCGTTCCCGTCGATCCACCTCGCGAATGTACGCTCCCTACCCAACAAAATGGACGAGCTTCATCTTCTGTTAAAGGCCAGTAAAGACTTCGGACGTTCCGCGGCTATGTGCTTCACGGAGACCTGGCTTTGCGACACTGTACCCGATGGGGCCGTTATGCTTCCCCGTTTCCACATTCATCGAGCGGACCGCGACATGGAATCATCGGGGAAAACAAAGGGCGGCGGGATATGCCTCTATATCAACGAAAAATGGTGTACGGACGTCACGGTGCTTAGCACACACAGCAGCCCGCATTTGGAGTCGCTATTTTTAAACTATAAACCATTCTACTCGCCACGTGAGTTCGCATCATTCATCCTGACTGCAGCCTACATCCCGCCTCAAGCTAACACGAACGCCGCACTGCTAACGCTCGCCGAACAAGTCAACGAAATTGAAAAAAAACACCCGGACTCACCCCTCATTATTCTCGGGGACTTTAACAAAGCTAAACTCAACCACGAACTCCCTAAATACAAGCAGCCCATCGACTGTCCTACCAGGGAAAATAATACTTTAGACCACTGCTACACTACGGTAAAAAACGCATACCGTGCTATTCCTCGTGCAGCCCTGGGATCGTCTGATCACTGCTTAATTCACTTAATACCGACGTACAGGCAAGAACTTAAATGCGCGAAGCCTACAGTGAAAACAGTGAAAAAGTGGACAAATGAAGCCAAGATGGAACTTCAAAGCTGTTTAGACTGCACAGACTGGAGTGTCTTTGAAAATTCAGCTGGCAGCCTGGATGAATATACGGACACTGTCACATCCTCTATCAGTTTCTGTGAAGAGGTTTGTGTACCAACAAAATCTTTTTGCACATTCAACAACAACAAGCCGTGGTTCACTGCTAAACTTAAGCAGCTTCGCCAAGCTAAGGAGGACGCATATCAGAGCGGGGACAGGGCCCTGTATAATCGAGCTAGAAACCAGCTGACTAAAGAAATTAACATTGCAAAAAGAAACTATGCAGCAAAGTTGGAAAAACAGTTTAGCGCAAACGACTCTAAATCAGTCTGGCATGCATTCCAATCGCTGACTAATTACAAGCGACGATCCCCCCAAGCTGAGAACAATAGCACACTAGCCAACGACTTGAATACCTTCTACTGCAGATTTGAAAAGGACACTTTCACACCACACACCCACCCGGCCGCACCCGCGACCAGAATCACACCTCTGACTTCTGCGTTAACCATTCATGAACAGGATGGGAGACGCATCTTCAAACAACAAAAGATTAACAAAGCGGCAGGCCCGGACCATGTGTCCCCATCCTGGCTCAAAGTCTGCACGGACCAGCTCGCTCCAATCTTAACTCAGATCTTCAATAGATCTCTGGAACTGTGCGAAGTTCCATCCTGTTTCAAACGCTCCACCATCATTCCAGTCCCCAAGAAACCTGCAATCTCGGGTCTGAATGACTACAGGCCTGTCGCTTTGACATCTGTGGTCATGAAGTCCTTTGAATGTCTCGTGCTGGACCACCTCAAGAGTGTCACAGGTCCCCTGCTGGACCCCCTGCAGTTTGCCTACCAAGCAAACAGGTCTGCGGATGATGCAGTCAACATGGGACTGCACTTCATCCTAGAACACCTCGACAGTCCAAGGACCTACGCGAGGATCCTGTTCGTGGACTTCAGCTCAGCGTTCAACACCATCATCCCTGAACTCCTTTCATCCAAGCTTCTCCAGCTCAGCGTCTCACCTGCCATCTGCCAGTGGATTTACAGCTTTCTGACGGGCAGGACACAGCAGGTCAGGCTGGGGGAGGCCACCTCATGCACACGCAGCATCAGCACTGGGGCGCCCCAAGGTTGTGTCCTCTCTCCGCTGCTCTTCTCTCTCTACACGAACGACTGCACCTCAGCGAACCCGACTGTCAAACTCCTGAAGTTTGCAGATGACACCACTGTCATCGGCCTCATCAAGGACGGTGACGAGTCTGCATACCGACAGGAAGTGGAGCGGCTGGAGCTGTGGTGTGGCCGACACAACCTGGAGCTGAACACACTCAAGACTGTAGAGATGATCGTGGACTTCAGGAGGCATCCTTCGCCACAGCTGCCCCTCACATTGTCCAGCCGCCTTGTGTCAACCGTCGAGACCTTCAAGTTCCTGGGAATTACAATCTCTCAGGAACTGAAGTGGGAGACTAACATCAACTCCGTCCTCAAAAAGGCCCAGCAGAGGATGTACTTCCTGCGGCTTCTGAGAAAGCACGGCCTGCCACCGGAGCTGCTGAGACAGTTCTACACAGCGGTCGTCGAATCAGTCCTGTGTTCTTCCATCACAGTCTGGTTTGGTGCTGCTACAAAAAAGAACAAACTCCGACTGCAACGGACAATCAAAACTGCTGAAAGGATTGTCGGTACCCCCATACCCACCATTGAGGACTTGCACGATGCCAGAACTAAGACAAGGGCGAGCAAAATCCTCTCGGACCCTCCGCACCCCGGTCACCAGCTCTTCCAGCTCCTTCCCTCAGGTAGGCGCTACCGATCCATGCAAACTAGAACTAGTAGACATTCCAACAGCTTCTTCCCTCTTGCGATCAACTTCTTAAACACCTAACCTATAATTCCATAACAACAAGCTGGCAATTTTTTTGACTTGAGTTCGTTGTCACATTTCTGTGGGGCCAATTATGTATTACTCGTGCACTCACTGTAGTTGTCTCGCCATGCTGCACTATTTGCATATACTGGCCACTCATGCCAGAGTAGCATCTGCTCCATTGCACACTGTTTGAGGAGTATCTGTAACATTTGCACAACCAACATTGTCCCAGATTATCGCACTACTCGTCACTTTAAACCGCATACACTCCTTGAAGTCTCAACGCCCCTTGCACAATGGTCATTGCACCGGTCTATTGCAATATTAGTCATTTGAACTGCTCTAAGTGCTAGAGGACTCTGCATCTTTTTGCACAATTGTTTTTTGTCAAGGTCTCTGTCTCCAAAGTGTTCTGTAAATTGTGTCTGTTGTACTAGAGCGGCTCCAACTACCGGAGACAAATTCCTTGTCTGTTTTGGACATACTTGGCAAATAAAGATGATTCTGATTCTGAAATATGGATGACTATTTTGAGAGGTTCATTCGGTACAGGTTTTTTGGATTTATGGAATGCTCCAAGCAAGGGGTTTGAAGATGGGTGACTTGTAGGGTTGGGGATCGTTAGAATTTTTGAGGGATTCCGCTCCAGATTCTGGTTCCTCATTTCGATTCCGGTTCCAAACGATTCTCGATTCAGATTCTTTTTGGGGGCTGGGTCAAAAAAGTTTGCATGGTTTAAATAAAGAGCGTCCAAATTATGAACATCCATTTGCTTAGCAGTCTGCAGCATGGACTAAAATGAACAATTGACTCGGGGTTCTTTATAACCAGTATCAATGTCAAACCTATGTGTGCAATGTGTGGAACGTCATCATTAATTAATGTTTCAGCTAAAAGTTAAATATAGCATTGTTAAAATAGTTATTTGGGACTGTTTTATCACATCAAATGGTTTATATGTGCAAGTTTTAACTTGAGTTCCTGTTTTAAGCTTGTAGCCTTTTATTTTGAAGGGTACGCACCGGAACTCAGCATTTTGGCACGAAAAATAACATCACATGACACCGGTGAATTTTGAAAACAAAAGTAATGGAACCAAATGCTATAAAATGTTTATTCCTTTACCTACGCACAGACGAGGCACTAGATTAGTGTTTGTGATACTGTGAGACGTTTATGTGAATTTTGTCCCAATTCATTGTGATGTAAAGTTGTTAGTTTGACCTTTGGTGAAGTTTTAGCTCAATGTTAAGCTTTTTTTTTTTTCTTCTGTCATCGGCTCTCACGTTGGTTTGAACACTAAAATAAATGCTAAAAACCATCAGTGCAAAAGTGCAACCAACCGTTTACCTTGTTAGCTGCCTCAATGTTGGCATAGACGTATTTTATTGTTTCACTCACTCAATTGACTGAGAGTTAAGTTCACTGAAGCTTTGCGTGGTGTAGCGTGAGGCTCAGAGCGGGAGGGAATACGTCAGACTTCTACACATCGTGAAAGCCTCCTTTACATAATATAATCTTATTCTTAATCTTATTATTTTTGTTCTGCTTTAATCTGTTGAGTCAACAATATATTTTTGTTCATTTGGAAAGAAAAATAAAACAGTGACTGGCTTCTTTGAAGTTGAGGAGGGGATGTAGTAGACCCCCTAAAGGTGAACATCTGGAACAAACAACCTAGTCAAGAAGACATTGCTGAACTAAAAATAGCCTTGTAGTCAAGTGTGACGTGTCGTGCAAATGAAGCCAAAATAACATAAGATAAGGCATCCAGAATAGAGCGTGTGATACTGTTAAGAGACTGATTGCAGCAGGCCGCACAGGAAGAGGGAGTGACAGTGGGCCAGCCCGAGGGCAGGATGTGATTGGCTGGAAACCACGAGGCCGCCAGCACACTCTGCATTATTGTAATATACTGTATAATGCAGCATGCAGACGCTCAGCCTTCCAAGCACACAACAAAAACACACGCACACACGATGAAACACGACAAGGCTGCACTCAGAGTGAACTTGTGAAGAAGCCTTTATATCTAAATGAATCATCACTTATGTGGAGGATGTTCGTGATGCTGCCAAGGCACTGAGCAGTTGCCATCACCTTGGTGCCAGAGCTGCAGTTAGCTGATAGAACCTAAATTGTTTTATTATGCCGTAATGGAAGCATACACTTGAGCATGGTACTTTTTTTTTTTTTTTTTTTTTTTTTTTTTTACTATAATGATAGCAGTGCTGTTGGCTCAATGTTCACCACCACGTGGGCGCATAAAAAATAAATCCAACGGAGTGAAGGAACTATAAAGAAGAGTAGAAAATGCAGAAGGTGTTGCTAGCAGCTCTAATTAACTATGCAAGTGGCAAGGGAGCAGTGTCAAACAGCGCCTAACAGCTGGCCAACATCCAGGACAGAAAAAGAACACAACAGTAGTTGTTTGTAGGACACTTGGTCTAATGACCAACTTAGAGCATATCATCAACATCCCATTATAGCCAGAGTTGATATTTCATATTCCTGTCGATGCAGAGAGATATCAATTACATTTTAAAAACTGAGGAACGGGTTAATGGGCACATTTACAGTACAGTGGAACCTCTTGGGTCAAACACAATCAACACAACTTAAAAAAAGTCTAAAATAACAGACTATAAATTAGATGTTCGCTCTAACAGATTGGACACGCTGTTTCGTGACACGTTGCATATGATTTACTAAACTTGTGATCTTTTACTAAGATTCAAAATAGCAGGAGCTAAATTTCATGCTCACTAACTCTACAGATTGTGTGAACTGTTGATTGCAGGTGCAAAAGAGGTGGAGACCGCTGCATTTAAAGTGAGGGTATAAACGAAATCTAATGCTTCGATAATATTGGGGAAGCCGGCAGCAGTTGCATTAAAAACATCTTTGTTTGAGTAAACTTGTCCCAAACGTTGCGTTAAAAACATGGGACTCCCACACCAGAAAAACTGCTCTGGGAGAGGCCAGCACCAATTCATACAGTGTGAATGTATGACTTGAAACCAGATCAAATGACCCAGACTCAAGGAAATGTAGAGTTCAAAGGAGTTTTGTCAGAGGTGATATGGCATGACTCCTTCTTGTGACTGACTCCGAGTCAGCCGTTAGATCATTCAGCTGCTCCAAAATTGCAATTGCACAGAAGACATTTCAGAATAATTTTTTATTCTGTTTGTTTTCAGGTTTCAAAACTATTTACACGAGTGGAGAAGGTCTCCCTGTCTCCTCTCATTTTGCCTGCACTACGCTCGCACCGTATTTTGTGCCGGTTGGTACCTGCGTTTCAGGGGTGGTATTTGGAGACACAAAATTAACCATCGCAATTCTTCTCTGGTTTGATAAATTACATTGCATATCCTAAATTCATCTATTTGCATATTACAGTACCTCTCTCAGGGTGTACAAAATGAACTACACAGCAATTTTGGACATTTGGTAGATGCAATCATGGTTGCACCCGGTTAGTAGATCAGATTCCACATCTATTTGTGTGAGCAATCAAGTTTGCGCCCGTTGATAGACATGCAAACATTTAGTAAATAAGGTCCGATATGTTCAGGAAAACCTGGCCAAGCTCAAATGGGTCTGGATCTCTTCATTGGAAATTAACGTTAATAACAAGTGACGGCGCACATAATGACATTGAAGTATTGGGACACTGCTGAAGTTTTACTCTTTTGCACACAAGGCTGCTTATTTCATGTAACTTCCATTGTATAGTGCTCGTCTTTCTTTTTCTCATCACAGCCCTTGAAGAGAGTGGCCCTTGTTGAGGAATTGGCATCCCAAATATGCCACTGAAAGCCAAAGAAAAAGCTAAAAATGTTTTAAATAGTTGACGCTCACTGAAAAAAAGTATAAACGCAGTACTTTTGTTTTTGCTCCCATTTTTCATGAGTTGAACTCGAATATGGAATAACCTTTATATATACAGACACACACACACACACACACACAAAGGCCTATTTCTCTCAAAACATTTGCACAACTCTGTGTAAGAGAGCACTTAACCTTTACCAAGATTATCCACCACCTCACAGGTGTGGTATATCAAGATGCTGATACTTGGGAAAATACGGGTCCCAGTGGGACAACAGTTGAGAACCACTGCTTGAAGCAAAGGATATTTGAACATAAACGGTGCGTCAACACGTGTAGACACACAATGTGACAATACTCACAGGCATATTTTCTTTGTCCTCTGCGATCAATATTACTGCATTTACCAGAGGCGCGAAGTAACGAAGTACTTGTGCTTTGTTACTGTAGTTAAGTAGATTTTTCAGGTATCTATACTTTGAGTAATTATTTATGTGGTGACTTTTTACTTTTACTCTTTGCTTTTTAAACACAAATAACTGTACTTTCTATTCCTTACATGTTAAATGGGAGCTCGTTATTTTTTTAAAACTTAGCGACGATGCAAAATAAAAAAGCAGAATGCCGAAAAACCCAGAAGCCGGAAGTAAAACCAAAACCAAAAATAACAAGGATGCCTGCACATTGTGCTGCATACGTTTGCACACACACATCATATAATCACAACAAGTGAACTCCGAACTGGGAAGAGGTAAGAATATTGTTGAGCCCCCCCAAAGTCCTCTTATGCTTTGGGTGAAGCACATTAGTTTTTTTAGAAAGCTACCTTGTTGTAGTCTAGCTCGCTGGTAGTGAATTATGTCACATTTGAGCCTTAAAATATTTCCAACAAATGAATTTGACCACTACTAAAACAAAAGCGTAAAAATCCCAAACTGAAAATAACCATAAGTTGCTCATTTTCTACTAGTTTAGTCAGCCCCTCACCCCCCACCCGTCTCCATTTGGCAGTGAACAAATAAACGTGTTTGAAAAAAAAAAACTCTTTTTTTAATTTCATCGATAGGACTGGACAATTAATTGAAATTTAATTGTGATTTCGCTTCTAACAATCATAAAAAGGAAGAAAAAATGAAAAATGATTGGTGTGCAGCAGTGCGGGTTGTGTATGCAAGTTCCTACATTGTAAACGCACCCTAGGTTGCTTGTAACAAGTATGTGACACATGTTCTTCTGTCTACCCTGAACGTGCTTTAACCTTATTAACCTAATTGACACCCCAGTTGGAGTTTACTTTAAAACTAAACACACAACACAAAGAATTGCTCAGATTGAATATTTAAATACAAGAAACACAATGTTTTGGAAATCGCCAGCTTATGCTGTCATCTATCCAGTCATCCATTTTCTTCTGCTTATCCGAGGTAGGGTGGCCGGGGCAGTAGCTTTAGCAGGGAAGCCCGACTTCCCTCTCCCCAGCCACTTCCTCCAGCTCTTCCGAGGGGATTCCAAGGCGTTCCCAGGCAAGCCGAGAGACTTAGTCTCTCCGGCGTGTCGTGGGTCATCCCCGGGTCTCCCCCTTGTGGGACGTGTCCGGAACACCTCACCAGGGAGGCGTCCTAAACAGATGCCCGAGCCACCTCATCTGGCTCCTCTCAATGCAGAGGAGCAGAGACTCTATTCTGAGCCCCTCCCGAAGACTGAGCTTCTCACCCTGACTAATACCTAGACAAAGCACAGCTCCAAAAACACCTATGACGAACAAAATAAATTGACATAGGTTTCCTTTGCCCGGACACGGGTCATCGGGGCCCCCCTTTGGAGCCAGGCCTGGAGGTGGAGCTCGAAGGGGAGCACTTGGTGGCCGAGCCTGGACCCATGGGGCCCGACCGGGCACAGCCTGGAAGGGTAATGTGGGTCCCCCTTCCCGTGGGCTCACCACCTGTGGGAGGGGCCATAGGGGTCGGGTACAGTATGAGCTGGGTAGTGGCCGAAGGCTTATGCTGTCAGTCAATGGAAAACCCTATTGCCGGGCTAGCTAGCATTAGCATAAGATAACGGGAGGGATTTACCTTCAAATAATGAATATTTACACAAAAACGCCCTAGTAACACATACAGAAAGAAAACATAATACCCACAGGCATATATTCTTCCTAATCTGTGAAAAACGAGTTTAATAAAGTTTTTTTTTTGGAGACTTTCTTCTTCTACTCTTTTTTTGTAGCTTCCTATAATATCCAGCTCCTTGCATGCATTGCAACACACTGCTCCCAAGAGGCCAAGGCGCATACAGCAGAAACAGTAGATACAGTCATGGCTTTGTATAAACAGACACAAAACGCTTTTTCCCCCCTGACTGTCTGACATGAAATCAGCCTAAAATGTTCCTGTTTTAGGTTAATTAGGATTACCAACGTTTTATTGAGAGGATATTTTTCAAGCAAATATATATAATAGACAATACAGTCACCCCAGGCGTGTCAATGTTTTTAGCCATAGCTGTATTTATTTTTATTTACTGTTTATTATATCTATTTTTTTTTAAATATATATATATATTATTATTTTACTTGTTACTCATTTCTTTTCTGGTTGTTCTATAAAGTTATATTTAAAGTTGAGTATAGGAAGTTAAATAAATACTAAGTTTCAAAATCAATGAATAATCATATTTATTAATTCTAATTTCAATATCAATCAAAATAATTGTGATCATTACTTTCTCCCATAATCGCCCAGCCCTATGTTGTACTGTATATAACTATTTTAATAATACAAATAAATGCTCATCTTTTCCTTTTAGCCTACCTGTTTTTATTTTGTTTGTTTTATCCATTGTTGCCCCCAGAGAAAGCATGCCAATCATCAGGAGCGATATACAAATCTCACTATATGCATTTTATTAGTGGCTTGAAAAATGTTAGTTTACTTTTTACTTAAGCACATGTATAAGGACTTTTGTACTTTTAGTTAAGGGAGTGGCTTCACTTTTACCAGAGTTGTTTTTTTTAAGTATAAGCTAGATACTAGTAGCTAGTGAGATACGAGAGCTACGAACGAATGAGTGGCAATTCTGATTTACTCGTGAGTCCGCTTGCAAAAACAAATTCTGAGTCATAATTTACGCATTCATATGAAAACAAATCAAAGCACACATTTTATTCTTATAAGAGCTTCAATGCTTTGTTTACTTCCGCTACCATTTTGACTTACTGCGCAGTTGTACCCAATAACGTGGATCACGGAGCCATCCCCTCCCCCCGAAACGATAATGACCGCGGAACGAGGCATCCGCAGCACATGAATTGGATAAAGTTATCCAGGAGTCATTCAAAACATCGTGGCAGATTTTTGATGAGAACTAGCCAGCTACCGCTAGCTAGCAGCTAAGATAACTAGCGAGCTTAGTAAGAAAAAGAAGAATCATCTTTTTTGTCATGAACATGCAGGCACGCACACAAAATTTGCTCTCTGCATTTTACCCATCACAGTGAACACACACACTTGTTGGTGGAGCACACTGGAGCAGGGGGCAGCTTAAGCGCCCGGGGAGCAGTTTGGGGTATTGGTGTCTTGCTCAGGGACACCACAGGAGTGAGTCCGGGAGATGTTGGTGGATGGTCCTGGTCGGGTTCTTGAACCTAGGTCCCCACGATGGCAGGCGATGATCTTAACCATTGGGCCAAGGCTGAAGCAGATCTTGCCAGCCAGCGTGGATTTACGCATTTTACGGCACAGAGACTGGACCAGACTACAGCTATGATGCGGCGAGGGATCCTGGTTAAAGTAAGACATTTTAAACTAAAAAGAAGCGATTTGACAAAAGCTTTTTCCAGAGGGACAAGCCAAGACGTCCCAGCCAAAATGGATCAGCTGTCTTCCCTGGTGTTGTGACTAAATTTGCAACCCCCCAAAAAACTGCGACCAGGACTTAACCAGGGGTCTATAGATAGCTTTCAAATAATCAAAATGTTATTCTTCTTTGGTTGGACAAAGACATGTCTATTTCGTAACAGTACAAGGAGTAATGATTTGATTGTGATTGGCTAGTCATTCGTTACAATCAATGCAAATAGCGACTCTCCGCTCTACTGATTACACAATGTGATTTTTGCACACATGTGCCTTAGGCTCCCCAGAAAAAAAGGCTACTCTAAAATGTGCAGTTTTACACGGTCGTATCCAGAGCATCCCAAACATGCTTAATAAGTGACATGTCCAGTGAATATGCTGGCCATGCAAGAAATGGGATGTTTTCAGCTTCCAGCAATTGGGTACAGATCTTTGAAACACAGGGTCATCCATGCATTATCATGCTGCAACATGCAATGATGGTCTTGGTGAATGGCACAACAATGGGCCTCAGAAACTTGTCACCGTATCATTCTGCATTCAAAATGCCATCAATAACATTCACCTTTGTTGGTTGTCCATAACATGCACCTGCCCGTACCAAAACACCACTGCCATCACGGGCCACTCGATCCGCAGCGTTGACATCAGCAAAGCGCTAGCCCAAACAATGCCTTACACGCCGTCTGCCATCTGCCCTGTACAGTAAAAACCGGGATTCATCCGTGAAACCCAAAATCCAAAGTGCCAGATGCATTTGTCCACTCAAATCGGTTATGATGACGAACTGCAGTCAGGTTGAGAGCACGATGATAAGGATGTCGAGCATACATTCCAGCTTCCCTAAAACAGTTTTCTGTCTTTGTGCAGAAATTATTTGGTTATGCAAAGCGATTGTTGCAGCTGCTGTCCGAGTGAATGGTCTCAGATTATCTTGGAGGTGAAGATGCTGGATGTGGAAGTACTGGGCTGGTGTGGTTACATGTGGTCTGTGGGTGTGATGCTGGTTGGATGTATGTACTGCCAAACTCTCTTAAACGCCTTAACGACAGTTTATGGTGAAAAACATTAGCTCTGGTGGAAGCTCCTGCAGTTAGCATGCAAATTGTACGCGCTCTCAAAAACATGCGACATATGTGGCATTGTGCTGTGTGATAATGCACATTTTAGAGTAGCCATTTATTGTTGGAAGCCTAACCCACACCTGTGGAAAAAAAATAAATCACATTGTCTAGTCAACATCTTGATATGCAGCACCTGGGAGATGCATGGATTATCGCAGGAAAGGATAAATACTCACACAGATTAAGACAGATTTGTGAACAATATTTGAGAGAACTAAGCCTTTTGTGAACATAAGTGTTTTATATTTGTGTTGCCAGCAAATCGCAGGGCACATATAAACAAACAATCAGTTGCACTCACATTCACATCTACGGGCAATTTAGAGTTGTCAATTAACCTACCATGCATGTTTTTGGGACGTGGGAGGAAGCCGGAGTGCCCGGAGAAAACCCACGCAGGCACGGGGAGAACATGCAAACTCCACACAGGCGGGGCCGGGGATTGGACCCCGGTCCTCAGGACTGTGAGGCAGACGCTCTAACCAGTCCCACACCGTGCCGCCAAAAAGTCGAACACAAAGCTAAAGAAAAGGCATCCTTTTGATGGTCACTGAGCTGACTTCAACAGATACATGCAAACAACTCATGCTTGAAGGCAGTCCTTTGTCTATTGCAGTAGATGTTGCAAAAGAAAAACAAAGAAAAAAACTAAACATGAACTCTGAATGAATCCTTAAGGTTTTGCTGAGCTGAGGTCTTGAAGACACAGAGTTCTAAAATAATCATTACCACTTAAACCAGTTGAATGCTCTGCTATTTGTGCAGGGAGATATTTGGGTGTAGAAATGTCAGCTACTTGTTGGCTCTGCAAATGAAGACACACCACTGCGATTGAGAAAAGGGGAACTCAGTTGCTATCGCTGATGAAGCAACCTGCTACTTGATACCGAGTAAGAAGTCCTGTGTACTTAATCCTAATCTATCGGGGGGGGGGGGGGGGGGAATGCCTCAACACATCCTTCACAAAGAGACTAAGCCTCTTGATCCTTAAAAAAAAAAAAAAAAAAAAAGAGACATCTTTACCATGCACCTATTTATCTCGTTTTATCTTTCTCATCCACACAACACAGTGTATCAAATGATATTCATGTTACCAAGAGCCTACATAAAGAAACCTCAGTTACCACGACAACAATCTGAGATAAATAGAAGAAGAAGGGGGTGAAAAAAACAAGTGAAATGCAGCAGGCTACACTGTGCATGTGCATGCTGGAAAATAACAGCGTCAAGATGATTTTTTGTAATACCTCCACTTGACACAGTGCTGATGACTAGTAGAACTTCTATGTTGTTTAGTGTCGTGGACTACACAATGACATACCAACACACAGAGCCCATAATGGCGTGCACAAGAAGCCCCACACACGTCTGCTGTCGGGCTGTCCTCTGGTGTTTGTGTGTGTGTGTGTGTGTGCGTGTGCGTGTGTCTCTGGGGTTAAAGGCCTGCTGCCGCTTTGCCCGCCACAAGGCCACCGCCTGTGAGTGGCGCGCTGCTTCGGAGGCACTCGGAACAGTCTGTGCATTGAGGGCTGTCCTGGCAACTGCTCACTGCATTAAGTGCTCCGATGCATTGTGTTTCTATCACATGAAGTCAAATAAGTACATCAAAGAGTCAAATTCGATTAAGTTAACTGTAAGTTCTAAACCATCGTGTGTGTGAAGCGACTGTATGTGAATGTGTGTGATTGGTGGGGGTTGTCATGGTCATAAATAGAACTGTCATTTGCTCTATTTGGAAATCCATTCCTTGTCATGCACTCACTCACATAATATTCCGAATACATTTCCTCATGATCACTACCTGGGTTTAAATGTTAATTGCTTCAATTGCTAGTTTAGGGCAGCACAGTGGTTAGCAGGTCTTTCTCACAATTCTGAGGTTTGGGATTTGAACCTCAGCGCCTGCATGTTCTCTCCGTGCTTGCGTGGGTTTTCTTCGGGTACACCGGCTTCCTCCCACGACAAAAAACATGCATGTTATGTTCAGTGAGCACTTTAAATTGCGTGAAGGTGAAGTGTGAATGGTTGTTCATCTTTGTGTGCCCTGTGATTGACAGGCAACAAGTCGGTGTACATCGCCTCTCGCCCAAAGTCAGTTGGGATAGGCTCCAGTTAACCAGTTACCCTAATGAGTCCAAGTGTATAGAACATGGACAGATGGACAATTACTTGTTGTACCACGAGTGTGAATTCCACTCGTGTGCAGATGCATGAACGAATCCAAATATTAGGTACACCTGCTCACCTTACAATGGCAATCTGCTCACTTTTGTTAAGAATTGGATCATCATGACAGGTCTTATCTAAAGTAGTCGCCAACATTTTAGTCGACAAAAACTCAGTATGATGAAATGCAGCTCTACACTAGTGCAAAGTACATCCAATACAGTAAACTGAGCTGTATTGTCTCTTACTGTGCATGTTTAGTACAGCTGTTACTGCAGCATGCAATGTTGTGACTTACCTTCTTCATAATGCCAGTCTTCCTCTTGCTGAAAGTGGTGTAGCGTCTCAACTTGTTGTCAATAAATTCCATCTTGATCTTGACGCGACCACGTGTCTTCTTCCCCGGCTTGGCCCCAGCGACCCCCCCGGGAACCAGGCCGTACCCTCCGGGAGCTCCTCCGACCTCCTGGCCCGTGACAGCAGCTTCTATTTCGGTTCTCTCCCGCTTCACCCCTCGCCTGCTGTCCCCGAGCGAAGCCACCGGGTCGTCGTCATCCCCCGAGTCCGAGTCGTTGTCCGAGCCGCTGCCTAGAGGCACACTCTCCCTGTCCGGGTCGAACCTGGCTGCGTGAGGCAGCACGATCCCCGCGTTGAGACCCACCATACTGCCCTGGAGGGCGGCCTGAAGCGGGCTCACCCCGGTCCCGTTGCCGGACCTCACGCCTCGGGGACCCCCTGGACCGTTCGCCCCCAGCATCCCGAGCCGCCCCGCTGCCCCGCTCACGCTCTCGCCAAGCCCGACAGAAGCTTGCCCTGTTCGGATCAAGACAGGACGATTCCCGCTACCGACAGAAGCCGAACCGAGCCCGACGGTACCTCTAGCTGAAGCTGACGCGTTTCCGTGAGGTGCCGACCCAACCTGGCTCGGTAACATTCTACTTCGCGGCGCGACTGTGTGTGACGCCAGCCCACAAAGCTGGACCTCGTAAACGACTGACAAAACGCATGCACGGCCGGGTCACAGAATGTAAACAAAGCGGCTCAGTTGGCGCTTCGACGGGGTCGAGCAAAGAAGGGAAACAAACTTTGGCAAGTGATGCTGACCACTGGACCTTCTCCGGCCTCCTCAGTTCGTTTCGCCCTCCTCTAATGTCCAAAACTCTCAGCACTTTCTCAAAAAGGAAAAGGCGGAAAGCGCCCGCCATGTTGCTCCGCCATAGCACGTAGTCCGGGTTGTGAACGGAAAACAATGCAAGCAGTATCCAGCTCGCGACCACGTAATACGCCCTTGTCCAGCAATAGTACCACGGGCACCGTTTCGTGTTTAGGAATGGCTGAAAAAAGTCAATATTTCCGGTCAGCCTTTACACCGGCGGAGTAATATGACAGCACGGGAACTACTTTCCTCCTTATAAAGAGATAGTGTTGCCTTATTTGGTGTTGTCGCTCCTTATTTGGTGAGTTACAGCGGTGCCTCCCGATTGGTTGAGGATTATCAGAGGCGTGCGGCTATTGGTCGTAAGGGCGCTCATTAGCATAAATACCAACACGGTTGCGCTAACGTCAACGTCACCCTGGCTGAGGCACCAAAATAACGAAACATTCAGGTTTTGTAGCTTCCTCAACACTGAGCCTCTCAGTTGAAATAATATTGATTCGTCAAAATGTAGTTTTGCTCATTCAGTGAATATATTTAGGTATTACGTGTGTAGAATTGATAGGAAATTTGTCAAAGCGGATATTTTAACAACAATGACCCTAAAATGAGACCCTAAGCCGAGTAAACCAAGATGACCATGACTAACCCATCGGGCACTAAGCATGATGAAGTAAAAACAATACATATATATTGAAGCATTCCAACATCACCGTCAAGAAATGAAAAGTTGGATTGCTGTTTTCAGAATGCCAGCCCCACTTTTGAAGACCAGTCCAACATGGATCAAACGGGAGCCAAAAACATACCGCCCTCTAGAGGCATGTTCAGGGAATGACACCTGTAAGGCCTCTTGAAGGAAAAGAGGAAGATGGCTTGCATCTTGCAAGTCTGCTTATATAAAAAATAAGATGTTTGAATTCATTATATATCATTTGTTTTGCATAGGTCAGTCCAGTAAGATTTAACACATTATAACCCACTGATGCAAAAATGTGGGATATTTGTGTCATCACGGACAGCTGTTTACACGAGTGTCTTAAGAGTCAGCGTGCAGAGGCTTGTCTGAAATATGAAGCTGTACTTACAGGATGTCTATAATTGAGCACCAACAGCCGCCAAGAGTATCTGTCAAGTTCACATCACAGGTTGCAACATTTTAAACAGGGTAACCTATGAAACTGTTGGCAACTACTGTACCTTGCATAAGAACTACCAGATTTACATGAACATCTAATCAGATGAGAGTTGTATTTAAAACCCTGCCGTTATAAAGCTCACGTTTAGTTTCGATACTGTCAGAGTTATTACTGTATTGTAACGTTCATTTTTTTTCTTTGTCGTTTGTGGTGGACTTTCAATATTCAAGTTACCCTATTTAGCTACACGGTGGGTGAAAAGTAACTAAGCATTACACATTTGTAATAGAAATATGGATTTTATTACCAATGTACAAATGAACAAATTGATATGTTCTTTATTACGTGGCAAATGAAATTAAAGATTAAAAAATATGAGATAGGAAAAGTAAGCTGCCATCTTGTTTCGCTACTGAACAGTCAAGCTGTTGTGTACTACGACTGTACAAAACAATGCCCATTAGTGTTTTCTGTCTAAAAAAATGTTTCCGTAATGACTTCAGTGATACTAAATTATAAGCATACTAATCTATAACCAATAACTATTGCCTAGTTACTTTTCACCCACCCTGTATATGTCAGATAAAACTGATAATTATGATTATTCAGGTGTACATCATGTTATGGCCAGTGAGTATACTTACTTTACTTACATCACCTGCATGTTGTTGGAAATACAACTTATTAAAACATAATTGGGTTAAAAAAAACTGTGACCCTTTATTGACAGCAGTATGTATAATTGTGCATATATCCATATATAACAGTGGACCTTCGCTGAAGCAGATAAAAAAAAAAAAAGTGAGTGCCTAGCTTTCATAGAAACATATTACACTAAACAATATGTAAAAACAGTTTCATGAACAAAGGCATGAGATTCATGTAACAAAAGTGAAAATAGTTTTTAGATTATCCTTCATTTACCAGGCACTTAATTAGTACTAGTGACCAGCAGTCCCGCTTTTGCCCTCCTTTTTTGTACTTTGTGTTAGCATTTTAGCTGCTTGGCCAGGCTATGCACACACTGAGCTGGAGCATGACAGTGAACATATAGCAGAACTACCTTAGAACTTCCTACTATAAACAAATATAAAAAAAACAACAACAACACAGGACCTTCATAAATAAACAGGCACCTGCACAGATACAAAGAGTGATGTTTTAGGTGAAGTTAGTGCAAGGCCTCTAACATTATCTACACTGGTCCCCTTTCGCAGCATTGCACACAGAAACAAGTGGACCCAGAGGGGAACTGTGATTGGACCTCTGCACAGAAGCTTGTCACAACTTTAACACACTCGGGATGGATTCCTGCTATTTGGACACCATCACAACAACTTAACATGTAACTGTGGTGCACTGGGAGCACCTGAAGGTTAATACGAGAACAAAACACACAAAATATACAAAATCTCCATTGGAAGTCTTATTTCTTGGGTGTATGCTAAAATATTTTTTTTTTGTTCATCATCATAACAGGCTCATTTTTTAAACAAGTCTGCTCATGTTGCACGTCACAAGTGGAACAGTTCGACACATTCATGCAAAGAGCTGCACATACTGGAGCTCACATGGTCCACACACGCACACACACACGGACACACTTGGAGCATCCATATGGTTTAAAGTGATGATGGGGGCTCACTGAGGATGCAGCTGGAGTATCGCTGCAAGAAAGTTGGATCGTTTGACATTGTGCTTGGTTCTGATTTGAACTGCGTGTGCGTGTGTGTGTGTATGTGTGCACACAGGTAGAGGTACCGAGTTTGTGAAGAGTCTCAGTGTTCACACAGACAGGAAGTTGAACAAGAGGGTGGTTATCCATGTTGCGTTTAAGGCAAACGTAAACTCACTGCGCTGCTCCCAAGTAAATGAAAAAAATGTGGGTGTGCTTCCACTGATATGGCAAACTCCTCCACACCCTCCTTTTCTAAAATGTCTGAAATGCATATTTAAAACGCTTCTTCCCTGAAATGTGAGACATTGCTGTCTTTATTCGTAGCGGAAGGATGTTCCCCTTCTTAATGGCCTCAGACTTTGCTGTCTGAGGGCGGCTCTCCCAGGCTGTGGACGATGTCACTGAAGGAGGGGCGCTCCTTGAGGCTGGGGGCCCAGCAGCTGACCATCAGCTTGTACATTTTGGAGGGGCATCCCTCTGGGGGCGGCAGCTTCAGCTTGCCGGTCTGCAGGCCTGGAAGGGGAAGGGGCCACACACAGGGGGTGATGGTTACCGGTAGATTACACTAGATAGCTAGATAAGCATTAATATCCATTTTCTATAGCATTTAGGTTCGTAGGTGAGCTGGAGTTGATCCCAGGTGACTTTGGACAAGAGGTGGGGTACACTGTGGACTGGATGCCAGTCAATCGCAGGGCAAATCATGTAAATACTGTATATGTAATGTATTTTCATTCCACTAAAAGATTAGATTTTTTTTCCCCCAAAAGTGTCTGTAATAAAGGCATACAATGTAATATCTTTTTATACATATGTATGGACTTTTTTTTTTTTTCCTATCCAAGCAAACTATTTTAGTTGAATTTTCCCTTGCAGTTTAATTTCTACTTGAGGGACTTTAATCAGTATAATAAATGAAATTACAAATTTCATGAAAAAAAATAAATATACACTTCGTCGGCTAAACACATGTTGTGGGGGAAAAACATTTGAAAGCAGAAATTGAAAATTTCCAACCAAATCAAACCCAGATACTCAAAGTTGTGAAATTTACACTGCACCACAATAAAAGAGAGATTATTTTCCCTCAGATGTATTTTCAATAATTGTATTTTATTGTATTTAATTGGGCGGCACGGTGGTCGACTGGTTAGAGCGTCAGCCTCATAGTTCTGAGGACCCGGGTTCAATCCCCGGCCCCGCCTGTGTGGAGTTTGGATGTTCTCCCCGTGCCTGCGTGGGTTTTCTCCGGGCACTCCGGTTTCCTCCCACATCCCAAAAACATGCATGAATTGGAGACTCTAAATTGCCCGTAGGCATGACTGTGAGTGCGAATGTTTGTTTGTTCCTATGTGCCCTGCGATTGGCTGGCAACCATTTCTGGGTGTACCCCGCCTCCTGCCCGATGACAGCTGGGATAGGCTCCAGCACGCCCGCGACCCTAGTGAGGAGAAGCGACTCAGAAAATGGATGGATGTATTTAATTGATTCCAATTAATTATTGTTTAAATGATTTTACTACTAATAATATTGTTATGTATTTTTTTTAAAAAACATTTCACGAGGACACCCTTCATTCAGCCATTTTGAAATAGAAGGAATGGAAAGTTAGAAAAGACATTTAAGGACGTTTTTAACCTTCAAAGCACAACAACTGCAATAACAGTTACTCAAGACTTTAAAAAAAAAAGCCTGCACTGACCTTCTAGCACTTCATTGTCTCCAAGTTTGCTGTATGGTATTTCTCCGTGACTGAATACCTCCCACATGAGCACTCCGAAGGCCCAAACGTCAGACTTGGTGGAGAAGTCGTCTTCAAACACAGACTCCGACGGGAGCCAGCGCAAGGGAATCCAAGCTTGTCTGTAGTGATAGTACTCACTGTACATGCGCAAGAAGAATCACTGTTAGCACTCATGACCCAAATCCGGTACTCACTACTAACAAGTCTGACCTTTTGTAAACGTCTTTGTTAAGGCTGAGCGACGACACTTTCACGCGTCTCTGACTGCTGACTAGGCAGTTTCGGGCGGCCAAGTCTTTGTGAACGAAGCGGTGATTGGACAGATGCTCCATCCCGTGAGCCACTTGGGCACAGATGGAAACCTAGAAAGAAGAAGGTTCAAGTTTTCATTTGACGTAGTGATTGTGATCACAAAGTATAGTCTATGATAAAATATATGAACCAGTAACAGTAAGATTTAATTTATAGCCGATAACTATAGTGTAGGAATTTATTTGGTACTTTTTTTTTTATGATTTATTGCATGACTTCAATCACAAAAACAGCTTAGAATTGAGAATGTACAGTCATAGGAAAAGAAAAAAAATCACTTCCCTTAACTGTCCATCCATTTTCTGAGCCGCTTCTCCTCACTAGGGTCGCGGGCGTTCTAGAGCCTATCCCAGCTATCATCGGGCAGGAGGCGGGGTACACCCTGAACTGGTTGCCAGCCAATCGCAGGGCACATATAAACAAACAACCATTCACACTCACATTCACACCTACGGGCAATTTAGAGTCTTCAATTAACCTACCATGGATGTTTTTGGGATATGGGAGGAAACCGGAGTGCCCGGAGAAAACCCACGCAGGCACGGGGAGAACATGTAAACTCCACACAGGCGGGGCCGGGGATTGTACCCCGGACCTCAGAACTGTGAGGCAGACGCTCTAACCAGTCGTTCACCGTGCCGCTTCCTTTAACTGATCATACTTTATCTTAACTGGTCACATTTTTACGTCATTTTATGTTATATTCTTATCAAAGCTTCATTTCGTTTATGTAATTTTATGGGTTGAGTTGTTTAATTTAATTACATTTAATTAAATAAAAAGGTCATTATTATATCTTGTATTTTATTTGCATTTCTTTAACTGATGGTCATATTTCATTTTGATTTATTTTTATTGTGAGCAGAGCTGATATATGTCCATGTAATTGTATGGGTTTGAGTTATGTTCTTTTTATATATCATCATAATTTTTTTATTTTTGTTTTTTTAAGGCAACACATTTACTTGCAAGTGGCAACGTTGTTTCAAAAAAAATGAAACACTGATCTAGGATTTTTTCTTGTTGACACACTTGGACAATAAAGTGGCATTTTAAAACCTTTAAAAGGCAGATTTAAAGAATAAATGTAATTTATAAGGACAATTCGGGTCTTAACTATTAAAAAAAAGTAAAGATCTATCAGAAAACTACTGTCTTGCAAGAGGGTTAATCCTGAACACTTACTTTGGTCTTGGTGCTGATAGGCTGAGCTTTAACCTTGTCATCTTTGTCTTTGGAAATCCTTAGGAACTGCTTTAAGTCTCCCTGGTTTGACAAATATGAGAAGACATTGAAACACGAGTGAAGCAGAAAGTCCTCTCGAACCGTTGACACGCGTCTTTCATTGAGCATACCAGGTCGTAGTATTCGAGGACCATGTAGTGGGGCTCGGCCTCTCTGCACAGACCCAGCAGGCGGACCACGTTGGGGTGGCTGAGCTTGCCGAACATTTCCGCTTCTCTGCGGAAGTCGAGCTGAAGCTGCTCGTCTCTGGTCTGGAGGCTCTTCACCAGCACCACCGTTTCTTCCTCTCTCTCCTCGATGCCCTTGGCTTTGGACAGCAGCACCTCGCCAAACTCTCCTTTACCTGCATCACATGTCACAGTTTGCTAAGCCCTCAACAGGCTGACTTATTACTACGTGTTTGCATACAGCAAGTGAATGTTACCTAAGGTAGTGATAGTTTGCAGGTTCGCTCGGGGGAAGTGAAGCTTGTCGCTGTTAACGTGGCTGTGGCGCTTCTCGGCTGTTGCCATGGTACCCATGTTGGTGAGGGCCACCTCCTCCTGGATCTCAGTGGTGGTGTGGCCATTTTGCTGAACAGTCCCTCCTGACAGACCACACACAGTATCGCCATGTCAATTTGAATGAACGCAGTCAAACAATATGAAGATGTTTGCTTTATTATATATGCAGAGTCACAAACATATATACATATATGTACACACACACAAACATATATATATATATACATATATATATATATATATATATATATATATATATATATATACATATATATATACATATATATATATATATATATATATATATATATATATATATACACACACACACACACACTATTGTCTAAAGTATTAATTTCACTCACCTGCATTGACTCATGTTTTTAAGTGATATCCCATTCTAAATCCATATGGTTTATTATGATGTTGGTCTACCCTTTGGAGCTATAACAGCTTCAACTCTTGTGGGAAGATTTTCAACATGGTTTAAGAGCGAGTTTATGGGAATTTGCGAAGAGCATGTTTGTGAGGTCACACACTGATGTTGGATGAGAAGGCCTGGCTCACTGTCCACTTGAAACAAACCACAAGCTGTTCTATCAAGTTGAGGGGAGGACTCTGTGGACGCCAGTGAAGTACATCCATACCAAATTCCCTCCATCCATGTCTTTATGGACCTTGCCTTGTGCACTGGTGCAGGGAGGGGTAATCCCCAAACTGTTTGACTGAAGCATTCATAGTTCCTTTCACTGGAGCTCCTAGGTTAATATTTTGGACATTTGCAACTTTGTGGGAACAGTTTGGAGATGGCAACTTCCTGTTCCAACATGACTGCATCAGTGCACAAATCAAGGTTCATAAAGATATGGATGAGAGCGTTTGATGTGGATGAACTTAACTGGCCTCCACAATCCTGACCTCAACCCTATAGAACACTTTAGAATGAAATGGAGTGGATACTGAGAGCCAGGCCGGCCTTCTCGCCCAACATCAGTGTGTAACCTGCTGAAGCTGTCCGAACTGCCGCCATATACAGGTGTGTTGTCACCTGCAATAATCAATGAGTGTATTGCTTCAGGCCAGAATTCGTCAAGGGAATACATTGTAATCAGAACCTTCATGAGCAATACAAGTTACAACTTAACCTAATATGATTTCACAGAGCGAGGCTGAACATTTTAAAAGGAAATTTCCATGCTCAATATTAATTGTTGTCAAAAGCATGACCTGAATCAAATCTGTGGTTTGCCAATATAGCTGCATTCTTACAGCTGATCTAGCATACAAAGAGCAAGTTTGGTCAAATCTCATGTGGCTAAGAAATAACCTTGTAGATGGATAAAGTATATTGACATGTTTGAATTATACAGTGGGTATGGAAAGTATTCAGACCCCCTTACATTCTTCACTCTTTGTTATATTGCAGCCATTTGCTAAAATCATTTAAGTCAATTTTTTCCTCAATGTACACACAGCACCCCATATTGACAGAAAAAAACAGAATTGTTGAAATTTTTGAAGATTTATGACGTTCACATTCACCATCCAACCTGACAGAACTGGAGAGGATCTGCGAGGAGGAATGGCAAAGGATCCCCAAATCCAGGTGTGAAAAACTTGTTGCATCATTCCCAAAAAGACTCATGGCTGTATTAGCTCAAAAGGGTGCTTCTACTAAATACTGACCAAAGGGTCAGAATACTTATGGCTGTGTGATATTTCAGTTTTTCTTTTTTAATAAATCTGCAAAAATTTCAACAGTTCAATTTTTTTTCTGTCAATATGGGGTCCTGTGTGTACATTAATGAGGAAAAAAATGAACAAATGATTTTAGCAAATGGCTGCAATATAACAAAGAATTACAAATGTAAGGGGGTCTAAATACTTTCTGTACCCACTGTAAATATTGACTTAGTTATTCACTGTATGGTTGTTTTTGTTCTTTTCTACGATTTTTACTATGACATCAGGGTGTGGACAAGACCCTACACATCACAAAGGATAGTTGCATAAACATACATGAGCAAGCAGACAAAACCACACTGATGAAAACAAACCCCTTGGTAAAATTACATACAGGTGCAAAAAAGTGAAACTAATTTTACTAATATATTCATTGATCCATCCTTCCATTTTCTATACTGTTTACTGGAGCCTCTCCCAGCTGACTTTTGGTGAAAGGCAGACTAAAACCTGGACAGGTCACTAGTCAATCACAGGGCATATACAGAGAAAGACGAACATTCACACTCATATTTATTTCACGCAGTCACTGAGAGGGAATTGAACCCAAGTCAGGTAAGTGTACCACTACGCCATCAGCAATTCTGATTCATTATACACAAATTTCAGAAAACCAGTTCCTACCGAATTTCTAGATTAAAAACCATTTTGATTATTTTTGTAATAATTTCTATTTTCTTAAAATGGAGAATTTGGTGTCTTTGTTAGCCAGAAGCTAAAAAAAAATCTAATCAGGAAATATTTTAATTTTTTCAACTGAACTACATGAATATAGTTTTTCATGATATTTTCATTTATTGAAATTCTCCGATATAAAACTCAGGCGAAGAGGAATGGCTAAAGGGTAGAATTGGGATTGGCCCTTACTCTGATAGACGCTCCATGTAAAATCTTTTTTTCACTGGAGTTCACAGAATGAACACAAGATGGCAGCAAACACCTTTACTGCTCAAATCTGAAGAAGAAAAAAAGAAAATCCAAGACTTCCCAAACTTTTGTATACCTGCACCCCAAGAAATATTTTATGCTGTCGAAAATTTTCAAAAGCAGTTCCTGTTATATTATTCTAGGAAGAAACAGAGTAATTTATGCCACAAGTCGCAACAACAATAATCAAATCCAAGTTTTCATACTCTAATGCAATGTTTTATCCCCGTTTGAGAAGCCCTGTCTTAATTAAACAAAGGTCCAAGCGTTTGTCTGTATCAAAGATGCATACCATTGAGACACTCCATCTCTGGCTCCTCTCCATCTGGACGCTTGTTCTGTCTTTTGGCGTTGCGCCTCTTTTTGCAGTAGAACATGAGGCCCAGCACCACGATGATGTACGCCACGGCCGCCCCCACAGACAGGCCGATGGTTTGAATCATCTTGTAAGGCGCTCTCTCCTCGTACTCGTCATGCGTCTGTGCTGGTTTATCTGTCGGGCACAGACATCCAAGCATCACATTAATTAATAAAATGTGGTTCTACTTTAATCTACTTTAATTATGTTTGAGCAAAATGTCTAAATTCATTTGTCTCATGCTTAGATCTAATTTGGAACACTATTCTGTTACTTGGTAGAAATTGGGAGTGGGAAGTGTGACCGAATTTGAGCTTCTGTAATAGACAAGCTCAGTGAAAGGGTGACAGTATATTTAAGCTTCAGACAACACACAGAAGACAAAAGCGGTATTACATCTATCGTCTCCCCACTTCCATCACCCCCCTGACAGCTGTGGCATCACTGAGGTAACCATGATTATTAACCTGTCCTGGTGGATGACAGGAGGAGTGGGAAGCTTTAATAGACACTTTCATCCAACATGTGGAATTGTGCTTTGTGTCCACTGGAGTATGCTCTGATTAGGGTGTGTGTGTGTGTGTGTGTGTGTGTAACTCACCTACGACATACAGCTGAGCCACACGGTCTTTGATGCTGCAACTGTTTCCTGCCACACACGTATATCTGCCTGTGTTATCTGTTGTGACATCTGAAATGACCAGGGAGCCATTGGGCATCTTCTGGATCCTGAGAGAAGAACAATTTTGAGGAAACAATATTTTGTACCATTCTAAAGGATCCTGGTAACTTTGAATCAATTGGATTCAAATCAACTATACATTTAGAAAATTGGATAATGGGGGTGTATATGATCAAATGTGGTGGTTTCGCAGTCTGAGTATAAACATATCCTTCTCAGGAGTGAGTCTCAATGTCTCCAGAAGTCTCCAATTAAACCACAAAAAGTAAATTAAATAGTCCCTGGAGGGATCAGAAGTCACAAAATATTAAAAGTCCATAAATATAGCGACAAAGTTGGCAACACTGAGTAGCCGCTCACTTGTGTGTGCATCTTCATGGGCGGGCATTGTTATAGGTTTCTGAGTAGGAACTCTGGTTTCCAGTGGTGTGCTATTAAACCTCATCTAGTCAGAGGGCTGAAATGACTGTTTTTTATTTTTGGCATGCAGCATTAACAAATAAAACCACTAAATTGTCTCTATTAAAACATTTATTACTTACTTGTTCTATATTAAAAGGTAGCACTGGGTTGTTTTTGCTACCACCAAGTAGTCAACAAATACAGATGATTCCACGTTTGAATAAAAAAAAATAAGTGTGTATTTTGAGATCCTAGAATGACATAACTTTGCGAGAGAAAAACAAACAGAAGAGCCTATCCATCTGAGTGTCCAAACAATATGCATAAGGATTTGATAAGATTCACAAAGTAGTCTTTTAAAATCATTTTTCCTGAGCTGATGATGGTAGATCTTCGTTACCTTCTGTTCTTACTGATGTCAAGCGTCTTGTCTTTAACCATCCAGTGGATATGAGGCTCAGGATCACCGGTTGCCTGGCAGTGCAGTATGGCCGTGTGGCCCTGGTACACAGTCGTATTCTCAGGCTCCACCTTAAAGCGAATGTACACTAAGAGTGTACATGCAAAGTGACACAAACACACACATTATCTTAAATTACTCTTTGTTCACAAACTGGCATGAAGTAAAAGGCTGGGGCGACTGTGGTTGGTCATAGTCACACTCTGCTGGCCAAATCTAATTCATTAATATGATGTAAAAACCCCACCAAAAGCCAGTAAATGCTGCCACTCACTGAGAATGATCAATCAATGTTTCCTCATGAAAGTACCCTCAAATATACTGAAACCACAACCACTTACAACATCGTACTGGTGACTAATTTGGTAGTGCAAGTTTTTTCTTAATGCTCCCTGCTTCCAAAATGATGAATGAGCAGTTTACCTGCCACTGTGAGTGACACCAAGGCTCTGACCTCCCCCTGGAGGCTGTTGGAGGCGATGCAGGTGTAATTGCCAGCATCACTGCGAGTGACTTTAGAGAAGTGAAGCTGGCCGTTTTTCTGTTCCACACGGGGTGGCAGTTCTCCTCCATCTGCAGGGGGCGACAAATGATAGAGGTTAAGGGATCTTAAAAAGGAATGCATTGTTTACAGTTTTGCTGCCACCGTAGCTGCATTGCAAACAATAATTTATCACGCTCATCTGGTTTCGTCATAGGTTTAAGAGTTTACTGCATTTCAGGCATAATCCACAATTGCTTAATTCATACAGACTTAAAAGCATCTTCATGGGTGCTGTGCCATTTGTGTGACGCAATACATTGCATTACTATGTGTACAACTAGTATATCAATTTAGCCCAACTTCCAGTGGCAGATTGTTAATTTTAACACTCTCCAGAATTACTATCTGTTTGGAATGAAACTGTCTTTTCATCTCTGTGATAATGTAACTGTGATGAGTAGGATGAACAGAAGGCTACATTCTAACTATATCACTGTTACCTCACAACAGTTCGGCAAAATGAGATGACTTTAGTGCTTTGCAGCACAATGGCTAATCTGGCTAATGGCGAATCTGCTTGTAATCCATCCACTTTCCATTGTGCTTGTCATCATGAGGGTCACGGTGGAGCCTATCACAGCCAACTTTGAGCAAGAGGCAAGAGCAAGAGAGAGTACATGCTGTACTGGTCACCAGCCAGTCATAGGGCACATACTATAACAACAATTCACACTGACATTAACACCTATGCGTAATTTAAGAGTCTTCAACTAAGCTAACATGCATGTTTTTGGAATCTGTGACGAGTACCTTAGGAAAACCTACCCGAGCACAGTGAGAACATGCAATGCCTTGCTTTTAAGTCCATAAATGTATGAGAGCTACATTTAGTCGCATTTCCTGAGAGATTTTCAAGTGTTAATGCACTGAGACGAACTGAGGGAATTATGTATATTATTATCCTCATATGTCCTCAACTGCAATTTCCATTATTGTGAGTTGTGTGTCGAGATCTTGGAGCACACCTGCTTTTGTCCAGCGGATAGTGGGACTTTCTCTGCCTTTAGCCGAGCACTGGATGGTGATCTCATTATCAAGCTCCAGGCACTGTGAAGTCTGGGGGGTTGGTGTGAACTTGAGCTTCTCTGAAACAAGTCAAAGCAAAACTTATTATTACTGTTATTCTTATACATTTTGCAAAAGCAGGAGAACAAAATTGAACTACGTAGATGGTTGTAGATCAGTATAACATATCTTCCACATCTGCATATTCATTTTTTTTCATTTTATTTTTTTATGGACGAAATCATTAAATTATTGTTAGGTTGTATTTTCTGTACCTTGTGGGATATCCCCCTTCTTAAAATGCCATTAATTTATAAAAGCTCAAGGAAGACTTTTTTGGGCCAATATTATAGAGGTTATGCAATGTTAACATGTTCCAGATAAAGATGTGACTTCACATAAAAATTATGTGCGTCAGACTAGCCACTATCATAAATGGATAAATAGATAGAAAAGCTAGACAGATAAATACTTTATTAATCCCAATGGGGAAATTTCGACATCTCACAGCTCAGTCAGTTGACAAAAATACATCCTTGTACAAAAGAAATTAGTGATGCACCAAAATGTAAATTCTTGACCGAAACCGAAACTGGGGCGCCCAATGCCTCAAACTGAAAGCCGAATCGCCAAAAGAACTTATCAAAATGAATTTATAAGCACTTTTAAGACAAAAAAAGAATGCAACACAAAGCACTTTACATTAATTAAAATATAACAACAAATCTAACCCGCCAATTATTAATTATGAAACTATGACAATCATTAGTAAAATTCCATTTATGGCTATGACTAAAGAGCAACCTATAGAAATTCACTAGACTAAGCAACCTATAGGAATTCACTTTGAGAACAATTTTTTTGAATTTCCATATTTTTTAAATTATGTCAAGAACATTACCATGGGACAGTTATTGCAGTATGTTTTATAGTAGGAGAAAAAAAATTCTGCATACTGTTCAGTTTAACAGCATAATCATTATCTATAATTGTAATAGTAAATAAATTATGGCTTCAATATTTTTTTATTTTACTGAATTTATTGCATTAATCTTGTAACGGTTGACACATTTGCAGCCAAATGTCTTCTCTTGAATGCTCTTTGTGTATTTCCTGTATCCACCATTGCTGCCGAAAAAAAATTCCCCATTGTGGGACTAATAAAGGTTATCTTATGCAGTGCACTCTAAATATTTTTATATTAACATACTCTATAGACACGTGTTAATTTGCCTGCTATTTTGTTCTTCAGAGTTGCCTAATCTCCGCTATAACGCGGTTCCAGCCAGACCGATGTGACAAGTGTACTGTACCACCCAATAACTTATTTTGGTGTTTTGCCACTTCATGTCACGATAGCTTAGCAATTGGCTTCCCCGCCTTCTGTCTCCCATCTTATACTCCCTCCGACCTTTGTGATAAAGATACTTGACAAAATGTAGTTTATTCGCTGTCATGGAGGCTATGATTTGTGACGTACGCTGCGTTGACGACAGACGCGATGCACACGTTCTTTCACCTCCACAGTTCGCCATCATTTTTAGCCACATTTGCCTCCGCGGGTCGTCATCGTATATAGCCGCGTTATGCAAATTTTAATTATTGCCGTAACAAAGACGGTCATTTTTGTTGTTGATGTGTGTTTATGTTACCAGTAGTTAAAGGTGTGCCTTATTTAACTGTTACCTTTATGGTTGATTTATGGTGCGCGACCATGTCATTACAAAACCGTGACTGTAGGCTGTGTGTAAAATAGTGACGTCCCAGTCAATTCAACGACACAGCAAAGCCTGATGGCCATTTGATTGTTAATAGCAAACATTTTTAAATATGTAGTGTACAAGCTCACGCGTTGGCCGGAGCAAAGCTATGAGATGGCAGCATAAAAATTTTTTTACGACAGTTTTATTTCGGTGACAAAAGTCTTTCGGTCCAAAACCAAAAATGCACTTTTGGAATTATTTCGGCAGAAACTCGACCACCGAAATTTCAGTGCAACATTACTGTAAATACATAAATAGCAATACACCATATAAGACAGGCAGCCAGTAATCAACCACTGACTATTTGGACTCAGTGGATGTAGAAACGTAAACGAAGTAAGACGACGTAAATTAGAGGTTCATAGCATCATAGTTAATGAAACGAAGTAATTAGTAAATTGGAGGTTCATAGCATCATAGTTACTGTATATTGTTTTATTTCAATCAGACAGCCGTTGGTTCTGAACGAGTTACCATTTCAAACACTTTAAACTAAGTACTTTATCAAAAACTGCAGTACTTTCCGTACCTTGAAAATGCAACTTAAAAGATTCAAGATCACTAGAGAACCCTGTACAATGTACCCATATACAAGCATAAAGAACTAAAAAGTAACAGAGGCAGACATCTTATAAATAGAGAGACCAGCCAGACATAACAATGACATCTCAGATCATCTACAGAAGTATTCATCTTAGAGATAAAGTGTTACATTGGAGGTCAGACTAAAGCTGCTGTGAATGAGTCATGTTTAACACCTACGTGGGTGTCTTCCAGCTCTTCCTATTTTAAGAAACACATACACATGCCCACAGGCATGACCACATTTGTTTTAGATTTTCTTTGAGCACTGTATTATTGATCTTTCTTGGAATGACTCAAAACATAAGAAAAATCTCACTGTCTTACCCAGTACGGTGATTCTGGCCTGGCCAGACAGTCGACCACCAACTGTTTTGGTCTCACAACCATACATCTGTCCGTCGTACACCTCCACGCTGTTGATCCTCAGGGTGCCGTTTGGAAATAGTTTAAAACGGGAGTCCTGGCAGGAAGAAAACTAGCAGTTAAAGACAAGCCCAGCTGAATTGTCAGAAAATGTGTACATTGTGGAAAAATTTGGTTACATTTCTCATAAAACTCTGGATGTTTTGACTACATTATTTCACAAATGGTCATCTACATAGCAGTAGGCAAATACTGCAACTGAAGTTTTTCTTTATAAATATCGATTGGGGTAACAAGTAATCGGGTAAGTTCGACAACCAACATTTTGCAGTACAGTATACAAAATAAAGTAAATCAAAGAGGAAGTCAGTTAACATATGTATATGAAGCCGAGAAAGGAGACATCACACAGGCCAGTGAGGAATGTGATCATAACAACAGACCTCAGGTGTGATCATGATGTTGTTGCGCAGCCACGTGACCTCAGGTTCAGGAGTGGCTTTGGCGTGACAGTGCAGATAACCCGGTTTACCTTCTTCCAAACGACTGTCTTGGGGCATTGTTACCCACAAAGGGGCGGCTGCAGGAGAACATGAGCACAGGCATTTTACAATCCCTCAAACATACACAGTATAATTGTAACAGCTATGTATTCAAATGCATGACAAGAACCTTGAGCAGACAACTTAGCTTGACTAAACTTAATACCATAAATTATCTCCCTTTCTAATAGGGATACATAAGTTATTTTGTGCTGTTCTATGTAAGACATATATTCACTTGGGATGTTTTGTTGTAGTAATAAAAATATACATCCATTTGTATCTGCGCTTATGCTGTTGATTTACAGCAGGTGTTTTGTATATTTGATAGCATTTCAACAACATCTAGCATGCACTGCAGGTGAATTGGCAGATGTGATTTATGCACATATGACTGATATCTTTAGATGTTTCTGCTTATATTACCATGAGAGATATTCAAACTTTATGGAGGGCTAGGAATGCCCAAAAAGATGTAACTGGAGCACTTGAATCATGTACAGTGTTCCCTCATATTTGTGATTTGCTAAGTTACCAATTAGCTGATTTTTTGAGGAACCTATCCTATTATTGACTGAAAAAACTCACCTATTTTCTGTTTTTGTGCTAAGACCAAAGCCCCGTCTAACATAAAAGTATTGCTTTGGTATCATCTTGTGGCAGTGTGGTGCCGACAAACTATGAAGTTAGGGAAGGAGCTTCATTTAGTCAGCCATTAGAACTGTCCAATTGGAAAGTAGTGCTTTGCCACTATTTTGTGATTTTCACTATTTGCAACAGGGCTCTGTCCTATTGCCTATGAGTAGAACAGTGTAAATCTGGCATTAAAAAAAAGTACTAAAAACACAAAATAATGTGTATTAAATCTAATTTGAGTATGATCCTCATTTCTTAAAAAAAAAAAAAAAAAAAAGTGAATAAACGCGTGATGTTGTAAGCTTGTTTTGTACTCACTTGCTACAGTGAAGGTAACTTCTTGTGTCCTGCGTCCCGCCTTGTTTTGAGCTACGCAGGTATAGACTCCTGAATCGCCCGCCTCAGTTGGACTGAAGACCAGATCAGAGCCATCCTGGTACACTCGTCCCTCCGTGGGCACTCGCTGACCTCCCTTCTCCCACCAGACTCCGGGCTGGGGTCGTCCCCGTGGGGCATTACAAGGGACCCGCTGCAAAGTGTCTGCTGTGAAAACTTTTGACATCTTGGCCATCATGTCATCAATCTCTGTGGTGTAGAGAAGAGAGGTGAAGGGAACAGAACTGTGAAATTACTTAATTATATTTATGTTTATTATTAATTTTTATTTTTGTGAACCAAAATCTGTCTTCAAAGTGTGATTTAATTTATCAAGCACCTTGAGTACAGCTATTTCTAGATCATAGAGCTGTTGACAGATTTTTGGTATTTTAATAAAACAATTCCCCATTAGGTAACAAAAGATAGTAGGAGACTGAGAATATAGGTTGTTTTAAGTAAGGGAATTAGATTAGAAAGGGTCTTTGTGAGGTGAGCCATTTCAAAGCTGGCAGCAGCTATATAGTCAGTGGAGTGTGATCTGTGCTACAAAGACTCACAAGACCTTACTGTACTGTATGATGCATTGTTTTGTTTTTTAACAATCATTACTACTTTATTGGTTAACGGGACTCAAGTTGGTCACCGGCTCCGACCTTTCAGAGTCAATGATCAAAATCAGCTATTGAGAAGAGAGGAAAACGCATATATTTCAGCAGATGAACGGTAGGCTGAACTGGGAAAGAAGGAGATTGAGGGGGGCATGGGTTGGTATTTGGGCTGTAAAATGAATGAGGTGGAACTACGATGGAAAGACTTAAAACTTGTCACCAAATAATGACTTCTATTGTGACACAATCCCATTTAATGCCTGGAGGGATTACCATCAGATTATGTGAATTAAGGTATTTAAATGGAGCTGCGGTTCACTGGGTTAAAACTGCAGATACAGTCGTATTTCATTTGACCAAAGACAAAACAGAAGTTTGAGAGGGGAAAAAAAAAAAAAAAAAAAAGAGTCCTCAGGAGAGTAAAAGAAAGAAACTCCAGACTTAAGCGTGTTAACATTTGATTTGCATGCACTTGCATTTGAAAAGGAAATCTGATTCGTAAAAAATGAGATACAACAGATAAACCTCACTTTAAACTGCAGCAGTAATTTAAATACTTTTTAGAAGGTAGTGTTCAGAACTTATATGGCACTCATTGACACTATTATGGAAAATATCGTAGAATAGTTCATATGCCTAGACAATGTTTTCACTGTGGTCTCTGTGCTATTAAATCATAGTTTTCATTCTCAGTGGGTTTATTCATGTAACGCAATTTCAAATACAACTACAGTTATTTCTTGTGTATAATGCACATTTCCCCCCCCCCCCCCCCCAAAAAAAATATTGCTTTTCTGAAATGCTTGACAGTTTTAATTTGAATCCCATTAAAATAAAATTAAATAAGTTTCGCCTGCCCCTTAATGTTTTTAAAGAATTATACCCATCTTACAAATTCTGCCTGGGTAATCAAACGTATGAGCACAACTGTGTGTTTTCTCATTTAATAAATAAAAGTAGGGTTGTGAATTTCAAAATAAGCGCAAGTAAATAAAAAGAAAGTATTACATGATCAAATAAAGTGCTTAACTTCCGAATAAAACTCACAAAAGACAGATAATACTTCATGGTTTGATCATATGGGTAGAAGCAAAATCATGCATTGTAAAAATGCATTATACATAGGTAGAACGGTTTTCCAGAATTTTAGGGTCCACTTTGGGGGTGCGTATTATACATGGGTGCGCATTATACACGAGAAATTGCAGTGCTTATCAAAGATTTTAATTCCCAATGAGAAATTTCATTAGTATTAAATAATAAAGTTATGCAATTAATAGACTACTTTAGGTATACGAATACTGTGAGCAGGTTTCTAAAAAATTTATAACGACAAGGGCATTCTAAACAATAATGTATCCAAGTGGACATCACTCAATTTATGTACTTAGGATGAATTTGCAGCTGTATGTTTGTCAATGCCACATGCTGTGTAATAAATGCCTCACTTTAGTACAACTATTCCTAGTAAATTATTAACTCCTATGGATCAAAGAAATAGCGAATACATTTCGGCTCTGCGGAACAGGATTATCTCTATGGTATTCATTCATAATCTCGTGTGGGGCATGTCAACTGTTATTTTATACAGACTTCATGTGATGTTATGATCACTAGCCAACGTGATAGGCCAAACACGAAGTGGAAGAATTGAAGTGTTTCAGCATGTATAGAGTGAGAAGGATACAGCTGCGCCGGATAATGTTAAGGAAATTTGATTATATGGTGACATATGGCTCTAAGTGAAAAAGCCAACAGAAGGCAGAGGAATATTGTACTGAAATGCTCTCACACTCTCAGACAACATGATGTGGTTAGGTGTTTATCACCAAGCAGGTCAACCGCTGCAAATTTGTGTGTGTGTGTGTGTGTGTGTGTACCTGCTATGAGGAGGGAAGCCTCGTGTGTCACTTGTGAACCACTGTCGCTGCGGCCAACACACTTGTACAAGCCCGTGTTCCTGGGTTTAACCTGGGTGATGAGCAGTGACCCATTGGATAGCAGGAATACACTGGAGAGAAAAAAATCTCATATAAACCTCTACCGCTGCTTATTGATTCTTCTTGCCACCAGTATATTCTTGCCATTTCCTTTGGCTTGATTGACCACCAGCAGCTCCTCTGATCAGTGTAATGGGTACCAGGGATCTGGCATGTTTCCTAACCATGCTGATCCGGTGAAACATCTGGTGCGCCGAGTTAGTTCTAATTTAGGCAAATTTCCACTACAAAACACACAGATAAATGTCCTATACAGCAAGTTATTTTTAAAACATCTTGTGATGTTGGAGGCCCATCCTAATGGCCCATCTTGACCTCTGGCATGCTAAGTAGTCGTTCTGTGGCAGTGATGGACAGGGTGAAAATTAATTACAGGCAAGCTGTGCTGTTCACATCTGGGATGGATATGAGAGAGAGTGGCAGGAACTCAACATAGACATGGGGTGATGGACATGGACAAAAGTATTGAGACGGCTTCCTACAAAGAGTAAGTGAAAATGGAGTTCGGCCAACCTACCCACCACCAGCTTCCACTCATAAGGTAAGACTTTCTACAAGATGTAAGAATGTTTCTGTGGGCATTTTTAGTCCTTTCAACCAGAAAAACAATCACTGTGGTAGAAAAATGGAACAAAAAATGGCTTTTGACACAATCTTGTTCAAAATGTCTTGATAGGATGAATAATTACAGATTAGGTCAAGCCATACCCTTGATTTAATTAAAGAGGTTTCCGCAGACCTATCAGTCCATATACATTATATAGTCCCCAATATAGGGAGTTTGCTATTTTGTAGTGCTGTTCCAATGTGTAGTGAGTACAGGTTATTCCCTTTAAAGTGCCTTGAATGTATTCCGCAATGCATCTTGGAAAGTAATGAACAACCAATATCCATGATGCATTGCGCCGATACAGAATTTTTTTTCCCCTCTTCTGTTTCTGGGGTGTTGTTTGATTTTCGACATGAGAAAAATTCATGAGTTTTGACTCGAAAATATCTTTTAAGTGCCCCAAAACGTAAACCCTTATTTTGTTTCTAAATACATAAAATATGTTTGAAGTGCTGAAAACGTGCAAAGACTGAGAACAATATAGTACTGAATTGTTGAGATATACTGTAGCTTAAGACTTTTTTTCACCTTCTACATTAGTCCACATTTTTTGTGGGCGGGGCTAAAAACTATCCTCATGACCTCAAGAGGTTTGGACATATACTTTACATACCTCACTATATAAACAGTAAGCGCCCTTATTCCATGCAGTGACCATTTGGCGGAATTGCCACTTCCTCATTCATAATCGAACCAGTTCTACTAATGTAGTGTGCATTTAGCCATCAAAGTATGCCCACAACTCAGAAAAATACATATTCCCTGTAGTGCAATGTGTTTGGTGTTATTTGGACTAACACGTCTCTGCCGCCTGGCCGCATGCTCGTTGTGTTGCGAGGCAGCAGCGATCCGCCACCCCACGCCGACCTGACAGCGGTTAGAGTACATGGTGAATGTTCATCAGCCCCTCGAATTGATGGAGGGGCTCGTAAGCCAGTTGCATCATGGACGAGGAGGAGTGGGACAAAAATCACCCAGCTGCGGCGGCCACACGCCCACACCACTGTGTGCACCATGGATGATTCCCCGCACCCCGTCCTCTTTCTCCTCCTTCTCGCAACACGTCGCGGCTGACGAGTCCCTTTGTCAACTAATGGCCCACTGAATTTCAACGGAAATAAAGGGGCAGAATGACTGCGGCCCATGAAGCATGTGCTGTCTATTGCACTGCTTGCAGGCAGAGGAGTAGCAAATCCACGATAGAAAAAAAGTATTTGATTGACAGCTGGAGACAGAATTTACAGAGCACCCAGCGACATGCCCACCGCGTCTGGAAGCTCAAAAAATGTCTCAAGTCTTAACCATTTTGAAGCCTGGTTTCACATACTTTGCGATTTTTTTATACATTAATTCATGGTACAGCTTGTTAAATTTACTCTGTGGTATTTTGACTTTACAAGACATTTTTTGGGCCTGTTTTGTGGCACTTTAATATAACTAGAGCAACACATCACAACATGGATGGACATAAACTGCTTTGTGTTAATTTTGAAAAATACACTCATCTCACGACCAGTTGGGTGTTTACCCGGCCTCTTCCCCAGAGTCAGCTGGGATAGGCTCCAGCAAGCCCGTGACCCGAGTGAGGAGAACCAGTATGGAAAATGGATGGATGGATACTCATCTTAAAACTAGGCTTTACACGATCAGGATTTGTGGGGCCGATCACCGATCAGTGAGTTTAAAGAAACGATAGCCGATCACCGATCCAATCACAAGATGGAGCAATGTGTCTATTTAAATGAAATGGTGAAATTTGTGTGTCCTCCACCTTAGGAAATATATTTAATGAGAAAAATGGTGACGTTTTGAATACTTATTTCAGCTGCTCTATACCGAGTTATATCTTCTGCAGTGCTATCAAACTACAGCAAATGGTGGTGAAATGACTAATAAACGATTAGCTGGCGACATGAAGCCTCATTCATTTCTCATTCAAACACTGGCAGCTGTACAAAATGGCCATGCAGGCCTATAAATTAAACCCCCCAAAAAAAAACCACTGTGTTTAAGGTCACACATAGATAGCGACAGTGTCTCAGTGTGATCAGTGCTGACTGCTTCAAGTCCAGCAGCAGCAACAGTGCAGTGTGTCCCATCTGCTAGTGACTCTTGTGCAGCATAGTGTGAGAAACATAAACTGACCAGTAATTATTAAAAAAACTAAATCAACCAGCTGGCAAGATTTTTTTTTCCCCAGCTGCCCGCAGACTTGCTGTTTGACACGTGATTGAGAGCTTCCAGTACATGTTTATAGGGGACATGCTGGTAAGCTGATTGCAGCTTGAGGGCTTTTTCGGTTCAGTGTGTGAACAGTGAAAGACTGCAAAGTCTCTTGTGATAGAGGACACGTTGAAATGAAGTACAGCAGATCGCAAAGGAACTTTACAGCATTCTTATTTCAGGAATAGGATTCCTTAATGTGCAATTCATCTTGTGGCAGAGCTGCAAGAGCAAAATGGAAGCTGAAAGTACAGCTCCAGAGTTCCAGTTTATAGGTCTCAAGGGAATGCACCACAGCTACACACTAGTAAAACAAGTAGAGATGATGCGTATAATGTATAACGGTGAAGTAAGGCAAGGGAACAATGTTGGAACAGAAGAAGACATGTTTCCAGGAGGGGAAAAAAAATAAATTTTGCAATTGGAATTTACCGAGTTTTGTTAACCAGCAGCTCACTTTCATGGTACCATTCCAAAGCAGGAGGTGGGACAGCTGTGAACTGGCAGTGGAACACAGCTTCTTCATTCCTCAGAACCACCTGGTCCTCAGGAGTGACAACTGGTCGAGGAAAGCTCTTATCTATAAAAGACGTAGACAAACATCTCCATGATTACATCAGCAGGCATTAGACCATCAAGCACTATCGCATCTGTGCACTTATTAAAAGCTGCCAACAGCAGGGCAGGCCCTCAGGTGATGGTATGTGTCAACACCTCAGGGGCCCTCATGCAGACTTAATTAGGTCACTGGACTTTTCATTGACCCCTTGGCATATCAGGACCATCATTTTTATGGCAGCTGTAACACATAACGGGATTGACTGTTGTACAGGAGGAAAATCCCTATACTCAAACACAAAATTTTATGTGTCATGTAAAAGCTCATTTTATTTATTTGAAGAAAAATAAACTGAGAGATTTGCATCTGATTTGGAGTCACCAGCATAAATTAAACTAAATTCAATTAATTCAATACCATTTAATACCTATTTTCATAATTTTTTTTTAAAAACAACTAGTATTTTAACTAGCAATCATTATGAGACATCTAAAACTACACTTGCAGATACAGCCAAATTTATACAGAAACAACCACTGGATATGACATCAACATTCAGCACTGAATGACTGGGCATCCCAAAAGTATGGACACACAGGCAAATATATTCTCGAGAAATTATATTTTCAACACTGCATCTGTGATTTCTATTGAGTGCACCTTCTCCTTTAGCACTGTTGTTCTCAAACTTGGATCCAGGGGCCCATGGGGGCTGCGACCCGTAACTTGAAAAATATACTTTGCAAATCTATGTGCAAAAAAATTATGTCATACATATGGGGACCAGTGCTCCAAAGAAAAAATATATACTAAACCAGTTACTCCTCCCTACCTTCGCTTTGGGCCAACTAGAAGGTCTGATACGATTGTGATGTATGACGTAAATCTGACGTCATTTAAAGCGTGCAATATTTCTCGTGGTCTCAAGCAATTTTTTCATATAGAGCTCTTTCAGTGAGGAAAGGCTCCATCAGCAAAATATTTGCAAATCGCTAAATTAGCAACACTGACTATCCTTTTGTAATCTAGCTCATCTCTATTCGCAGCCATGCTGTTAGTGGAAGCAGTGCACGTCAGCTAGCCTTGATGGATAAATATTGAAATCAATTCAACTGATTGTGATTGAGTTCCTTTCTATTAAACAGACCATGAATATATAGGTTGAAACTTTCAAAAAATAAATAATTATCATGTCATTTAGGGGTGCACATGATCGTTATGGTTAATTGGTATTGGCATTTTTAGAGAGTCATTGGAAAGATTTCTGCCCTATAAGGAGACCTGGGACCCAAAAAGTTTGATTATTCCTACTTTAGCATACCCCAAAAAGAAGTCAAGAGGGCTAAGGTCTGGTGAAGTAGAAGACCACGCCACATGACTAAATATATTTAATATCAAATTTACATATTTGCAAATGCTGTCTGAGCTGCCTGGGCTAGTAACTCATTTACAATGTTCAGTTAATTTGTATTAGTGTCATAAGTAGAATTCCCTGGTTGCCACACAAAAAAGATATTTGAAGCATTCAAGAGATTGTGTTTCATTTCAGGTTTGCTATGGCCAGTTGTCTATCCGATTAAAGGCCATATTACAGCTGTCATTGTATATACTTGGCCCACCCATGCAAGGCTATGACTGCATTGAAAACCTGCTTAAATCTGTCAAAGCTCCCTCAAAGGTAAGCCCTATGGCAGTACCAAGGGGAGTAACCGGGAACTCAATAATTAGCCATCCTCCCTCCACCCAGGTGCTAACATTACCATGTGTGTTTTATATTTGTGTGTGTGTGTGTGTGTGTGTGTTTTAGGTGGCTAATTAGTGTGAGGCGGGCATCAGGTTTCTCAGACAGATGCTGAATGTACAGTACTGTATTTCTCTCTGTGGTGTACTGAAGATAATACAGTATAGCGTGTTACATAAGCACACAAAATGTAGAAAAATCATGAGAAAGCAGAAATACAAATTTCATGACACTACACGTCAGCTGTTTTTTTAAACAGTAGAGTCCATCCATCCATCCATTCTCTACCGCTTATCCGGGTCGGGTCGCGGGGGCAGTAGCTTCAGCAGGGACGCCCAGACTACCCTCTCCCCAGCCACTTCATCCAGCTCTTCCGGGGGGATCCCGAGGCGTTCCCAGGCCAGCCGAAGGATGTAGTCTCTCCAGCGCGTCCTGGGTCGTCCCCGGGGTCTCCTCCCGGTGGGACATGCCCGGAACACCTCACCAGGGAGGCGTCCGGGAGGCATCCGAATCAGATGCCCCAGCCACCTCATCTGGCTCCTCTCAATGCGGAGAAGTAGCGGCTCTACTCTGAGATCCTCCCGGATGACCGAGCTTCTCACCCTATCTCTAAGGGAGAGCCCGGACACCCTGCGAAGGAAACTCATTTCGGCCGCTTGTATCCGGGATCTTGTTCTTTCGGTCATGACCCACAGCTCATGACCATAGGTGAGGGTAGGAACGAAGATCGACCGGTAAATTGAGAGCTTCGCCTTTCGGCTTAGCTCTTTCTTTACCACAACGGACCGATACAAAGTCCGCATCACTGCAGACGCTGCAGCGATCCGCCTGTCGATCTCCCGTTCCATTCTTCCCTCACTCGTGAACAAGACCCCAAGATACTTGAATTCCTCCACTTGGGGCAGGATCTGATCCCCGACCTGGAGATGGCATGCCACCCTTTCCCGACTGAGGACCATGGTCTCAGATTTGGAGGTGCTGATTCTCATCCCAGCCGCTTCACACTCGGCTGCGAACTGCTCCAATGAGAGTTGGAGGTCACGGCTTGATGAAGCCAACAGAACCACATCATCTGCAAAAAGCAGAGATGCAATACTGAGGCAACCAAACCGGACCCCCTCTACGCCTCGGCTGCGCCTAGAAATTCTGTCCATAAAAGTTATGAACAGAATCGGCGACAAAGGGCAGCCTTGGCGGAGTCCAACCCTCACCGGGAACGAGTCCGACTTACTGCCGGATATGCGGACCAAACTCTGACTCTGGTCGTACAGGGACCGAACAGCCCGTATCAGGGGGTTCGGTACCCCATACTCCCGAAGCACTCTCCACAGGACTCCCCGAGGGACACGGTCGAACGCCTTCTCCAAGTCCACAAAACACATGTAGACTGGTTGGGCGAACTCCCATGCACCCTCGAGGACCCTGCCGAGGGTGTAGAGCTGGTCCACTGTTCCACGGCCAGGACGAAAACCACACTGCTCCTCCTGAATCTGAGATTCGACTTCCCGACGGACCCTCCTCTCCAGCACCCCTGAATAGACCTTACCAGGGAGGCTGAGCAGTGTGATCCCCCTGTAGTTGGAACACACCCTCCGGTCCCCCTTCTTAAAAAGGGGGACCACCACCCCAGTCTGCCAATCCAGAGGCACTGTCCCCGATGTCCACGCGATGTTGCAGAGGCGTGTCAACCAGGACAGCCCCACAACATCCAGAGCCTTTAGGAACTCCGGGTGAATCTCATCCACCCCCGGGGCCCTGCCACCGAGGAGCTTTTTAACTACCTCGGTGACCTCAAACCCAGAGATAGGAGAGCCCGCCTCAGACAACCCACACTCTGCTTCCCCATGGGAAGGCGTGTCGGTGGAATTGAGGAGGTCTTCGAAGTATTCTCCCCACCGACTCACAACGTCCCGAGTCGAGGTCAGCAGCGCCCCATCCCCACTATACACAGTGTTGGTGGTACACTGCTTTCCTCTCCTGAGACGTCGGATGGTGGACCAGAATTTCCTCGAAGCCGTCCGGAAGTCTTTCTCCATGGCCTCACCGAACTCCTCCCATGCCCGGGTTTTTGCTTCAGCGACCACCAGAGCTGCATTCCGCTTGGCCAGCCGGTACCCATCAGCTGCCTCAGGAGTCCCACAGGCCAAAAAGGCCCGATAGGACTCCTTCTTCAGCTTGACGGCATCCCTCACCGTTGGTGTCCACCAACGGGTTCGGGGATTGCCGCCACGACAGGCACCGACCACCTTACGGCCACAGCTCCGGTCGGCCGCCTCTGCAATGGAGGCGCGGAACATGGTCCACTCGGACTCGATGTCCCCCGCCTCCCCCGGAACATGAGCAAAGTTCTGTCGGAGGTGGGAGTTGAAACTCCTTCTGACAGGGGATTCTGCCAGACGTTCCCAGCAGGCCCTCACAATACGTTTGGGCCTGCCACGTCGGACCGGCATCTTCCCCCACCATCGGAGCCAACTCACCACCAGGTGGTGATCAGTTGACAGCTCCGCCCCTCTCTCCCGAGTGTCCAAGACATGCGGCCGCAAGTCCGATGACACGACCACAAAGTCGATCATCGAACTGCGACCTAGGGTGTCCTGGTGCCAAGTGCACGTGTGGACACCCTTATGCTTGAACATGGTGTTCGTTATGGACAATCCGTGACGAGCACAGAAGTCCAATAACAGAACACCGCTTGGGTTCTGATCGGGGGGCCGTTCCTCCCAATCGCGCCCTTCCAGGTCTCACTGTCATTGCCCACGTGAGCATTGAAGTCCCCCAACAGAACAATGGAGTCCCCAGCGGGAGCGCTCTCCAGCACCCCCTCCAAGGACTCCAAAAAGGGTGGGTACTCTGAACTGCTGTTTGGTGCATAGGCACAAACAACAGTCAGGACCCGTCCCCCCACCCGAAGGCGGAGGGAGGCTACCCTCTCGTCCACCGGGGTGAACCCCAACGTACAGGCGCCGAGCCGGGGGGCAATAAGTATACCCACACCTGCTCGGCGCCTCTCACCATGGGCAACTCCAGAGAGTCCAACCCCTCTCGAGAGGACTGGTACCAGAGCCCCAGGTGTGTGTGGAGGCGAGTCCGACAATATCGAGTCGGAACTTCTCGACCTCACACACCAGCTCGGGCTCCTTCCCTGCCAGAGAGGTGACATTCCACGTCCCTAGAGCCAGCTTCTGTAGCCGGGGATCGGATCGCCAAGGTCCCCGCCTTCGGCCACCGCCCAGCTCACACTGCACCCGACCCCTATGGCCCCTCCCACAGGTGGTGAGCCCATGGGAAGGGGGACCCACGTTACCCTTTCGGGCTGTGCCCGGCCGGGCCCCATGGGTGCAGGCCCGGCCACCAGGCGCTCGCCTTCGAGCCCCACCACCAGGAAACAGTAGAGTAATGCAGCTATATAAGCATGCTTACTTCATTCAATTCCATTGGCAATTATGATGTTATGTCTGCATGTGTAAAGGCTTCTTTATACTTTCCCACGCGTAGTTTGCCTTTGTAATCGAGCGCAACCCACGCATGCTGTTTTGAAAGTGTGCTGCAGTTCTCCTCCAAGTCGGGGGTGTCGCTACAGCTGGTATTGTATGGGACACCACAAGGTGGATTTTCCTCTGCATTTTTTTTTTGCCATTTCCGGTAGCCGTTTTTACTTTCCTTTCAGTAACAAGGAACAAAGCAACAACAATGGCGACCGCGACAGAACAAATGGACCTAGATGACCAGATGATGCGTTTAATTATACTGCAAAATCGATCGAGAAGGCGGCGACGTAGATGGTATATAGAACCAATGGGCATATTGGTACGTCATCACAGCATGTGACTAAAACGGACTAATCACGATAGACGCCACAGAGCAACTACGCAGACGTGCTGCGCGGGGCAATTTGTCGGTCACGTGATGCAATGCGGGCGTTGTCGGCCGCGTGGCCGCGGGAGTATAAAGAGGCCTTAAGCCAGCCACTGCTTCTCATCAAGAACTCAATTTCCTTTTCTTTTTTTCCCCCTCAATTTTCTCAACATTAACAGTGCACCTCTTAGCTTTGTTTCATTACATGAAAGTAAAATCTGTCAAAAGAGCATTAAGTTGGCAAACTGTGCCAACCTACTTGTACATATTTGACATAGAGCTTACCAATTATGTTGAGAGAGAAGTTACTGTTGCTGCAGACATGGCCGGCTGCGTTCTTGGCACAGCAGTAGAACAGACCGTTGTCATCTGGAGTGGCGCTCTTGATTGTAAGCGTACGCTCCTTGTTGTTGATCTGATGGCTCTTCTCAGTCAGCTTCACCCCGTCTTTGAACCACTGGCAAGTCGGCCTGAGGGAAGGGTGTGAAACAGGCATGAGGATAAGGGAGTGGACAATAAAAATATCTATTTTTTTTTTCTTGTACCATCCCACAATAAATCAGTGTTTTTGGGGTGATAAGGGAGACTCACCGAGGGTGTCCGTCAATGTGACAGCGAAGCGTGACGGGGGCTGAACTCTCAATTTCCCCTTCTGAGGTGGGCTCCTTTAATGTCACGCCACCGCTTTCTAACCCTGCAGAAGCAGAAAAAAACTATTCAGGCTTCAAGTGGGAGGATGGACAGACAAGAAGTGTTAAGGAGATTGTCAGGATGATAAATTGAGTTAAATGGTGTTCTGTTATTCATTGTCATGGGATGTGTATGACACAGTGGGCCTGCACGGATGACGCTTATGATGCATCACAGTAACAGCAACAGAAAGAAATTAAAGAGAGTTCTCAACTACATCCCATGAAATGTTGAAAACATTGATGTACAATGTCCATAATTCCTTCAAACTTGTCCATACAACAAGGAGGCAAAAAAGTATCATTTGTAAAGCTACAGTGGATTGTAACTGGAATTATGTATTATGATGTGGCATGATAGTCGATTGATCGTTATGAATTCGGTCAGATGGGTGGTATTGATTGTTGATCAATCATCAGCAGTTCTGCTCAGTCCAACACAGGAGTAGAAACAGGACTAATTCATTGATTGATGACTTTTGCTACACAATACCTCCTCCTGAGTTATAGTGTTACCATAAAATCCAATGTTATGAGATAATTAGTGTTCCTTGAACAGTGTTTTGAGGAACAAACTGACTCTTACTGGACTCCTCTTTCAGACAGCAAAAGGTAAAGGTAATAACGCAAGAATTACTACCTTTTGGGAGCATCGAAAGTCGCAGCAGAGTTCAAGAAACTTGAATGAATCGTGGAAAAATCTGGGGTTTAACCTAAAGCTTGCATTCCTAAAAACATAAAGCTAACTTATCAAGCATGACTGTTTGGTGATAGACTGAAAACATCGGGTCTATTATCGTGTTCCAGAAGGGCATGATTTAGATTCAGCCATATAAACATACACTTCTCAGATGAACGACGACAAAATAGATCATTCAGAGGGAGGTTTCTAAATACATTAAATATGTTTGAAGTGACCGGTTCAGGGTGATAGTTGGGATAGGCTCCAGCAGCCCGTGACCCTAGTGAGGATAAGCGGTAAAGAAAAATCGATGGATGGATAGATGTTTGAAGTGCTGAAAATTGATGCAAAAACATAACAATATGGTGCTGAATTGTTGCGATATAGCTTAAGCATCTTTTTCACCGTTTCAATTTTCCTGACTTTGCGGGTCGGGCTAAAACAGCCCCATAACATCAAGGGGCTGGGGCGTATACTTTCTAGCGCGAGTTACCTCACCCACGATATTAGTAAAAAAAATGACGTCATTTCATTTGACTGCTCAGTTGTTAGCTGTGCTTAGCATCCATAACAAGACCCATTTACCACTCCAGCTTGCAGTTAGCAAACTAACAATGGCTACACCCCGAAAATACGTCTTCACTGGATGCCTCAATTTACAGAACAGCTCGGTAGCGTTTTTTAAACCTCCCAAAAAATGAGGAAATAAAAACCAATGGATTGACTTTTTGAAAAGATGCAGATGGTGAGCTGAACATCAACACGACTGTGCAGTGGGCATTTTACGACAGATAATTTTGTAAACTTTCACCAGAGACAACATGGCTTCATGGGTAACTTGATACGAGTGAATGGGGCAGTGCCGACTGTCTAACTACCTGGGCTTCTTCCTACCGTGCCGCTCTTGTCTAGTGTCATGTTCAAATTTGGCAAGGTTGTTAACGTCACTCTTTTCTGTGGTGTGTCGAATTTACATGCCATTTTTTTAGCCTGCTTAGTGCCACTTTAAGTCTAAACATTTATACGGCCTATGGCTGACTAGTGTTAGCAGCCACCATTATTTATATCACCCGTGTCAAACTCAAGGCCCGGGGGCCAGATCCGGCCCGACACTGAATTTTATGTGGCCCGCGAAGGCAAATCATGTGTCAACTTCCATGATTCTTGTTAAAATCTGCACCGAAATATATCATAAATGATAATGTTGAGATACTGCAAGCATTTTTGTGTTACCAAACATGAACAATAGTTGAAAAACCCATTACCCTTGATTTCTGATTCCAAAACTAGTTCATAAATTTCGTGTGTAAATATGATGAGGCGATTAAAGATTTTTATGGTTTCACAGTCATAATAGCCCTCTGAGGGAAACCGTAACTACAATATGGCCCGTGACAAAAATGAGTTTGACACCCCTGGTTTATATCCTCTATTAAATATTCTTAGTATCACCTGAAACAGCAGTTGAGAGCCAAGAGGAAGCAGATTGCCTGCAAAAGGCACTGGAGGGGTAAACAGGGAGACCTGTCAATATGAATATGCCTTCACTTAATAGCCTAAACCTGCCTTGTCTGAGCCAGTACTCCGTAGCGTTACCTAAAGAGAGATGACAGAAAAACTGAACATCTCACTGAAGTGTTTGTGTGTCTGTGCATCTGTCAAGGACGTGTGGTTGCGTGCAGTGATGAGATAGATGCAGCCCATGCTGCAGTACCCAAGGGAAACTATACAAGTGCCCTCGAGAGTTCAATGCAATGACTATCATCAGCATGTCGGACTGAGTCAAATCTTGTTTGCAAATAAAGGCATTTATTTAAACCTGTCCAGAGCAACAGGTGGGTGTCAGATACAGGTGGTACATATGGGCTTCTAACACTTATGAGTCAGTGTTCATTTTGCAGTTTGAATAAAATACAGTGATTTATGCGGAGTTTCCATCTCTTTTGTCAAGCATAAATTTGGCTTGTAAACGACCCAAAAGGTTAAGGAAGCATAGAATTATCCAAAAATGTCTGGTTGGTATAGTTAACTAAGGCCAACCCTTGAGTGATTAATAAATTGATTCAGAGGCACATCCCAAGACTGTCATCATCATATAAAGATGAATCGGCAGCAAGTGTGTGCATGTAGGAACCATGGCACACCATTGACCTCTGTGTACAGAGTCATTCACATTAACAATCACAATAAGCCATTGACACATTGCGCCTTATTGGTTCCGCCATTCCCTGAGTTTGGTTCTCGCTTGACCTGGATTTCTTGACATTTGTACATTCTAACACTTAAGTCCTTAGCGCAGGTTTCTCCAGCTGTCTGCTTGACAAACAGAAGGTGCTCTTTCATAACCTATTAAGAGGCACACATACTTGCTCACAATCTGGCTCAGAATGCATGACTAAGTGTCTAACTAACTGAGCGTGCGCCTGGTCTTTAACACCATAATTAAGGGTGTATAATTATTATTACGTTGGAGCAGGGACAGGAAGCCAGATCAACACATGGATGATAGATAAATTGAGACAATATTATTGTTAAGGCAAGTGTGTCTGTGAGCTTGTTTGTTACCGTCTTCTGAAAAAGGCATGACAGATTGTGTTATCCAGGCAAGGTATTCTGGGCTTTTTGTTTGACTGGCCGTACCATATGTGTATGTAAATGCAAGTTGGACTCATGCTGTGTAATTAATAGATAAATAAAAAATTAAGATGGCGAGGGAAAAGTGTGGTGTCAGATTTGACCAGCTGTGCTTGACAAAGGCCAACGCTTCAAATTAAATTGACTCAGGGAGACGATGTTACTGTCACATGGTGGCGTATCGGGGTGAGACTGTGAGCATCTGCCTTTTGTCAGCTCACGGACAAATGCAAAACAAAAGAGGAGAGATGACAGATGACAGAATGAGAGCTCATGGATTCACGCAAGTGAGCAGAAAGGATGTCTTCATAGTAGTAGGAATGTGTACCAAAATCAGTAAATTTTTTGGTACCGACTGAATTCGGGCGATACTACCAAATGAAGGGCTCAGCCGAAGGGGCGAAGGGGAAGGGATAAGGGGTAGAATTGGGACTGGCCACAAGTACCATCAATTGTCACAATGCCGCAAACACGCTACTTAATTAGGTATAAGTTAAAAACCCTGAAAATAATAACAGTGATCCTACCCAAATGAGTAAAATATTGTTTAAATATATATGCACTTTTTCAATACAAAGCTGGCATTATGCGTTTACTTTTGTACTCCATATGCACAGATAAATTATTGTGCTGTGTGTGTTATTTTTTTTATTCCAAATTCCAAGAGGAAACAAACATTACATTTACAGGTACTGTACCTTTTCATTGTTTATACACAACTGGAATGATTTTTACTTTTGTACTCCATGTGCACAAGTAAGTTATGTGCCATTTTTTAATTTTCAGATTATTTATTGCTTAAAAAATGTGACGTGACAATAAATAATTCAAAGTTGTCAAAATTTATTCTTATTTCTGTATTTGTACTTCTTAATGAATAGCATTTAAATCAACAAATTGAATTGCAACCTGAAGAATCAATATCAAATTGAACTGCAACTGAAAGAATCGAAAGTGAATCGAATCGTGAAGTTCTTAATGTCCAGCCCTAAATATTACTGTATATTTTGCTCATTTGTTTTAAACTTGGGATGTTGTTGTGTTATATTTCTCAAAGTTTATATATTGAAAAGTAAATGTTAAATAGAAAATTTTGAGATTTGATTACTGAACAAATAATTTATTACCACACACACACACACACACACAAAAGTACCAAAAATTGGTACCGTTGAGTATCGGTATCGATTCCAAGGTGTCGGGAATTGGTATCATACTGGTTCAAATGTGAAAGGTACACATCCTTACTTAAAAGTACAGTTCCTAATCAAATGTAGGTTAAGGAGACTCACAGTGAGTGCAAGATGCCGTGTTGGCTTTTGTTCGTGCAGCTCAGTGCGAGTTTATAGATTAAATAGGGAGTGCAAAGTGATTGTCTGCATTTCTAATGTCAATTCCCGATGCGTGCAAAAGATTTCCAAAACAGTCTGTCCGCATGTTGTTCCACGAGTCAGGCAAAGCGTCGCCTGCAGGACCAGCAAACATCCTGACAATGGTGAGGTATGGCGCCGACGCCTCTGATGGACGCGCTTCTCGCCATGGAGACCCAATGGCCAGCCAGAACAAAATGACGAAGGGGGGGCTGAAGCCCTATTAGAGAACACAGAGGGGGATAATTACTCTGAGTAACTCTCAACTGACATGATTTGCTTACCCACCATTGAGACCAAGATAAATTAACACTCTCCTTCGTGCCAGAGGCTGGGGTGGATGGAGCTGGGGGATAAAAACCTACTGTGGTACAGTAAATGTAGACCACCCTGCCCCTCACCCTATAGCTCATTTACTACTATGCACGCAAAGTAGCATACACATGAGTGAACGTTAAGGCAGAATTAGCACCAGAGGGGGTCTTCTGCTGTGTGTAGCTTCATCACCCGTTAAATGTACTGTATATTGTGGAAATATGAGACCATTTGTCATAACATGGTCTGATTTACAGTATGTAAAGCAATCCACAGAGAGAAGCCAACCTGCACATCTCGACAGAGACAAATGAGTTGATATACAAAAAAAGTCGCAGCTTAGAAATTTAACCTGGAGGATTTATTACTTATCTAGCTATATGTACAGGGAGTCATCTAAATTGTAACACCCCAAAAAATATTCAGCAAGTTATCAGGAACATACAGTCATAATGTAACAGTCATCTTGCATGAAGTCATGCAAGATGAAAAATCTCCCGAAATCATCACATCTAATGAGACTTTGGTGAAGTGAATACCTGAAGGACTGTATTTTGGCTTTTTGGTTCACTTCTTTTTTTCCACTGTGATGCCAACATAGGATGGCATCAGTAATGACACACCGGGAAAGGCTGATAACGCACAAAGAACCTGAAACTGGACTCATTACGACTTATTAGTCGAAGAGTACAGGATTTTTTCATGTTTTTTTTGAGCATGGCTAAATCGAGATGAGTCACCACTCATCCACAAGGCTCATTTTATATAGTTGGCAATATTTTTAACCATTTAAATCTAGCAGGGTTGTTAACAACACTTCTCTATGGTGTGTCACAGTTCTAAGACATGCAGTATTTAGTTTTGCTCTACTAGGTCTTCACTGGAGGTTGACCAGCTTCCTAGTACAGATTATGTTCAACCATTAAGGTTTCACTGTACTGTAACAGTACTGTACTCTTAATTAATCTTCACACACCACTTTGCACTGCGACGAAAAACAGAATTGCCGGGTCAAAACCTCCCAAGATTTACAATGGAGGAATGTTCTATATATGACATGTATTGTTTTTAATTTAATGCCAAGCAACTAATTTAGAATTTTCATGCTAAAGGACACACAATCTTTGCATCCATTGCTAATGTGCCCCATCTAAACTAAAAAGACTGAATGACTAAAAGAATGAAAGTGTTTCTTTAATCTGGGTGGTCATTTTAACTGGTTTACTCTTTACACAATTTAAACTATGTGAGTGATGCACTTCACTGTTCAAAAGGGATTACACTTGTCTATACACAAATGGAAAAAAGAGGTAAATCTTCTGCCTTCCATCCAATTCAAGGCTATGATAATGACCCCAAATATAGTTGCTGAATTTGTATCATGAGAACTGGTCTTTCATGTCTGAATTGTTTGCTTACTCAGCTTTATTATTAACACAGTGGATATCTTTATTTTCAACAAAGCCATTTCTTTTACATTAGAGAAGCTTTAGAAAACTGATGAGTTTCTTTTGGCAATAACACAATGCACTTAACATCACAGGCCACAAATATCTGCTCGCAGAGCCGAAGTATAGAATTGAGATTAGCGCTTATCTCTTTCTCAGAGTATGACAGACTTCGTTTGAAAACCTCCTCCCCCACACAGGGAAACACTCATAGAAATTCCTGTTTCAGTGTAGCGAGGAAAGAGAATATACAGTATTCAAAATGAAGGCACTTTAGTACATAGTAACAACTAATACCAAGGGCTGCTCCACAATACATGACTAGATCGTTATGGAGCCCCAAATAGGATTTCTGTTTCTATTGTTTTTTATAAACCAATGACGTTTGGCTTTGCAGCAATATTAAGTAAAATGAAGAAACTTCTGTGCCTGCTTCTGAAGATGCCTTCATGACAATTAACTGAGAAAAGGTACTGTCATTGATCCAAGTGATTCAGATTACATATCCATAAGGTAAAGCAACTCCGCAACATCCAGACAAAAGGCACAAGGGAAAAGAGTATGATGTAACAGAAAAAGCAACAAGAAACGCATGCTTGCTTGGTGGTACTCATATCCAGTTTCCATTGGGCAAAGGAGAGGAAGCCTCAAAGGTCAAAGTGGAAACATTCCTTCAGCTTTTTAGCTGCCATGCTACACTGCAACTTTTGTTTTGCTTTTCTGATCCAGAAACTGGACGCACATCCTTGTCGCCACTATGAAACTCTGTCAACTGGCAATTTTCACACAGGAAATCAAGGTGCTTTTAGAGTGAAGGGTGAGAACCTGGCCTGAAATGAAACACTTACATTTGATATTGAAGGAGGCATTGGTGGAGTGGAGCACCTCTCCCATTGCCGTGTTTTGTGCCACACACTTGAAGTTTCCTGCGTCCAGTTGGCGGTCCACTGCGTTAAACTTGAGATTGCTGCCCTCCTGGTAGCGCCTGTCGCTGTTTTCCAACGGCTGGCCATTGTGGAGCCAACGGTAGGTGATGTCAGTCGGCTCGCTGACCTCGCAGCGGAGCATGGCGCTACGGCCATGCAGAGCATCCTGAGACTTGGGCTCCCTGGTGAACTGGATGGCAGCAGCCTGGATGGACAAAACTGAGAGGAAGAAAGAGGGACAATAAATGACAGGACCAATTGGCCTTGTGGGAGAATGTTTGAAAATTATCTGGACTAGACGGGGAAAAAGTGTTCTAGTTTATGAGGCTGTGAGTTTTCCAATCGAATACACAGCCACAGACACACACAGCACATTCGCGTACACACACACAGTACAAGTCATGTGCCCTCACTTTACGAAGATAGCTCTCAAATAAGACACAAAGTGTTGCACACACACTCTCACGCACACTTGAATCTTTCATGGCGCATCTACCAGCACTGTGAATACATGTTTTCTGCTCTATTTAACCACATCTCAGTGGAGGGAACCAATGGAATGAAGCCTGAACCAAAGCTCCAAGAACACGATACAACCACGATCATTTTAGTGTGCTTAACTATTTTCCTTGGTAGCGGTGACATTAGTTTAACTTGGAATAGCGTATATGAATTGAATGAGTATTGTGGACAGTGTATATTTCAGTTCACTAAATATACTTGTTACAACATTGACTACAGCTGCACATCTAATGAGATACAATGTATCTGTATCCGCTTTTACAGATAATGCTCAACTGAGTTTCAAGATTAGCAGTTTGTTTATTATTGCAGTCATAGATTGCAGCGGCGTAAAAATTGCTTTGCATCATATGCAGAGGTGTCTTTAATATGCTGGCCACTTTATTTAGCTACATATCAGTGTCAAGACCAGTTGCTTTTACTGTGCTTGAACTTTAGCAGTAATCGCTCTTCGTGTTCCAACAGCTACCACAATGGACCTCTATATTCTGTCAAGGCAGTGCTCATCAGCGAGTTCGCATACCTGATGTCAAGTTTGTTATCATAAGGAACAGTCCACTGCTAAGAGTTGATGAAGCGTACCACCAAGAGTGTGTGGGCATTATGTGTTATGGGGGAGGGATGTGTCACCACACTGAAAAACTGGTGACTGGAATCGAGTCACAAGAGAAATCCTTCAATAATGTTAAATCAAAGACCTTGTTGAAGCTGACGCAATACCTCACTGTTTGACCTTCACCACCCCTTGCAACCACAGTGTTCTCTTCCGTATCAGATGAAAACACATGCTCAAACCAAAATCTGCGCAAGAGTTGGAAGTAGGGCTTTCACGATAATTACTATATCGACTTATCCATCTATCCATCCATTTTCTGAGCCGCTTCTCCTCACTAGGGTCAGGGGCATGCTGGAGCCTATCCCAGCTGTCATCGGGCAGGAGGCGGGGTACACCCTGAACTGGTTGCCAGCCAATCGCAGGGCACATACAAACAAACAACCCTCCACACTCACATTCACACCCACGGGCAATTTAGAGTCTCCAATTAATGCATGTTTTCGGGATGTGGGAGGAAACCGGAGTGCCCGGAGAAAACCCACGCAGGCACGGGGAGAACATGCAAACTCCACACAGGTGGGGCCGGGGATTGAACCCCGCTTCTCAGAACTGTGAGGCTGACGCTCTAACCAGTCGGCCAACGTGCCGCCTATATCGACTTATCGTTTGATAAAAAAAATGGACACGATAGTTTTTCCGGACTCGATAAATTGTCATTGTTGTGGTGAGCCAGCGCGTGGATCACACAGTGAGCAGACAGAGTTGGATGGCTCCATGTGCAGCGCATAGATTCATACAACAGACACACTTAAGGGAAAGTTAACTTTTCATTGGGTTCGCTAGCCCACGAGCTAATGTGCTCGAGCTTTAAAACGTCAGCATCTCTCTACAACTTGTGTGTGTTAGTCCCCAATTAACACAAACACTGGAAAGTTAATTATTTATTAAAAATAACCTCAGTGGCACAGATTATTCAGCCAGTAGTTGACTACAGCGAACCTTAACGTATATTTGATTGACAGGTGAAGGGCTGGTGTTTGGAGGACCAACCACATAGTCTTGCAGCTTTTTATTCTTTATTTCAGACCCAGGGGATCTATATCACAGGGGAGAGAAAAAATATATAGAGAGACAACAAATGAAATTATAATAATAACAATAATAATAATTATAACAATACTTATTTAAAAGCAAAAAAGGGCGGGCCTTATTTTTTCATGATTTCAGAGGCATAAAAAAACTATGGTTTATCGTGATACTTTTTGAGAAAATATATCGTCATTTTTTTCCCCCCTTTAATCAGGACAGGCCTAGTTGGCAGCAACTTTTGCTTCTCAGTGAAGTGATAGAATTAAATGAGTGAAGCAACAGCAAATTCTGTAACCCCTGTGTGTTTATTAGATTTTCAGAAACAAATCCATCCAGAAAAAATTCCTGCCACAAAGATCATACATCACATATACAAGGAAAGGCTACCTTTTTTTGTGCTAATGATAAGCAACTGTACTTGTTTTCCTTTTTTATTTTCCCTTTTCTTATTGGAATGGCATTAGGGGAAAAATACCTTGGCACATAAGATGTGATGCAAAAAAGCCCTTAAGATACACATTTCCATTACACCATTCAGTTGAAAAAAAAAAAACAACAATAGCTGTGGTACTTTTTTAGCATTCAGGTCTGGCAGAAAAGTGGGTTAATCTTTGTGGAGGTCAAAGTCTTGTGGGCTTTTCTTTCCTCAGTGGCAAACTAAGTGTGGCAAGCAGATTTGCAGATACCACAAGGACACCCACTGCCAGATAATTGACATTATAAGCAACATTTCTACCCTCAGGTTGTGCAATATGTGAAGTGGCTGTTATGGCTACTTGTTCCTTTACATACACAGTAACATTCATCCATTAATTTTCCGTACCGCTTATCCTCACACTAGGGTCGCGGGCGTGCTGGAGCCTGTCCCAGCTATCTTTGGGAGCGAGGTGGGGTACAGCCTGAACTGGTTGCCAGCCAATCGCAGGGCACATGTAAACAAACAACTAGTCGGACTCACATTTACGCCTACAGGCAATTTAGAATCTTCAATTAACCTACAATGCATGTTTTGGAATGTGGGAGGAAACCAGAGTACTGGAGAAAACCCACGCAGGCACGGGGAGAAAATGCAAACTCCACACAGGCGAGGCCGGATTTGAGGCTGGGTCCTCACAACTGTGAGGCAGATCTGCTAAACAGTCGTCCTCCGTTCCGCCACACAGTAACATATATCCAAATTAAGAAAAAATCTGGTGACACAAGAATCAGTATGTATAATAAAATAATAAAAGCAATGAAAAACTCCAATGATCAACATGTGGACCAGCCTACAATGGGACTGGGAGACAATGCTACAATCTGGGATAGGCATAATACCTGATTAATCACTTAATTTGTGAAAAATAATCCAGTCCATTGTGTGCAATTGTTTGTTGACTCATCACATCTTGACGCAATTGAGCTAAAACGGAGTGTATGCCTAGGCTTTGACCAAGTTGTCAATTACCACTAGTTTTGGGTCTAAAGAAAACCATGACTTCAACTTTTGGGAGTTGAGGTACATCCAAGCAAACCATGGCAAAACACAAGTTGATTAAATTGTGCAGTACATTTGTCAACCCATGAAAATGTTATTTGTTCATTTTCCCCATGGTCAGTAAAGGAAAATCAGTCAAATACCCCTCCCTAGTTACAACACAGTGTTTGGGCATTGTGCCGCAGACAACTCTCTTAAGAGGCTGGGAATTTAATCAGTTTAAAACTAGGAAGCGCAAGCGTCTTAACATTCATTTCAAATAACAACAATATTGCCTCCATGCGAAGCACACTGCCAGGTTGTGAGACAGCCAAGTTCCTCCAGGCTCAGCCAACTTGGCACAGTGTTTGTACATATGATATTCTGCGTGCCGTTTTGCAATGCAGCGGAGGAGCTGTGGAATGCGGTTGGTGGTTTACTTCATACTTGTTGACGCAATGTGTCTGTGAATATATGTGAGAGTACTTTCTGAGTGCAAAAAGGGAATGACTTGCGGAAAAAGTCCCCGCCAATACAGACAGCACACAGAGATGAGGTGTTTACGCCAGCCACAGGATGACTGACGAGGAGGAGAGTGATGAGATGCAGAGTAACAGTCTATCACATCTGAGGATGTCTGCCAAGTTCACGGTGCTGCAGCTCAAACCAGGAAAAAGGGCAGGCGCCATGACCTGTATCCTTCAAACACATTGCAGCCCTGCCTCTCATAGAGACACTTTAGAATGAACACGTTCCAAAGATATGCACATAATATATTTATATACAAATCACAACTGCAGTGTCAGTGAATTAAATGGTTCTCTCTTTGCCTCTTTGACCATATTGAAACCTAAAATGTGGTTCATGCTTTCTCAGTGAGCACACGGGGGGGGGGGGGGGGGGGAGAGAATGCTTAGACTGAGTGCACAGAGGGACATTCAAAGAGATAAGGAGGACAAACAACATCCTAACTTCTGAGGGAGTTCAAAGTGAGGGGAGTTGAAAGGGAAATTGTGAGCGATAAAGTGGGAAAAAACTAAGCTTATGTTAGTCAAGTTTATGAGTGTTGAGAAAACTACTGTAGAAAAATTGCAGGCAAAAGTCAAAATCACAGACGTCATTCTCACTGTTTTATAAGAAGGTCCATTCAAATTTAGTTTATCATGCAGTTGACTGGGGAAAAAAATACTATCGGAATGCCTATAATCTCAAGCAGAAAATAAGATGATAAAAAAAAATAAAAATAATGATCATTCGAGACTTTCCATTTAAATCAGCCAATATGGCACTTACACCAGAAGTATTCACTCACCAGTCGTAAATCACATATGATTTGAAGTGACATTCCCTTCTTAATCCATAGGGTTTAGTATGACATCAATCCACCTTTTACCACTACAACAGCTTTGACTCTTCTGGGAAGGTTTTCCACAAGGTTCAGGAGTATGTGTAGGGAATTTTGGGACATTCTTCCAGAAGTGTATTTGTGAAGCCACACAGTGATGTTGGAAAAAAAGCCCTGGGTCTCAGTCTGTCCTATAATTCATCCCAAAGGTGTTCTATCAGGTTGGTGTAAGGACAGTTGAGTTCATCCACACCAAACTATCTCATTCATGCATTTATGGACTTTGCTTTCTGCATTGGTGCACAGTCATTTTGAAACAGGAAGGGGCCATACCCAAAATGTTTCCACAAAGTTGGGAGCAATGAAATGTCCAAAAGCTCTTGGTATGCTGAATCCTTCAGAGTTCCTTTCACTGGAACTAAGGAGCCAATATTTTGGAGAATTCCATCCTTCCAACTTTGTGGGAACAGTTCTTCAATTTCTAACATGGCTGTGCACAAAGCAAGGTCCATAAAGACATGGATGACAGAGTCTGGTGTGGATGAACTTGACTGCCCTGCACAGAGTCCTGACCTCAACCCAATAGAACACCTTTGGGTTGATTTCAAGTGTACAGCGAGCCAGGCCTTCTCGTCCAACATCAGTCTGTGACCTCACAAATGCGATTCTGGAAGAATGGTAAAAAATTCCCATAAACACACTCCTAAACCTTGCGGACAGCCTTCCCAGAAGAGTTGAAGCTACTATAGCTGGAAATGGTGGACCGACATCATATTGAACCCTATGGATTACGACTGAGATGTTACTTAAATTCATGTGTGAGTAAAGGCAGGTGAGCGAGTACTTTGGTAATATGGTGTATTTCATATATACGTTGCTAGATGAGTCGTATAAAATGCTGAAGAGAAAATCCCTCATTCATTGAAGAAAAACTGTTGTAAAGTACTGCAGCTGAAGCAAGCAAGCCTTCAACAAGGGTAATTAAAGGGTGCAATGCTGCTGATCACAGCTCATTTGGGAACTGAGGAAATGCAACAGCTAAAGAAAAAAAGGCAGCAAACAGCATACAAGAGCACACTTAACATGAGTTTATACAATGCCTTATTTTACGATTCTAAAATGGAATCCAGTCGTTTGTGGTAAACTGAGTCATAGTTCCTTTGAATCAAAATGAGTCAACAGGTGGTTGAGTTACAATTGTAGGATGCCTTCCAGATGGCCCTTCCAGGCCACCCATGCAATGACCCCTCTCCTTTGTTCCCTTAATCTGCTGCTATTGTGACCCTGAAAATTAATGGATGGGAAAATTGGCTTTGCAACTACAAAAGCTGAGTGGGTACTCCTGACTATTACAGGGATCAATATGCACTTTCCGAGTGTTGCTTACAACAATACACTAATGTACCGGTGAGAGCAGCAGGTCGTATGCAATATTAACATCAATTCTGATTAAGGTAACTGACAACAAAGTGGAAGTAAGAAAGTAGGTTAAAGACTGATGGCGAAATGTGCTGAAAGGATAAAATGTCTGCGCACAGGGATTCTCCTCTTCGATTCAATACACTGTTGACCCCATTAAACCCGCCTTGGTTGGCTGAAATATCAGGTGGAAGTCAAACCAAAGTTGGCTCGATTCATGAATCCACTGTAAAAGGCTCTACACGAGCTAATACTGACTTAAGAGTTGCCTGTTAGCAAACAATGACATACGTTGCTAAGTTCATATATCTGAAAAAATACACAGTACCGCAAAGCCAATCAAATTTACATGAAAGAAAAAAAAGAAGAAAAAAAAACGTAAGAGGATGACTTCACATCCATGGCCATGTTTAATTTCATTGTAAAGTGCTTATTAAGTTTTTTTTTTTTTTTTTTTGGATACCGATTTAGACTGACTGTGCAAAGGGCTGGGGAAATGAATACAGTCGTTGTTTGTAGTGTAGTGGTTCACATAACAGATACAGGAAGCAGGCAGGGGTTTGATTCCCACTCAATGCCCAGCGCTCGGCTGACTGAAGTCCAGGGAGTAGTTTGCCTTTGGCCCAAAGTCAGCTAGGATAGGCTCCAGTCCTAGCCATGACCCTGAACAGGATAAGTAGTACAGAGAATGGATGGATGTATCGATTGAGTGACAAGAGAGACAAATATGACAGGCTCACTGCTCTCTCCATTGTGGAGACAATTGGAACAAAGTTGATTATGACATTTTTCTTAAGTTACTGCAGAGTAATAAAAACCAACGATGCTGATGTAGGAGCAGCACCCATATCAAATATCCAAGTCAAAGCAAGGCAACAGCAGGCAAGTGTTTCCCAATGACAAGATGGCGGAACAGAGTTTTGGCGTCACAGAAATGAGCCTTGCTGATGCATTGATTGGAATAACCAACATCACTGTGCTCAGATGCTTATCTCAAGGACATCACAATCACTGGCACCCGGTTCTGAAAGCCTAACCCATTAGACTATTGTTTATACCAGTGACAGCAGGGTTATAGATCCCGTCAAGAACCAAAAACATAATCAATCAGAAACATTTTCTGCCACTGATAACAATGAACGCCCTCAACCAACTGTCATGTTTGCAATTTCAAACCACTATTTAACAAGCAGCAGAATCAATCGCACCGGATATAATAGTATGAGATCAGATAGCAGATCTTTCCTGAAATGCACAAACAAATGCACAACCTGTTAGTGAATACTAAACATCAAAGAAGCACAGAATAAGACCACAATATTTTTGTATCCAACAACTACCAAAGAGCTTGAATAGCTTGATTTACATGCAGAGACAAACATCTTGTTTGTTTTATGCAGAGCGGAGGTCGGACAGGGGCTTTTACTGAGTGCACTGAACGGAAAATATCCTATCCATTTTCAGAATGCACGGAAACGCTAATGCATACAGCTCTGGGAACTATTCTCTCGTTAAAAGCATCTACTCTTGCTGCTGGACTGCCAGGAGCAGCAGACAGGACAGTGAACAAGATGGTCCAGGAAGGAAGACTTCGACTGCCTGTGGCCAATTAATTCTAACTGGAGCAGTTGTACTTAAAAAAACACCGCTGTTTGCATTTGTATGCTTACAATATTTAAACTGCTCCACTAATTCAGTGACGTGAGGAGATTGTTATAAATATTGTAATATTCAGATATTTGGGAAGGTGCAGATTTCTGCTGCTGCACTGGGATGCAAAGTAAGCAGGGTAATTTTATTCAGAGGGGATGTAAAATGGAGTGAAACACAAAGAGATGGGAAAACCATTTTTATGTAGATGTGACAGAATGCCAGCCATTGGAAGCTAAGTTCTGAATGATAGCAATTCCATAATCAAATTTTAGGAATCTATCCTGGATGACAGCCTGCACTGTATTTTCAGAGAGAAGCCACAGACCATCCATCACTCTACTGGCAAGAACAAGTTTTCAAAAGCTAAAAGGAAAACCTCAGATGAAAATCATTGATAGCTTCATCCTCAGATGGGTTTTCAGACCCAGATGCCTGCAAGATAAAGTGGACTGGGAATGAAGGGTAAAATCATGGGAGGAACTAGAGCCTACTCGCAGATATTTTATGGGCTGACAGCAAACCACTGTGTGCGTGCAAGCGGATGTGACAGTTATATGGTCAAATATTCTCGTGGAAAACCCCTAAACAAAAATAAATACAGTGCCGTGAAAAAGTATTGGCCCCCTTCTCAAATTCTATATTATTATTTTATCTATAATATCTATATTACATCTATATATTTGCATAGTTTCCTCACTTTAATGTTTTAAGACCATCAATCAACTGTAAATATCAGACAAATATAAACCAAGTGAATTTAAAATGCTGTTTTTTGGGGGTGATTTTCATTTATCAAGCAACAACTTAAACTGAAGTATTTTCTATAACTGGCAATGACTCTCTCACATCTTTGTGGAGATATTTTGGCCCACTCTTCCTTGCGCAATTGTTTGAATTCTGAAAAAATGGAGGGTTTTCATGCATGAATGGGATTTTTAAGGTAATTCCAATGCATTTCCATCAGATTCAAGTCTGGACTTAAACCATTCAGAAGTTGACTTGCTGGTGTGTTTTGGATCTTTATCCTGCTGCAAAACTCAAGTGCGCTTCAGCTTGAGGTCACAAACTGAGGGCTAAACATTCTCCTGAAGGATTTTCTGTTAATAAATGGTTCCATCAATCACAGCAAGTTGTCCTGGTCCTGAAGAAGCTAAGCAGCCCAAGACCATCACACTACCACCACGTTTGACTGTTGGTATGATGTTCTTTTTCTGAAATGCTGTGCTACATTTATGCCAGAAGTAACGAGACACACACCGACCAAAATCTCAACTTTCATCCCCTCAGTCCATATAATATTTTCAGAAGAGTCTTGGGAATAATTCTCATGTTTTTTTTTTTGCAAAAGTAACAAGCCTTTATGTTGTTTTTGGTCAGCAGTGGTTTTCGCCTTGGAACTCTGCCATGGATGCAGTTTTTGCCCAGTCTCTTCCTTACTGTTGTGTTATGAACACTGACTGACCTTAACTGAGGCAAGGGAGGCCTGCAGTTCTTTAGAAGTTGTCCCGAGTTCCTCTGTAGCCTCCTAGATGAGTCATTGCTGTTCTCTTGGGTTAATCTTTGTAGGCTGGCCACTCCTGGAATGGTTCACCACTGTTCCATGTTTTCTCCATGTGAGGATAATGGCTCTCCCCCTGTGGAATCCTAAAGCTTTAAAAATGGCTTTTGTAACCCTTTCCAGACTGACAGATGTCAATTACTTTATTTCTCAACTGTTCTGGAACTTCTTTGGATTGTGTAATTTTGTTGCAGCTTTTTTAGGTCTTTTGTCGGACTTAAGTGTTAAGTCTGTTTAAGTGTTTTCTTGATTGAACAGTTCCGGAGGTAATCACGCTTGGGTGTGATCAGTGAAAATTAACCAAAAATTGTGATTAGCTACAATTCATGATTTTAACAAGGGGGGTGATTACTTTTTCCACACAGGGCCAGGTAACTTTTAATTATTTTTTATTCCTTAAATGAAATCAGCATTAAAAAAACCAGTTTGAGTTCACTTGGGTTATATCGGTCTGATATTTCCATTTGTTTGATGATCTTAAAGTGGGGAAACTATGCATAAATATAAGAATTTGAGAAGGGCAATACTTTTTCACAGCACTATGTATGGCTACTCAACTATTAAAGTATGGCTCCAAATTATATTTCCTTCTAACCCCCTAAAATTACTTTAAATTGTTGGCCACAGTCAATTTGTGCATGAAATATTTGTATATCGTTGCGTTTAAATTATTCTGTAAAAGTGTTTGTTTTTTTAACCCCAATACAGTAGTGGTTTCCAACATGGGCTTGGTACCTCCAGCATGACCCTCACAAAGAAATCACTAGAGCATGAAGCTAAAATGTAGCCCAAACAAAGAGGTCAGGCATTCTTATTTATCTTGACAGCAGAGACATTTAACAGGCAAAATTCCATCACGGACATACTTCAGCAAAACACTAACAAGACAGATAGATGTACATCATACTCACACATTGTGACAGATCAGTGGGTAGTGACAAATATGATTAGTAGTATTAAATATGATTAGAACATTTGAGCATGACGTATTTTGTGTTAAATTACACTAACTGTGTTTATTCTTAACATTTGCATTAGGTGGCAGGTCAACCTTAACAGTAAACCTTAACAATAGTTAAGCCAACCTGAAGAAATGTTAGTTGCACTTTATTCAAATAAAGTGTGAATGCATTTGCCATCAATGGCTGTTTATTATATCCATAATTACTTTTACCTGATACATTCGCGAGAAACCAAAGGAATTTTCACCTGCACTGTCCAGTATCCAGGTATTTGTTGTATTTTATTTTTGTTTTCACACTGAATTTTTGGCTAAAAAGTTACTGAATTGAATTCAAGCCACTGAATCGTTCCGAGTTGCATCATTCTAGATGAACCAATAACGTCCTTGAATCAAATCAGCAACCACGAATCATGATACAATTTTCTTTTTCTTTTTTAAATGAATCGTTACACCCCTAAAAATTAGAATCAACCAAAGTATTGGAACAACAGCTGGATTCAGTGCACTTCCACACAAATGCAAACCACAACCACAATAATAACATTTTGCTTGAAAAGACAGAATTTATGATACAGCTCTTGTATTGGATGTCATTAAATTTTCAAATGTTATATAAATCACATCAGGACATCATACAGGACATTATAAGAGCTTAAAATAGACGATTGTAGCTCAACCTTGATCAATTAAATGGTGAATAGAAAATGTAAAAAAGAACAATTCCCAGTTGCCTCATTGCAGAACATCAGTAAAAAGATCTCTACTGGTCCTATTTTAAATCTGCAGAGTACATCGCTGTGTTCATTCCACTGCTCCTAAAGGGAACTTCAATTGAAAGAAGCTAATTTCTTACCATTGTCACAGGTATGCATACCTCCTACCATATTGCAATCCTGGCTCTTATTGTACTAGGTAATTGCTCTGGGTAAAGTTATACGCTTCTGTGGAAAAAAAGGCCAAGCTTATTATAACAAAGCTAAATGAGATCGCTTTCATTTTCTGCATGGTGTTCTCCTTTTTACCAGTGACAGCAGGCGGTGGTCTCTGCACCAAACCAGACAAAGATCCTAACTCCCTTGCTTATTACCAGGCAACACTGGCATGGCAACCAGTATGCAAGATCTCCCGGTGGACCAGATCCCACATCATTTTGCTTTGCTCTTGCTCAACCACCGTAATCTGAAGTGATCTAGGTTTTGACAGATGTATAAACAAAAACCTGACACTAACAACCTAAGAGTCTTGTTTGTGAGTGGATTTATTTCACATAAAAGCTCCTAAAGTTATATTTCGACAGATGTATGTCACCACTCCTACACCGTTATCAAAGGAGGACCCATCCATCCTAACAAGTCTGAGCATGTCTGCACTCCTCACTTTCGGAAAGGATGAAGTGTTCCCACATGATCTCCATGACAGAAATAATAATAATAATAATAATAAAACAAAATACAGATGTAAAAATGTGCAGAGGAGGTGGAACAAGTGTCAGTCATGATGCTCATAATAAGCATCAAAGTGTTTGTCTGGCTCCACCTATACACTTCGCTGAGTGTTTTCTAATAGGCCAACCAATGTAGGCTGTTAGTGTCTCCTAACTAGGTAGAATTGTTGAAAATAGACCTGACCTCAACATTATCGGGATGTCTATTAAAGACCCTGTAAATTGATTTCAGTGATTTCATTAAATCAGAAGAGCTGAGAACGTGCAAAGAGAGAACAATTTATGACTGAATCGTTGAGGGATAGTGTTAAACTCTTTTTCACCATTTCAGTTGTCCACATTTTTGGGGCGTGGCTAAAAACCATCATTCCAGACGACCCGGCCGCTGGTCCGTTTGCTAACCTGCTAGCCCGCTACACCACTGTTGCAAATGTGTAGCTTGCGAGCCTTGTCCATGTAACTAATATTCCACGACAATAACTGTAGTGTGGATTAATTTTATGTGATTTGATTTTACTTCAACACAGAACTTTGCAACGCCGACACAACGTTATGCTATTTCTTATTCTGGTATACAGTACAGGAGAGGTGGGTGCCAAAGTGACAGCGGCTCCAAATTAAGAAACATTTCATAGCAAATATGAGCACACGTCGCTCATCATGTTTCCCTACTGTGTCCCTCCACACCTGCTTTTATAACTGTCAAGCTGTATGTCAAAGCGACATCTAAAATATAGTTCGACTGAGGCCGACCACCTTTCAACACCCACTCATAAGACGCCAACTGTTGAAAAACAGGCAGTCTAATTCTGCCTCATGTAAACTTTAAATCCTGAGGACAAAAAAAGTGTGGGCAGGTTGAGTGGGAAAGTAGAGCAAAGAAATTTGACATAATTTACAGAGAACCAAATAACCTAATATATAACCTTTGTGATGAGTTTGACCTTTGAGCTGTATTACTGAAAGGAGCCATGAGTATTATTACCCATGCTAGACAAGCCTTCTGAAGCAGCCGCCATCCTGCAGCCCTGCTTTTATGAGACAGTGAATTTGGGAGCAATTATTAGATTAGGCTGGATTAGGCTTTGCTCAGGTGAGGAAGACTGGGCTGTTCCTGTCTCTTAGGGTCTCAAAAACCTGGCACTAATCTGATAGAGACTTTTTAGTGGGAACACAGAAAAGAAAGGCTACTCTTCCTCCTCGTCTAGATTTTGTATACACAAAGGTCTACACAAACCTGAAAGCTTACTGCGGGCTATGTTCAAACTATCCTGCAAATGGCTTGAGTGAAATCTAACAGTAATTTACATTTAAAAATATAAAGCACGGTAATGTAGAACATCTGGCATCACGCTCTACAACATTTCCAAGATTATGAACGAACGATGGAAGATTAATTTGTAGTGAAGCAGAGATGTTCTGCCATTTGCACCCATGCTAAACACACAAGCCTGATAGATGTTACGGACCAAAGAGTCCACTTTTTAAGTGGCTGTTTTAAGAATCAAAGCTGGTTGCAAGTTTAATTTTTTCTCTGTAGGGTTTTGGAGACAGTCTCAACAGTGTAATACGACCGACATCAAATATAGCTGCGAAAAGTGGGGTACTGTTTAAAAGCATTCCTTGTAGAAGTATGATGTGGGGATAAACAACCTCAATGGTTTAAACAGCGCTCCCCTGCGCAACCAAGCAAGCTTACTGCCATCTAGTTTGGCAATGCGTGTCCAATCTTTTTCCCTGTCATTACAGGACTTCATGAATGAAGTCAAATCTCTGGTTTTGGCTGTCAGTGCTGCTCTGTTCTCCACAGGCAGTGCTGGCTGATACCTGCACCTCAGTTATGTCCAAGCATAAGTGGTAATACTGAATGTGATGGTAAACTATGTTCCAGGCTGGGGAGTGGGCTAAGATATGGATGGATAAGATGATATATGGCATATGCCAATAGTGATGAAAGCATGGATATGTTTCCATGCTCCTTAAAAAAAAATAATTAATGGGAATTTGTTCACTACTATTATAATACATCCATGAAGTACAATTTCTTCATATAATTTATCACAAGAAGGAAGACTGTGGCATCAATGATAAATCAATCCTTTGTTCTCAAGAGTAACATTGATTGCGTTATACATAAACACAATGAGATATATATAAAAAAAAGTTATTAAAAACAACAATATTCCATTTGGATTGCACCATCAAGAAGACACAGATACAATATCCTCATGACACAATTACAACAAGAAGGAATACTTAATAAAGCACGAATGGAGACACGTCAGCATTTACACGTTCATTCACTCAAAGTTCCTGAGTACAATCAGGACTTCCCTATCAAAGTGCAACTGGCCTCCATAGAAGCATCTAAAATCTGATAACTGTCTACCCCTACCAAAGCGATTGTGAGCATCCTCCTCACAATGCCCTTGAAACACATACGAACGCAAGCACACGCATGCACACACAAATCCCTTTGGCAAGGGAGTTCCTGAAAGAAGGGCAACATACATGGTCTTTTAAAGCCTCTCTTACCCACTTAATCCAACTCAAACATGCACAGATGTTGATGCTGGCAGGGGCTAAAGTGACAAACCTGGCATCCAGGTTGTTTCCAGTCAGCTCTTTGGTGTTACTTTGCTTGCATAATTTGCACAACTATGAGTGAGCTGAGTGTGGTCACTGCACCTTATTTAGCGGTAATAGTTCCAGACAGAAGTCTACTGTAAATAAACTCCCTGCGAAAGTCAACCACATTGGTCTGAGTGTCAATTTGTCCGTTCATTTATTGATTTTTGGGAGTAAAAATAAATTATTATTTTGAAAAGTTGTCATGTAGGGCTAAGTAAGCCTGTAACAAAACTGAAAATCGTGATACTGTAAGACACAAACCTATGTTGTCTTTGAAATGGCAGGAGTCCAACCCTCACCGGAAACGAGTCCGACTTACTGCCGGCAATGCGGACCAAACTCTGACACTGGTCGTACAGGGACCGAACAGCCCGTATCAGGGGGTTCAGCACCCCCCACACGACTCCCCGAGAGACACGGTTGAACGCCTTCTCCAAGTCCACAAAACACACGTAGACTGGTTGGGTGAACTCCCATGCACCCTCAAGGACTCTGCCGAGGGTGTAGAGCTGGTCCACTGTTCCACGGCCAGGACGAAAACTACACTGCTCCTCCTGAATCTGAGATTCGACTTCCCGACGGACCCTCCTCTCCTGCACCCCTGAATAGACCTTACCAGGAAGGCTGAGGTGTGTGATCACCCTGTAGTTGGAACACACCCTCCGGTCCCCCTTTTTAAAAAGTGGGACCACCACCCCAGTCTGCCAATCCAGAGGCACTGTCCCCGATGTCCACGCGATGTTGCAGAGGCGTGTCAACCAGGACAGCTCCACAACATCCAGAGCCTTTAGCAACTCGAGCGAATCTCATCCACCACCGGGGCCTTGCCACCGAGGAGCTTTTTAACTACCTCGGTGACCTCAACCCCAGAGATAGGAGAGCCCGTCTCAGAGAGCCCAGACTCTGCTTCTTCATGGGAAGGCGTGTCGGTGGAATTGAGGAGGTATTCGAAGTATTCTCCCCACCGATTCACAACGTCCTGAGTCGAGATCAGCAGTGTCCCATCCCCACTATAAAACAGTATTGATGGTGCACTGCTTCCCCCTCCTGGGACGCCGGATGGTGGACCAGAATTTCCTCTTTTTCCTATTTGGATTCAGTACATCGAAATTGTCCAAAATCAGCTAAAAAACAAAAATAAAAAAAAATCGTAGAAAAATTTGTTGTTGACCAGTGTAATTAGCGTACGTACCTGGTGACAGTTTTTAAATGGTCATGTGGACATACTGTATGTGGTATGTCACCTCACATATTTGAACAGTAAAAGATATGAAAATAATAAAAGATCTGAAAATAAACATTTGTCCAATAACGAAAGTAAAAATCAACAGTTCTATAAACTTAAATAGTATCGCTTTCGTCTTGGAAATGATGGATGAAAATACAAATTTTGCCTTGCACAGTTTACTAAAGATCTTACTTTCGTCTATTTCCCATGTTCCAGATTTACACAGGAATCCAAAATGACCCCAAAGGTCACATTTGCTGACCATTTCTTTGTTCTTTGGTTGAATCAAATGCAAAGCGACCCCCACTGGCCAGGAGGTGAATCAATACAGAGGATTTACTGAATCGATATATTGCAATGCATCGATTAATCGATATTTTCACCCAACCCTATTCACTATATTAATCTATAAAAAAAATTAAGTGAGTTCAAACCGTGGGTCAGAAATCGAGATACGAATCAAATCTTTATTTGGGTGTATCCTAGGGCTAAGTATGTGCTGGATTCCATCACTCTAAAAAGAATGATCCCTTTCCAGACAACTCATTTATCAAGCATACACCCAGAACTGTGCATAAAGCGTGCGACGAACATTCCCGCGCAAAATATGGGATTTATTTATCAAGTTGGATTGATCTGTGGGGATGTGTAAATTTTCACACAGCTCTGACCATGCGTACAAACAAAACCTTGTTGTAGAATAGTGAAGCTACAAATAGAACGCACTCAGCGCATCACCAAAGCCAGCCGAGTGCACAATGCGATTCTGTTGTCCCCACCTGAAAATTTTAGCGGGAGATTGCAGACCTATGCAGCATTTTGCATTACACACTGCCAAATCATGCCGATGTGCAATAATTTTCCTGGCTGCAATTTACATCCAGTTGCCGTACAGACATCACAAACAAGCCAAAATTAAACAAGGGTCTCCCAAACATGTAGCTGAAGCCGTAGAATACACCCACATTTCAATTAATGAATCATCACACAACAAATTCAGCTATGTGAAAAGAAAAGGATTTCATTCAATCAATGCACGAATAATCTGCAATCCACGTTGCTTGGAGGAAGTCACAATTATTTCATTCATTAATTTGTTCTACAGAATAGCTCTGTGGATGTCTGCCTTGGGAGCTGTGGTTGAGGATGGCTGGCTGCACGTATAATGACGTGTCCCAATGCTTGCAATATTGATATTCATTATTACTTGTCCTCAATCCAGTCAATTAAAGATAATTCGCATCTGTGGGCCCTGACACATTTTTTGGCATTTGTTGGTGCCTGCATTAATTATTCCAAAGTAGTATATTTTGGGTTCTTTTCCACTTTTCAGAAAAGTTCTGCAATCATTGTCGGTCTCATGGAGATATTGTTTTTCTTCACCCTCTTTTTCAGAGAGGGAAGTCAATCCCCACATTCTTAAAGTTTGTGTTGCTACCAAACAAACCCTTTCCAAAAAATAAAGAATATCATGGAAAAGTTAATTTATGGGGGCACGGTGGCCGACTGGTTAGCACATCTGCCTCACAGTTCTGAGGATCGGGGTTCAAATCCAGGCCCCGCCTGTGTGGAGTTTGCATGTTCTTCGTGCCTTCGTGGGTTTTCTCCAGGCACTCCGGTTTCCTCCCACATCCCAAAAACATGCATGGTAGGTTGATTGAGGACTCTAAATTGGGCTTAGGTGTGAATGTGTGTGCGAATGGTTGCTTGTTTATATGTGCCCTGCGATTGGCTGACGACCAGTTCAGGGTGTACCCCGCCTCTCGCCCGAAGATTGCTGGGATAGGCTCTACCACGCCCGCGACACCAGTGAGGAAACATATTTAGCTATTTCCATCAAAAAAAATCCTAAACAAATGTTATTTAACCTTTTAAAGAAATATACTTTGATTCAAGAATTATGGATATTATCACCAAAAATTATACAAACACTTATGGACTCCTTTACTTGGCAACATACGCCACTTATGTTTCCACCCACTCAGCTAGAGCTGATGATGGCCAAGGTGATTATGCTGCTTCTATAAACAATTTAACTCCTCAGCATTGACTCATCACACCCTCTCTGAGAAAAGGGGGTTTCAATCACAGTGCAAACATGACAGAAGTAAGGCAGTTTAGGTTGTATTAACTAAAAGCACAATTACTGTCGGCTCACTTATTCATATGTAGTCAGTTCGGGGTCTCTGTACAGGAACTGGAATATCTGATCTCTCCCCAAGATACCTGGACAGTCATTTTCTAAGGTACAGCAGATGAGGATATCCATCTAGTAGAGGAAAGCCCAACATAAAAAGACCCTGAGATGGATATGAAATGTGTTGGGTGACTAACATTTAAAGACTTAATATGGCACAGCTAAGATCCTGTGTGTCTAATGAGGGTTGGTAGGGGCAGTATCCCTATGATCCAACAGGCACTATAATTTAGATGTGTTTTCTTAGGCCTCAGGTCCACTGAGGATTCGCTGTTAGGAGTAGAGAACAGCTGCTTTGTTAGTGACAATTGACAATTCGGGCCACCTGGTAACCTAGTAACATCTACACCATGCCAAAAGAGCAATATAAGCAAGCAACAATGCTGCAGTCAGCAGGGTAATTATCCAACCAGAATCTGTCGTCAAACTTGGCTCCCTTTGCAGGTTCTGTCAGTGGTTTCTTCTAAATAGCACGCATCAGTGCAATGGTTAGTGTTTCATGTATGTGAAGCACTGCGAGTGGCATTTAACAGAAGGTCAAGTATCTGACATTAAAATTGAAATATTTCTTTTCAGATTTTAGTACATTTGGTAAATGCCATATCAGTTTAAAAAGGTCAAGCAGATTATTCCTGTTTCTGTCAATTAAGTTAAACGATTTGCAAACCTGTGTCTTACATGAATATCATGGACTGTTTAAATGCATACTGTATGTACAGGCAGTTAAGAATTGTGAGACATTATCTCCTCCCTTAAGTAAAAAAGTAATCTTTGTAAGGAATGTTTGTGGTCCAGTAAATACACCCCAATACACAGTGTAAATTGGAAATAAGGTAACTGTCGGGAAATTTCATTAGGAATCAAGTCCATCAGCAGTTTAAAACGAAGGGGAGGAAAAATGGAACCTTCCATTCTAAACCCACCAATACCATAATCATATTCAAGGAATTTATTAAATTAGGACTGTATTGTAAATGGACACATTTACATATCAACAACATACTGGCTTCCTGTCCTCCTAAATGTAAACAGCATTGAAGCCTGACTGGCACAATGAGCTCCCTCTGAGTATGCAGTCATTCACATTCTGGTAAGAGACCTCGCACTCCAGGAGACGGTGCAATCACCCCCCCCCCACCCTCACCCCGCCCCACCACACCACCCCGCCCGAGACTTCACGAAATGACACCTTTTACGAGCTCACACACTCGGCCACTAATTAGCTGGCCATGATTGTGTGTACTAACTGGATGAAGGGCGAGCAGCTGTTGCTATAGACAGTGCCTTCAAATGTGAAAGACACGAAAGAGACAAGGAAGCAAAAGGGAAAAGTGACAATATGCATGTCTGCCTTGGTGGAATAAAAGGAGCTAGCCTCACATTAAGCTATCCTCATGCCTACAACTAATTACCAGGATATAAAGCAGGAGCCCTCCTACTCTTTCTGTAGGATCCACTGAGTATGATTGCAGTTTTCCGTTGGATTTTCCCATCTTCCTCGTCCAAGACCACTGTGATGTTTTCAGACCATAATAATTCACATCCTTACCACGCTGCAAAGGGAGGGCAGATATTTTCTTTCAAAGTAGAGATGTTTATGTTTTCCCACACTGGTTGCGGTTGGTGACCTGCCCAGATATACCGTATATGTGTGTTTTGATAGAGGAGAATGAAACTGCATTTAAGTTTACCTTTAAAACAAGATGTGTAGGTCCCGTCCGGGCAAACCAAAAAAAAGGAAAGAGAAGAAGCCCATTAGCTATGGCTTCAATATCAGCAGACTTATTAACACAAAGTGGTCTGTGTTTTGGCCAACGTAAAAACCTTTTTATTCTTTTCTTAAAAAAAAAAAAAAAAAAAAAGTTTGATTATAGTAGTTTACTGTCCAGTTTCAATTTCTAGCCAAATGTAAAAATAATAATAATTTTAAAAAAATGTGACCGATGGATTTAAGGGTATCTGTGGGAGTCTAAAACAAATGTCAAATTCCTAATTTAAGAAACTTGAATTATTAAAGGTCCCTTATTTTGGCTATTTAGACCTCCACAGTGACTCTCTAACATTGACTTAGTATAAAAATGTCAATTTCATTAAAAAAATAAAAATTAATAAATTAAAAAAACTTGGTTTTGTCATATTTGTTCCCAGAAAAGGCCTCTCTGACAGCTACTTCTGTTTAACCCCGTTTCGTCCTTATTTGGCTAAGGCTGCCCCCTTTTCTCTGATTGATTGCGTCCGTGTAGAAGACCCACTTGTGATAGCACACGTGTTTGTTATGTTGACAGCGCTGGCTCGGGAGCGGACAGGGAGGCAGAGATCTTCACCAGTGACGTCGATAAGCTTGAGAAATACAAAAAACCTGATTGCAGGTCTCTCGACAGAAAAACGTCTGGAGCTCAGGAATGTGTGGACGATTTTAATTCATATTTCACATGTTTACTGAGGCACAGAGAGCCAATCTTAAATCCCAAATACTAGAAAAAGTTGGTTTGGTAAATTATGGCACTTAACATTTGTTTGCCTTACTGGTTTCCCTATTCCCCTCCTACTGTTATGGCCTCATCTTGGCAGTGTTAATTCCACGGGACGGAGGGAAACTGAAGCGCAAAAAAATTATAATAATACCAAAAAATAAATAGTGGCAGCAGCAATGTTGATGATATTCTGTATGTCTTAACTACAAGACCTTTGCCACCATGTGAGAGATCCCCACCTGTGAACCTTACGAGACAAGACAGTCACATGACCGCACACAATGTCTTCTATTGGGCTTCGTGGGCATACTGTAGATATAAACACTACATACGCCAGCACGGCTAATCAACTTGCCTATGTGGCGGCCATATTGGGAAGGTCGTCGTTCCCCTAGAAGGCAACGGCGTGCGACTATTTAGATTTCAGATGACAAAAACAATAGCTTTCATGCACTGTATTATTTCCCTGGCACTGTCTGCCCAAATGTGGATATTCAAGCCCACTTCTAAGTTTCAGATGTTTTTGTTGATTTGGCTGTGCATATTACTAAAAGATTTGGGGTATGTGCTAATCTTGTTCTCACACACACACACACACACACACACACACACACACACACACACACACACACACACACACACAGCACCTTCACATTTTATTTAGTTATAGTTTAGTGCTTGTGTTATTTTATTTGATGTTCATGCTCTGACAAATCAGAAGTTACTCACCATTTACTCAGTACTTGAGAAGTTTTTTCCATCCATCCATCCATCCATCCATCCATTTTCTACCGCTTATCCGAGGTCGGGTTGCGGGGGCAGTAGCTTTAGCAGGGACACCCAGACTTCCCTCTCCCCAGCCACTTCATCCATCTCTTCCAGGGGGATCCCGAGGCGTTCCCAGGCCAGCCGAAGGACGTAGTCTCTCCAGTGTGTCCTGGGTCGTGCCCGGGGTCTCCTCCTGGTGGGACGTGCCCGGAACACCTCACCAGGGAGGCGTCCGAATCAGATGCCTCAGCCATCTCAACTCTGAGATCCTCCCGGATGACCGAGCTTCTCCCTCTCTCTAAGGGAAAGCCCGGACACCCTGCGGAGGAAACTCATTTCGGCCGCTTGTATCCGGGATCTTGTTCTCGTGACCATAGGTGAGGGTAGGAACGTAGATCGACCGGTAAATCGAGAGCTTCGCCTTAGCTTCTTCTTTACCACAACTGATCGATACAAAGTCCGCATCACTGCAGACGCTGCACCGATCCGCCTGTCAATCTCCCGTTCCATTCTTCCCTCACTCGTGAACAAGACCCCAAGATACTTGAACTCCTCCACTTGGGGCAGGATCTCATCCCCGACCTGGTGAGGGCACACCACCCTTTTCCGACTGAGGACCATGGTCTCAGATTTGGAGGTGCTGATTCTCATCCCAGCCGCTTCACACTCTGCTGCGAACTGCTCCAGTGAGAGTTGGAGGTCACGGCTTGATGAAGCCAACAGAACCACATCATCTGCAAAAAGTAGAGATGCAATATTGAGGCCACGCCCTCTACGCCTCAGCTGCGCCTAGAAATTCTGTCCATAAAAGTTATGAACAGAATTGGTGACAAAGGGCAGCCTTGGCGGAGTCCAACCCTCACCGGAAACGAGTCCGACTTACAGCCGGATATGCGGCCCAAACTCTGACTCCGGTCGTACATGGACAGCCCATATCAGGGAGTTCGGTACCCCATACTCCCGAAGCACCCCCCACAGGACCCCCCGAGGGACACGGTCGAACGCCTTCTCCAAGTCCACAAAACACATGTAGACTGGTTGGGCGAACTCCCATGCACCCTCGAGGACCCTGCCAAGGGTGTAGAGCTGGTGCATTGTTCCACGGCCAGGACGAAAACTACACTGCTCCTCCTGAATCTGAGATTCAACTTCCCGAAGGACCCTCCTCTCCAGCACCCCTCAATAGACCTTACCAGGGAGGCTGAGGAGTGTGATCCCCCTGTAGTTGGAACACATCCTCCGGTCCCCCTTCTTAAAAAGGGGGACCACCACCCCAGTCTGCCAATCCAGAGGTACTCTCCCCGATGTCCATGCGATGTTGCAGAGGCATGTCAACCAGGACAGCCCTACAACATCCAGAGCCTTGAGGAACTCCGGGCGAATCTCATCCACCCCTGGGGCCTTGTCACCGAGGAGCTTTTTAGCCACCTCGGTGACCTCAACCCCAGAGATAGGAGAACCCGCTTCAGAGAACCCAGACTCTGCTCCCTCATGATGGATACTAGGAGTGTGTGGGGTGACACGTTCCAAGTTATTTTGCAACTCGAGATACATGGAAAAAAATAGTCTTCTTTCAGAAATACTTATAAAACGAATAGTATTGGTATCAGGGGTGGACAAGCAGTTGGTATGAGTGTAGTTTGTCTTTACAAACTGGCAGTATCGACTGCTGGCCTGGTTTCAATAGTAAAACGTTTTCATTATTTTTTGTAGGTCTGTGTGAGTGGGGAATGTTTTGAAAACACTCATTTAACTTTTATGTTGTCATCATGTAAACGTACACAGCAAAAATGTGGATAACAGTAGTTGGGTCTTGATATCACCACATTTAATATTTACTTTCAAAAAGGAAGGAACATTTTTACAGCTTGGCCCTTAAAAGCTGTAAAGAAAACCAATCATGTTGAGCTTCCCTATAGCAGATGTGCTCCAACTTACATCAGTGGTGCCTTTTGACAAGGAAACTTAACCTCAGGCTTTATATACTATAACATGCCTTCTACCACTAGAATATTCAATTTCTCGGCAGAAAAACAATGCATTAAATGAAAAACAATATCAGATCAACTTACACTGGAAAATAGGAGTATTTGTGTGTAATATCACCCCCTCTCAAACAAAGCATGCAGTAACACTCTGATCTGTCTACCCATCTGGTCTAGACCCAGACTAACAGCCATACCACTATGGCCTACTTCTTGTGTCAATCCTACTGAATAAGATGGATGAGGCATTATGATGAGTAACATCCCCCCTTCAGAAATAACCCAGGACATGTGGGAAAACAAGAGGATGAGCGCAAAAAGCCTGAAGTAAGGAGTCTGACATATAGATAAATACCTGTCTGTTTTCATCAAGTATTTGAGAGGGATGTATTGACCCAAGACAATCCTAGACATGCCCCTCTAATACCCAATGGTGTGGGAAAGGATACAAGCTGCATCATAAAGTGATGGCAAAAACTGCATAATGGTTACAGGAGAAGTCCACAGGTCACCAATTGCACTGTAATGCAAGTAGAGAAATGAAGAAACCATAGTTCATCATTAATATTAGAGGTCAGCATTTTTTTGGAAAACGATTTTAAAAAAATAATAATAATAAAAAATAAAAATAAAAAAGACTGGGGCAATGCAAAGCAACTTGAGCATACGTCATGCATTTTTTTCTGCCCCAACAGTATCTTACAGGCATCTCCATAACAACCACAAATGGACAGTGACCCTCCTGGGTGATGATGGCAAAGGTCAAGTAAGGATCATTTATTTTTGCTGAGCAAAGTCATGATCTTCAAGTGGCCATTCTCACAGTATGCACAGTCCTGAAAAGACAGTTTTGTTTTCCCAAATTGATTGGGAAAACTGTTTGGCCTCAATCTCCACAAAGGCATTGAGTTTTTTCCCCCCTCTTTTTTTGACAGTAGCCTTGTTAGGTCAAGTCAACCTCAGCACAACCTTTGGTGATCTGAATATGAACACATCCAAAACAATACCCCAAGGCAAATGAAATTGAAGGCATATCCTCCTTGCATATCCTCTGCAGGTCTGTTAAGTGTCTACCAGCAAAGCATTACCCGACCCAGAAGCTAGGCTTCAAGGGTTAAAGGCTATGGTGTCAATGAGGGCCAACAGTAAGATGGTTTGATGCCATGGGAATGTTAAGGATGCATTTGACAAAGCTGCAACACCAAATTGACTTCAGCCCCCCAAGCTAAGGCAGCAACTAAGGGGGAGGCCAGTCGTCTTTTCTGCTTGTTAAAACACCAGCGCTCAAGTGACTGTCAAGACAAAATCAAAATCGGTACAAACATGCCTTTACAACGTACAATACAATCCATCAAACTCAGGAGAAACTATACACCTAATTCAGACAAATGACATTTACTGAAGAGTTATTTAGATGCTATCGGTGGCCGATGTCTTTGTGCTAAGGGGATTAGAACTAGTGTGCCCAGTGCTGAAAGGCGCCTTTGTGCCTTCAATCTTTAGCGAGATCCTAGTGAGGTTCAGATGCCTGTGTGGAGGGTGTCAGTTATCAGGGATCCTGCCATGCCTTGCTAATCTCTGGCTCTGCAGAGCTCCTGAAACTTGGCCAGTCCGTTCTATACCAGCGTCAAGAGTTTGATCAAAATATGGGACAATGATAGGTATTCACTGTGAGAGCCAGTGGACTGGCAAGCCTCTCTCCTCGAGGGAGCAGTATACGCTTGTATGGGCAGGGCCAAGGTTGGACCAACCACAACTACTTTAGCCACTCTACAAATCTCACAACTTTGTATTTCTCTTACATGAAGTTCAAGGACTCAACTGTGTGAGCACTACCTTAAAATCTAATCTAGTAGTTGTTGCTTGATGTAAAAATTGGACTTTACGGCGATTTGATCGGGTTGATCGGTATCGGCCGATATTTAGCATTTTATGCTGATCGGCTTTAATGTCATAATTCGCCGATCCGATCAATGACGTCATTGATCGGCTCCCCAAAAGACATTAACTCCGCGTCGCCGCGTGCACAGTATATTTGAATCCAAAAGCTAGTTTATTTTTAGCCCTGTCGCGTGTCTTTTGGCGTAGTACTGTAAATATCTGACGGCCAATGAAGTTATCTAAAAAAACGTCGGCGGTGTGGGACAGACAACACGTCGGAGACTGGCAACACGTAATGCCAGGATCAGACTTTAAGACAAATTTGCTCTTTCACGATTGCACTGTCAGACTACTGCAATAAAATCTTGTATTCCGATAAAACCGCATCCCGTTTTTTATGATCATTGGGCTTTATCTTGTCAACTCAAATGGGACCGGAATCACTCGTTACCGTGGCGACGACAACAAGAGTGGATCGCGCCGACTGTATTATAAAAACAAAATGGGGAAAAACGTGTGTTGGTGGTCACCTGTGCTCAGCACAGGAGAGGACGTTCGCTTAAGGCTTGCTTGAGGTATGTTCACATAATTTTAATACGATACGGCTCACAAGCAGGCAATAAAATGTTATGTAGCCTAGAAAGCCTACTGCTAGCATGACTGGTTGGACGTAAACATGCCGCCGTCCTGTCGAAACATGCTCTAAGGTTTTGGTGTGTGTAAAGTAATTTAATTAAAAATAAAGTAATTTAATTACAGTAAGTTAGCACCATTATTTCTGTCATGTTGTAATGTTGGTTTGACCTGACTGATTAGAATACACGATCTGACTAGAGCAGTGATTTCCAACCTTTATGGAGCCAAGGAACATATTTTACAATTTAAAAATCTCACAGCACACTAACAAACAAAAATGTCACAAAAAGTGGATACATTAATTACTGTATTTACTTCCTGCCATTTAATAGAAGACCATTCATTTGTTCTGTCTGTCACTATGCCTCACTGGCTTAAATAGAGGAACAAAGATACATTATTTATTGTAAATATAATTTTTTGAGCAATTAAGTACACAAGTATATACATTAAATGAACAGGTCATTTAAATAGACACATTCCTCCATCTTGTGATCGGATCGGTTTTTTAAACTCGGTGATCGGTGATTGGCCCCAAAAATCCTGATCGTGTAGAGCCTAGTAAAAATGTGTACCCATTTCAAATCCCATATACAGTAGGTCCCACCCAAAGTGAGAGTCAAGATACTGTAGGGCTCTATGATGTCAGCGCTCAAAAACAGATATTGATAATGACAAATGTGCAAAATATAATCAAGAGCATACTATCTACAACACAGACAATAAATATATTCTTATAATTCTGATTTATCCATATCATGACATTTTCTAAGTGACAATGCACTTGAAACCAAACTTCATAAAGATAAGAAAAGAAAAACAAGATACAACTTGCCATACAAAACTGCTTTTGGCCCACATATAAATAAGATCAAAAAACCTTTCATCAAACCTTTTTTAAATATAGTAATAGGTTATTATATGCAAACATCATTGTTCCAAAATTAATGCAGAATTTCTGCAGGGTAGACTAGTTCATGAAAAAGTAGGTCACAAAACACTAGTACAATGTATTCATCAAATATGAGCACTGCTTCACCCTCCCATCTCTTCATACGATGCTGATGCTTTAATTAAATGTAGATGAGAAGGGGAAAGAAAAGATAAGCAACAACGCTAATTAACAACTTGTGATACTTGCTGATGAAGATAGTAATATCTTAGTGCAGCTAAATGAAGAGAGGATTTCTTTTTAATGTTGAATCCATTTGTGTGTCTTGTTTTTTTCCACAAAGTGCTCTTCAGGGTGAAAGAAGGCCTCCTTTCCACTCCACTGGAAAGCAGACATGTTCAGGGGCAATCGTAAATGCTTGGCTGTAGAACTTCACAGGGCGGCATCTCGTCTCCTCTTCATGTGTCCTGTTGTTCTGCTGGCCAGGTTCAGCGTCTGGGACGACCCTTTGCCAGTGATGTGGACACACACAATCTACCCCTTTCAAAGTAACAAAGCGCTCAAAGATTGTTGTCTGGTGTTTTATCACGATGAAGCTATTCTGCTAATCGTTTTTCATGTTTGAGCTTGAGGCCCAACTTAACGGTCACATTCAAAGGTGCACGCTACATAAAACAAAATCAAGAATTACTGGTTCTTGTTGAGAAATATTTGCAGGTGGATGCGTACACAGTCTTGAGACAGTCGGTTAAGCAAATTATGAGACAGTTAAAGCAATACAGATACCAACTTCCTAAAAGTCTTTGTAAACTGACTATTCACTTTCCATTAGTGTCGAATCGCTCTCTGAATGTTCTGGATTCCTGTTTCTATGCCGGTGTTTTATGGGTAGATTGCCCAAGGGAGTTGTCCCATAGTGGAGTTCTACAATATGTGGATGAAGGCCTTAGTTAGCTCCAAATAACCAACAATAAATTCTCAATGATACATAATGGGCTAATCGGTTGATATGGCCATCCCGTGACCAGAATAAGATTTTTCCAATTCCAAACAACCTATTTGTGATGAAGAACACTGAGGATACTGCACACACATAAAAAAAAAAGAAGACGTGTTATTAACCTGCTTGACAGAAGCTCAGTAACGACAAAGCTTATTGGCCTTCACAGCACTGAAGAATTGGAAGTCTCATTCAGTGAGCAAACATTGCCAATGCTGCACAATCGAGAAATCCATGGTGTCCCAATAACAAACCGCAGCATCCATAGCACACACACATTTTGGCACTGCAGTGGAATGTCGCTTGGTCCCATCCCCGTGCTTTATACAATGTCTCTTTTCAAAGCAGCCTCCCAGACGAAAGGAGTCGAGTTAATTGCCTTATCTACAATAGAAACCACACCGCGAGGACTTCCCATTTCCCCCGGCAATTAGGACTCACTTCCCTCCAGGTACTTGTGAACTAAGGGTGGGCTCGCACTCATGTGGAATCAACAGCAGACGTCGCCTATCATCAGCTAACCTATCGAGCATGTAGCATATGATAGATAGTCACAAATGACCTGTCACAACATGCATGTAACAGGAAATGCAGCCAGTGAATGTCCCTGAGACACATTTAGATTACTCAGGTTGGATCCAGTCTTTGCCCTTCTCTCTCAGTGTGAACAGTAAACTGCTATAAACAATTACACGCCAAGAAGCCTGGTTAACCAACTATGCGAGTGAGCAGCCCTAGTTCTTTTGTGATTACAGCAGAATAATTTGAACTAATTACTTCCTGCTTTACAACCCCTTCTCATGTGGGTTGTGCACACAGAATGAAGAATGTTTTGCTTTTCTCAGGATTTAGGCTGAGGGGGGTAAAAGGTAGGAGGGGGGCTTGATGAAGAAGACAGGCTTTTTGGCTGGCTTGAGACTCTTATGCGACTTGTAAGGATGTTTGAAATGTGCATGAACTGAGGGAAGTGAGTCACAAAACCATCTGTCATGGGTTCATTTGTATGTACACCACAGCCTCATGAGGCGCACTCCCCCCCATCAGTGAGCTGCAAAATCCCCCCCACCGCCTCTTTGAAACATCCAGAATGACCTCTCTACAGTTGTTCTACACAGAGCCTTTTCTACATGACTATGGTTAACAGCTCCCTCAGAGTGGGCTGGGCACCACGTATGGGATACCCAACATACCTCTGTCAAGTAAAGAGAGGGTTTGCCATGCACTAATAAAAGTGTTCAATTACTGAGCACCCCTGTAGAAAGTACTATAGTGAAAGATCTAAGGTTGAACACTCCTGAGACTTTGAGGGAAAAATTTGCCTGAAGTCACATACTGTACATACCTCTGCATTAAGCACGATGCCACACAAGACCTATCCGTAGCTCGAGACTCAGCAAATCTCGTGAGACTTCATATCAGCTAGCATCTAAAATGTACACCAGGAGCTGCATTTAGTCTTTAAGGCAAACATCATTTTTGAACTAACGCGGCCAAAGATGTTACTAAAGCATTGCCTATTAGTTGATAGTTTAATAAAGGAACATACTACTCATTCATTCATTTCCCCACACCTTTCATTTCACTAGGATTGCAGTGGTGCTGGAGCCTATCCCAGCTCACTCTGGGCGAGAGGTGGGGTACACCCTGACCTGGTCGCCACTATATTCATTTGTATTTTTTGGAATGCCTTATGGGTAGGGCTGGGCGATAAATCAATATCAATATGCATCGCGATAGACACGTGATTGATATTAATAGAAAATCCGTTCGATAAAATATTCAAAACAACAAACATCAAAACTATCCAGAAACAAATCTGGAAGAAAACGACACCGTCCGGAAGGCATTCTGCGCGAGGCTACAGAGGCTTTAGGGCTCACTTCATTTTTCTTTTTGCCGGGATGCTGTGGTTGTATATGATACTAATGGGAAGAGAACTGAGATCCACCCTGAGTCTCTTGACCTATCACAGCCCAGCTAAGCAAATGTGGTTACGTCATTAAACTCACTCGCTCTTTTGAATTGAAACCTAGAACTTAGAATAAAAATACTTGAGTAACATGCACAGTAGCGATTTCATGTTTCGCTATTGTGTCTAAGAACTTCTGTTTTTTGTTTTGTTTTGTTTTTTTTAAAGAGAGAATGGCGTGCACGGAAACAAAAAAAAAAACGTACGCGACAAGAAATTGTTGACGAGATAGGGAAGGTACAGCACGTCACTATTTTGGCGGTATTTTGGATAGTTTAACCACGACAGACGACCGATGCCGTCTGTAAACTACATGTAAAATATGCATATTGAAATGTGGATGACGAGAGCCACACGAGTATGTTGCTGAAGACAGACAAAGTTGTTGTAGCTGCATTTATTGCTCTGTCTTCTGGGGTCCCTCGTGCACTCAGTACAACGGCATGTCAGATGTACACTGCCAGAAACAACCACGGAAAACAAAAAAAACCTCACACTACATTACGCTATGCAGGATTATCGCCCCTACAGTTTCAACATTAAATATCTTGTCTTTGTAGTTTATTTAATTGAATATGAGTTGAAAAGGTTTTGAAAATCATTGTACATTTTACACAATGTCCAAACTTCATCGGAATTGAGGTTTGTAAGAACAAACGTAATTGTGAGATTGTATTCTGTTTTTATTTACTGTACACTTTACACAATGTCTCAACTTCATTGGAATTGGGGTTTGCAAGAATAAACGTCATTGTAAGAAAGGATCTCTGGGTTAAGTGTGAAATACAACTGATAACTGTGCTAAAGTATTGATTAGAGAGTCAATTATTAGCCCAGTTATTTAGTGATCTCACTGCCACAATCCTCGGCGGTCCTGTCAGAGTTTCATGCATTTCAATGGACCAGTGTGAGTCAAGGTCTTCCTATTGGTCTTACTGGTTGATCAAAGCCTTGTGAAAATCAGACCTACTATCTTGTGAACCCATCACCTATTTTTCCAAGCTCTCAGACTCACGCCCGTACCTTTAGCAAATTATCTCTGCATCATTTGCAACTCTCCCTGGTTTCCCAGCTGCTTCAGCCACAAGTTAACCCTTCCAATCTGTTAAACGCCTGGGCGGGCTGCTATCAAAGATAAAAATGTTTTTTAAAAAAACCTTTCAGACTATCAGACATAAAGCTGACTTCCATTTATTCACATTCTCTCATCGATCGTTTGATTAATGTCCCCAGTTAAAATAAACAAGACATTCATTCTTGCATCCATGGCTCTTATTCTCACAATAATTTAGTAGGATTTCATGGTCAAAGTAATTGGGGGGGGGTTATTTTTTCCTCCCGATGAATTTTATGAAAATAGTGTATGCCGTAATCCTGGAGTAGTCAAGTCGTCAAGAATGTGTGACCAAAAAGGCCCAGGTTTAATTACCCTGAACCGCATAAGAATACGGTCATTGAAGGCTAATGGTTTCCCCCGAGCATAGCACCAAACTAGCCCAACTGCAGCCCACTGCTTCAATGAGTACAGAACAGTGCGTGCTAGCTGTGGTCACGAGACCAAAAAAAGATCGTAATCGTAAACATATACAGGGATCTTGATTGTTGTGCGTCCCGCGTCTGAGACACACAAAAATGAGCAGGGACACATTGCTTGCCCACGAATGTGTTTGTGTGTTGCTGAAGTGCTTCAGTGAATTAATATACACTAAAAGTACAAGTTCACATGCAGGAAGCGGAGCAGCTATGAGCCTCGCAATCGATCGGCAAAGAGAAGCCTGCAGGCTGAGGGAGTCTGTCTATCCCTGGGCACCCCACAGTGGCCAGCCAGGTTGGAGCTTGGTGCCAAAATGAAGCATAAAACCATGAGGAACGTTTGAAGTTTAGTGCAGCTAGCGGGCTAGCTACAGTAGCTGGCTAGCTGCCTTCTTAATTAAAGCGCAAGCAAGTGATCCACCACGCGGTCACAGTTTGTGGGCTGGCCATCTCTGGCTATGCAGAGTGCCGTGGTTCAAGGCAAACCCAGTCGAACGGGCCTATCACATCCATATGAACTCAATTATTGTACTTCAGTTTTGACAAAGGGTGAGTACTGTATATCAATTAGGCCAAAATGTTCTTGCTTTTTAAATCTGTTACAATTATCTGACAGCGTAAGTTACTGCGCATAACCATTTTTATATTCTCCCCTTGTCCTGTAAATATTTACCACCCCAAATGTTCAATATTAATGTTGATTATCAATACAAAAGTGTGAATTTGAGAAAATTCTCCAATTTCCTCAGCTCAACAGCCCTTAAAGTTCTTTTGTGGAAAAATATAAATAACCATATCACTTTTTTCATCAGCTTGTTATCTGTTCATAAATTACTTATATGATAATAAATTGGTTATCTTTTCATAAACGGATTATCTGTATGGGGGGGTGGGGAAATTCCAGTCCACCGACGCAATAAGTGAAATTTGTGAAATTCTCTATTTAAATAGACCCTAGGTATGTCTTTGTTGCGTTTACGGCGGCACTTACATTTTTTGAAAGGCCTATAAACATCTAAAATAATATAAACATTTAAACAGTATAATGAGAGAGAGAGCAAGAGTAATGGATAACACAAAAATACTGTACAAACAGTATAAAAGAGTAACAACTGTAATGAAATTCTAAAATATAATTTGTACTTGAACAAACATAACCGCTGAAACAGTTCAGTTAAGAGTTGTTAAATTGAAATATGTAAAATTGTTTGAGACTTCACTGTTGTGTCAAGATGCCAAACAGAAAAGTAGAAATTCTAACTTATTTTTCTGAAGTTAAGCGGTTTATTGGAACACGTATACTCTCTCTTTTTATTTACTTGCTCTTATTGTGAAATGCAGCCCTACTCTTATTTAGGAAATGATAGAACATTACACTGTTGTGCGCATATGTTTGATAACCAGGGAAGAATTTGTCCAATTCTTTATTATGCTCTAATTTCACTGTATCAGTGGCATCAAAAACATCAACAATATCGTTTATCGAGAACGTTTTGAGGAAAATATCTCATTCTAAAGACTTTGCCATTCTGGCAGGCTTATAGACATATTTGAGAGAGAACAAGAGCAATGGATTACACAAAAATATAAGATGATGGAGCGGAGGATTACTGTATTTGTATTGCGTGATAATTTGCAGGGACTCATTGTTCCAGGGCTGGGACTTATTGTTTCCATGGCATGTGCATCCCGAGACTCACACTGTCTCACGTGTAAAATGATCTACAATATAGTTATATAATACAACATTTTAGCATAGCAAGTCCACCATAAGTGCGTTCATGATGTTAGTGGAAAGTCTTGCTTGTACCTAAACAAATAAAGAAACCCACAAAGAACACTGAAATGACAAAGGCAATTACAATTCAAGGTTGAAAGGGAGTCTGTCTTCTCCATACCAAGTTTCAACTCCTTCCCTTCATTCCCTTAGGTTGACAGTTGATCAGGGCTCATAGAAGATATCTTCAGAATACGGCAATGTTTTGTTCTTAGTCATTCTTGGGTGTTTTTAGCTATCTGTAGCCCATTTTGTTCCAGGATGCCACGTTTGTGTCACATGCAGAAAAACAGCTCCATTACATAAGTGAGCCTTCTCCATATTTCATAGCACTCTTTTCTTGAAATGCCAAATTTTTGCTAAACATAGAGCAGACGTGACTTGCCAAAAAAGCTCTAATTTTGTCTCATCTGTCCAAAGGATATTCTCTTGGAAGATTTGTGACTCATCAATATGCATTTTTGCTAATTCCAGTATTATTTCAGTGAACATTCCCTCCCTTTTGTTTAACGGAAAGTAGGGATGCCCGATAACTGTTTTTGGCCACTGAAACCGATAACCGATATAGTTTTTTTAATGGTTTATATCAGGAGTTTTCAACGATTTCCAGGCCAAGGACCCCCAAACTGATGGAAAGCTGGAGCGAGCACCCCCTTCTTATGTATATTATATACAATTGTGCTCTATATCAAACTGGTTGTATAATAAAATGCCTTTTTATTCATAATATACTAATATCATATTATATTTCATGTGTATACAACGTGTAATGTCATGTAATAAGAATAAAAGAATGTATTTTCATTGTGACAGTACACAAGTACAATAACCCTGAGATGAGATGCAATGCATAAATGTATTTTGTTACTGTGGAATCAACACTACAGTATTGATAACGCAATGAACTTTTTTTTCCTTCTCAATCTTGAATAATACGGAGGTTCAAATATTCATGTTTTTTATTTTGAACAATATAAGAACGGGTGATCAGTCATGATGATGTTTAATTTTAAAACATTAGAATTAGTTCCCGGGAACAAGGGGGGTGTTGGTGGTTAGCAAGCCATCAGAGACCCGTCATTGGTGGATACCTACTCGCGCTGGCTCTGTCGAACGCAGGAGGGCCATTGTGTGTTTTGATGTTAATTCAATTTGTAGATGATCTAATTTATCATCCAGTGAGTGAACGTTTCAAAGAAAGATGTGTAGGAGCGGTGTCCTGCAGGGGTTAGCGGTTACCTTCGCTGTTAGCCCACCACAACAACCGTGCTTCTGGATGCAGCCAAACCGCCCCTGCTTATTCCTCTGTCGGCTTGAGCTGCTAAGAGAGTCTGCTGCTTCGTAGCCCGCTGGGTTTGCCACAAGCGTCGTAGTTACAAACTCAAACTAGATGATCGTAATTTCAGCAATTGCTGGCAATCATATGCTAATTTACTGGGGATAGTGACTATTTTTGGTGTTGTACGTGAAGAATGTTGATAAAAATATCCATGATTGTCCCAAGCCAATGCAAATAGCAGCCGTTGGAGACTAGCACGGCACTCACTGATACAGCTCTTGTTATCAGTCCAGTTTTTTTGGTATCGTACCGTTGAGTGTGACGTCATTTTTTCCCCAATTTTAGGCCGATGGTTTTTGTCCATCCCTAACGGAAAGGTACCAAACATTTTGTCCACAGGGTTATGTTATTCATGTAAGGGTACAACAGTACACATCAACCCAAAACCATCTCCGCATCAGTTATTCAAATCCATTAGTGACACACAAGTGCATCCATCACCTGACATACATGATAATTCTTCAGGCTTCCCTGCAAGGAAATTAGAACTGGAGCGCTATCACTCCCCTCTGTGCTTATGGGAGTATTTTATTTTATTAAGGAGGTGTTTTGGTACAGAGAGCAGCTGTCGCCATAGCCAGAACCGTACTAGCGGGTCAGTAGGGTGCATTAACGTAAGCTCTATGGCCCATAAAAAGTGAAGCGTGATACATGCACTGCTTTAGAGTTTTCATTTCTATACTGGTTTACTTTCTAGTTGATACAGCCAATGAACACACAGATATGGCAAACACAGGGACCAGTGTTGGGTTAAATTTCCCAGATTACATTAGTTATAATATTATTTAAAGTGTGATAACTATGCATTTGTTAGTGTGTTACTGGTTATCATAAAATGGTAATGTCGATCAACAGGCAGCAAGAGCTTTTTTTCTCCTCAACACTAGCCTGAGGCATCCCAATGTAACAAATCTCTCTCTCCTCTTACCTCCCCTCTCTTTCTTCATTTGTCTGCCTGGGCTGTTGAAAGTCAGACACCCCGAGAAGCTGGCGGTGGCTGCTCACATTTCAAGACAAAGCTCAATCCTCTTTCAGAAAGGAGACACTTTTTAAACCTCTATTTATCACTTAAACCTGTTTTTCCTGCCTTCTCTCCATTTCACACCTCTGCCTACAAATGCTTAAGCATTAGGTTCCAATTTGACTCGGATATTCTGAGCTTAAGGATATGTTTAAATAACCTATTAAAAATTGTTTTCCTTTAGTTATTGAAAATGTTTTTACCTACAGAAGATGACATTCTGTTCGAAGAGACGTATACAAAAATAAAATACATCCATAGTACAGGTATATAGTATATAGTACAGTACGTCAGGACTGCAGTTGGTTAATTAGCACTTTGAATAGAACACCATGACCATCATCGCTTACTTCTCTAGATTTGACATGCCACGGCACAGCTTAGTGACGGGACCTTGGCAGAGCTGAGCGTGTGATGGGGCTCCAAACTTGGACGGTGCTTGCCACATGGCTCCCAGAGCAGCCACCTCTGTCGCTGCCCTGTCAGAGCATAATTTGCAGTCGGCTCAAAGTGTTGTCAACCGTGTACTGATAGTGGTACGCGGGCTCCCTTTAATGTTACGCAAAATAATCACTGAAATAATACATCCAGTACAATACATTTGTTAAGTCCAGTTCAATTGTATTTAACTTTTAAGTACAATACATTTGCATTTAACTCATTCCCTTCAAATGCCATCCAAACACGTCATTCAGGATCCATCGATTCCCTGCCAATGCCGTCTAAAGACGTCAGTGGCATTTTTTAACAAGGATGGGTGGGTGAGGGTCTTGTGCAGTTTATGTATGATCATCAAGCCTCTGGATAACTGCAAGGAGGAATGGCACCATTTAGAGGGCAACAATGCCTGGAGGTGAATGTCCCTCCCTCAGATTGAACAAGAGGAAGAAGGGGGCAGGATGAAAGAGACAATGAGAAGAGGCAAGTATAATGGCGGAAAAGAGAGAAGACAAAATGGGGGGGGAAAAACGCTTTCGGTACTATAAAACGCTTTCGGTACTATAAATTTATTGCGCCAAGGCAAGTAAAATATTCCTGCGGGGGAATAAAGGATGACACTCCGAGCCAATCACTTTGTTGCAAAGCTATCGCCCAAAATGCCGGGTCATATGGCGAGATACTCTAGGCCGCTTGCTAGCTGATAGTCTGCCGACCAGGATTTGAGAAAATGGGATCCAGAATCGTCAGCTGAGTGAACTCCCTCTGGATCGTCACCCGAGCTTCATCCAGAGATTCTCCAGATGATAATAGAGACTAAGGTAACTCGTTTGCAGCTCGTGTTTGCTACATTTGGGGAGCAAACACGCTCCTTCAATCCTTGTGACATAAAAACATAATTTAGTCCCACTAGTTCACATTACAATGTAACAACTGTTGCCAGTACTGATTAGAATTTTCCATTGCGTCCATCTTGCAGGAATTCAACACCCGCGAACGTCTTTTTGGATTGCGATGAAGAAAATTAAGAAGTGTTTTATTTTTAGCCTTGCAAAACACGTAATCAATAAAAAGTATTCTCTTGTCATTTTTTAAATTTACAGGTTATGCATCCAGCAAATGTTCGACGCCCATTCCAGTACGCAGTGCAGACAAAAAAGGTAATTGAAAGCTTTTTTTCCCCCTCCACGTCCCATGACAGCAATTTCGACAATGGATTTTTTAGTAATAGTTATGTTTCTAAACTGCACAGGTTGTGCTTCGAGCAGAAGTAGGGACTGGTTTCAAGGACAATGGGACAAGTTCCCATTCACTGCCACCAAATAATAAAATCCAGATGTGAACAAAACTTTTTTTATGCATTTTTTTTAATGCTTTTTTATTAAGATTTTATGCAGAAGGTAATAAAAACCTGGACTATTGAGCAAACGGTAGAGGAGGAGAATTTGGAGGAAAAAAAGTACAAGTGTGGGAGCTTCATTTGTTCATGCATTTTTGTCTAATGTAAATTCTGTACATAGTTATACAAAATTTTTATGTCAAAAGTATTTTCTCAGTTTTATGTTCAGATGTTTGAGATTTTCACTAAAGAAAAAAAAATATCGTGTCAAAGTCATTGTTCTGCTTGATCTGTCTGCTTTCACAAAAAGGCTGTTTTCTCAGTTTATATTTGATTGCTGATTACTAAAGAACGGTTTAAGCTAGAGACAAACTTTTTTTTTCTGATGAAAGACAAGAGTCTGATCTTTCTTTTGGTGGTTTTAGTGTTTACATAGTCATAGTACACAATATTCTGCGGTGCTTGAAAAATTTGTGAAATTGCTCGAAAATGCCTGGCAGTCTAGTGGTTCCCTGTTCAGGAAACGGTAGGCAGTGAATGAGTTAATCTTGTATAACTGTTTGTTTAGGTACAATTTGCATGTAACTTACTGTATGTGCAGTACATTTTAATTGAATCTGTTTTGATTCCCCTATATTTGACCACAGTGTTGATGTTCAAACTGTGTTTAATGTTACAGTGGTTTGCCATAGTGGCGGTACGGTGGCCGACTGGTTAGAGCGTCAGCCTCACAGTTCTGAGGACCCGGGTTCAATCCCCGGTCCCGCTTGTGTGGAGTTTGCATGTTCTCCCCGTGCCTGCGTGGCTTTTCTCCGGGTACTCCGGTTTCCTCCCACATCCCAAAAACATGCATTAATTGGAGACTCTAAATATCCCGTAGGCATGACTGTGAGTGCGAATGGTTGTTTGTTTCTATGTGCCCTGCGATTGGCTGGCAACCAGTTCAGGGTGTACCCCGCCTCCTGCCCGATGACAGCTGGGATAGGCTCCAGCAGGCCCACGACCCTAGTGAGGGGAAGCGGCTCAGAAAATGGATGGATGGATGGATGGTTTGCCATAATATTATTTATTTAGGAATAAAACCTCTGGACTCTTGTCTGTTTCTTTTATGAACACTTGAGCCTATTATGCTACAGCATTTCAATGTCGGTCATTATGGTGGTACATGTGACTGATGGGTGTTTCTTGTTGCTTTACATCGAGATGGAAATACCATAAAATAAAAGCTGGAATTCTGAACCTTTGTCTCATATTCATCTTTTGATCTGAAACCCAAATGTCTTCAGTATACAACAAAAACAAAGGAATTGACCTTGCCGTTCCAATACTCTTGGAGTGGATTCTAAGTATTTTATGAGATGGTACTTGGCGTGAAACGTTTGAGAACCACTTCCTTAAAGTATCACCACATGGCTGACATGGGTCCGACCTGCAATTTATGTTAGGCTGGTGAAATGGTATCGGTGTGTAGTATTCGTACATTTTTATGTACAAGTATTGTAAAGACGACACCGATACCAGTCGGTGCATCCTTAATTAAAACCCCAAAACAACAGCGCTGTGGTCCACTGTTGCCATTTTGGTTTAGTACTAACGCACGCTAAAACTGACAGTTTAACACACGTGTTCTCCCCGACCGTTTTCATCACTGTTCTCAAATAGGTATGTGTTTTCAGAGTTTTCATGTCGCAAAAGTCATGTAAGCAAACAACCAAAAGTGCACAATTTCTATCCCTCAATCCAATTTCTATCGCTTCTACTATCTCTATTTGTCAATCACTATACTATACTATTCCACCGACTTCAGGTGAAAGGCAGACTACACCCAGGATCGGTCAGCATTCGTCGACATACAACCATTCACACTTACATTGAAACCAACACTGATAGAGAACTGAAGCCATATTGCCTGCACGAGAGTCAGGCAAGTGAACCACGGATACTATCTGTGACCCTGACAATTTCTCCCCATTTTAAGTGTCATGCAAATGGCCCCTTACTCTTTCCCGTGTGCAATTAGACAATGAATGCCACTAGGGATGGGCATTTGACAAAATTTTCTTAAGCGGCAATGGATAAAATGAATGATGAATTAAATGGATGGGTGAATTTCTTTATAAATGTGCTGAACTCCTGTTTTGAGGCCAGTGTTGTATTGAGCAGAATATGCAGTCTGCAGGAATTGTGTTATAATGGAGGTCTGCATGGCTGTTGCTCAACTTTCGATAGCTGACATTATCTCGTTCTTTTTATTGAAATTTAGCCAAGTATTACATTCCATTTGGTATTAATTGCTTCAAGGCAATTAATCAACAGACAATTTTATTGCATATAATAACAAAATTCTTAATGGATGCCACCTACTATCATTCACCACTGAGCCTGGTGATGATGGCTAAATACGCAGACGAAAACTAATTTATTAATCATGTCAAAGTAGATGAGATAAGATAAGATGAGGCAAGTATGAGTTTCACACAGACAGTAAGTGCTGTTGAAAGGGCTTACTCTATAAAATTATATTTCTCTTTGTTGATCTATATCATCATGAGAGTCCTCAATAATATAGCAAGTCAGCTTTTCTGTCAGTACCAGATGTTGAATGAAAACAGGGTCTGTTAGTGAGAAAAGTGACAATTTGTCACATTTAAAGCCTTATGAAACACACAGCCATCTTGTGTCCGGTTAAGATGGAATTTTCTGTGTGAAATTACACGATGGGGATAAACAGATAATGACCCTTTAAGGAGCAGTTTTGCAATGATTTAAAGGTGAGAGGTCATGTCAGAGAGAGACCCCAGTGTTTCAGGACCTGACGTTAAAACAAGTTGTGGTCTTTTGATCATAAAGTTTTAACTCTGTCCAATGTTTGACATGCAGCCTAGAAACAAGACTGACTTATAGCTGTGGGCCAGGATACTTGTATCTGAGCATACATTAACAAAGAGCCATCAAGTCTAACAACTGATTTTCCCTCTACGTGTTTGGAGGCACACCCTGCGTCCCTGCACTATTTGGCCATTGAAGGTCTCTCATAACACCTACGTTTGAATTAAATGAATACAAACAGAGCTTTAACAACAATGCGGCACCATAAAAAATAGCAAACTAGAAACTCTTGGGGGGAATGACCAAGTACTTTGTTTGATAAGGGTAAAGATAGAAGTTGTCACTTGGCATGTTTTTGGAGCGTTCCATTACTCAACTGACATTCCACCTTTCATAGAGGTATCTGACTGTCACATTGGTGACTAGTTAAGAACAAAACGTATTACAGCGCTAGCAATGTTTTGCTTTTCAGAGGATGGAAGTAACAATAAAAAATTAAGCCCTTGTTGTGCTTTACTGGAATACGTGCTGCATAACAGCTAGGTGATAAGACCATGCAGTGCAGGTCAGAATCACATGAACATTCCTCCTGATCAAGTCATCATGGCATGATGCTAATTACAGTGGAACCTTGATATAATAGATCAATAGGGGTGGGGCGCAGAGGATGGGGGGGGGGGGGGGGGTCGTCCGATCTAGCCGATTGTCCGTTACATTGAAGCACTTTTTTAGGCCATATGCGCACACATTACTGCACAGTACAAAATTATTGTTTCGTAGGTTTTTTCGTGGCCTAAAAGGCCCACTACAGTACAAAGCTCGAAAATGTATGAAACTTTCACATTTTATCAAGACTTTACACCAATTTTATCGGCCTTATTGGTATCGGCTGATAATTAGCATTTTATGCTGATCGGCTCATCGGCTTTAATGTCATGATTCACCGGCTCAGCAAAAGACATTTACTCCGCGTGGCCATGGTGCACAGTATTTTTTAATCCAAAAGCTAGTTTATTTTTAGTCTTGTCGCGTGTCTTTTGACGTAGTACTGTAAATATCTGATGACCAATAAAGTTATTTAAAAAAAAAATAAAAATAAAATTTCAGCGGTGTGGAACAGACAACACTCTGAGACAGACAACACGTAATGCCGGTGCTCAGGAAAGGAGAGGAGAGGACGTTCATTTAAGGCTTGCTTGAGGTATGTTCACATACTTTTAATACGATACGGCTCCCAAGCAGACAACAAAACATTATGTAACCTAGCAAACTACTGCTAGAACGAACGGTTGGACGTAAACATGCTGCCGTTCTGTCAAATCATGCTCTAAAGTTTCGGTGTGGGTGAAGTAAATGAATTAAAAATAAAGTAATTTAAATACAGTAAGTTAGCACCCATTATTTCTGTCATGTTGTAATGTTGGTTTGATCTGACTGATTAGAATACACGATCAGACTAGAGCAGTGACTTCCAACCTTTATGGAGCCAAAGAACATATTTTACAATTGAAAAATCTCACGGCACACCAACAAACAAAAATGTCACAAAAAGTGGATACATTAATTACCGTATTTACTTCCTGCCATCTAATAGAAGACCATGCATTTGTTCTGTCAGTCACTATGCCTCACTGGCATAAATAGAGGAACAAAAATACATTATTTATTGTAAATGTAATTTTTTGAGCAATTAAGTACACAAGTATATACATTAAATGAACAGGTCATTTAAATAGACACATTCCTCTATCATGTGATCGGATCGGTGAACGGTTATCGTTTTTTTAAACTCGCTGATCGGCCCCAAAAATCCTGATCGTATAAAGCCTAATTTTATCCAAACTTACCATGCCAGCATGCTTGGTCATGGTGACATCGTTGACGTACAGTACTCATCAGAGGCGAGTTGCTTTCATAAGATGCAAGGACTTAGTGTGCTTCCTAGTTCCAAATCTGTTGCCAAAGGGGAATGGCTTGACCCAAAAAAATAAAAATAAAAAGTTACTGTGCCAAAAATAGCATGTTCCAGACTCCAGAGACTTGTGTTTTGTATTCCTCAGAGTTAACACTGCCGCCATGCCGCCCACTCTCTCTGCGCTGGGAGTCTATGCACAACAGAAAATAGATAGACATGGCCGGCACGTCAATGCCCCACCTTAAACATGGCCGCCGAAAAGGCACGGCAGGATGTAGTATTATTGTATATGTGTGACCCAGAAATATGTCAGTCCCATTCTCTACCTGCAATGCGTCACAGCGTCGGTAAACAATAGCGGCCAATTCTGGAACTGTCTTTTTCAACGGCATTTTAAGTGACAAATTGAAACTATTTTTCGACACACTGTCCATTTATCAAGTTTAAGTTATACCAGGGTCCATTTTATCGAGGTTCCACTGTACTCAATGATTTCATGAGTGAAATATGAGGAAAGGTGAAAAACAAAAACAAAGGTTCTATTTACAAGCTGGTAAAAGTGAAATGAGTGAAAACTGATCATTAAATAGTTCTAAATGGTCTATTTAAAACTCCATCATAAAATTCTGAAAACGGCCCTTTGTGTGTGGAATGAAGCAAATAGTCTGGCACGGCTATTTAACCTGATCTAAAGCAAAGACACATTTTCACGAAATAAGAAGCATATGGCTTGACATTCAATTACACCTATTTTCTCTCCGGCTTACTCCTAACAAGAACCACTTGTTCGCCGCTTCTAAACTTGTTGAGGAATCATCCCACTACACAGCTTGGGCTAACCCTCAGAAGCTAGAAGCAGCCTTCATTCATAAACAGACCATGAGGGGACATCAGACACACCACTGATCAGGATCACACAAAGTTTGCCTTGCAGGCATGCAACCAGAAAAAAAAAAGTGACAGTGACTCACCACATTTAGTCAATCATAGTGGGCTTACAGAAATTCTGAAAATAATAAAACACAACTACAATTTTACTACTGATTATATTTAAAAAATATACATGAGTTATTGCATTATTGCCTAATGGGTTGAACATTTAAGTGAACATTTAAATCTAGCACTATCTTTTAAAATCAGGCGTACATATTTAATTTGAGATACAATTACAACCCTAACAAAAATAACCTCACTATGTTGCTGGTTAAAAACAAGCTCATTATCCAGTCCCCACAAATCCTTTAAGTGAATGATTTCATCATGTGAAATGGAAAAATCCAGACATCATGTGGCTTTCCATTCTCACACAAGTTAACTGCTTATTTGTTTAATTGCGATTATGTCAAAAGTGGGTCATAATAAAAGTCACTGAATGGGATCCAATGCTAAATCATACCCTGAATTTCAAAGAGAAGGCACATCAGAATCACTAATGTTTTAACCCAGACTCAAATTAATAACAGCACCACAGAGTAGAGCAAGTAGAGGACAAAAAGTTCCTGGGATATGTTGTTGGCAGACCATGAGTGTCCAAAGGATTTTATTTAAGGAGATAAACAGATGCATTCCCACTAAGTTGTATGGTAAATAATGTGGCCTCATGGATGTTCTTTGCTGACACAGTTGCTTCTACACTAATACATTCACAAATGGAATCAAGCCCTCGCCTCAGAGGGGGGAGGAAAAATAAAAAAATATATAAAAATAAAAAGATTCTGCTTTATGTCTATCTTTGGTTGGACCATGATCTCAAAACTGATTGACTTTTAAATGTTGGCATCGTTCTACTTGGAAGACCATGCTTCCTGCTGTAGACTGGTGTTAAGTCAAGTTGATACTGAAATCTGAGCAGGGGGTGGGGGGGTTTGACCCTCAACTTCTCTCTGACCTTCTAACCTCGCTTTTCTCCTTCATGGTCTTGATGTCCTCCAGCTGCCCAAACCACCTTAACTCAAACCATTACTTGGGCACAATGAGACACTGTCTACTTTATGCTAACATTTTCTAACTTAGTGTCCAGCCGAACCACAAATTATTATTTTTTTGCCCTGTGATGTCACTTGGTAGCATGGTAGTAGCTGACCACATTGTATCCCATCGGGTAGCCCCAAGTTGTTTATGATACTGTAAATGGACAACAAAAAGCCACAACATTATGACGGTATGACCACTTGTAAACCTGTACTGTATTATGAGAGCTGCGCTTATGATTTAGGTTACATGAGAAAGGTATAAGGAATGACTCAGTATTTTTGCAGTACTGTTTTAGAAGCAGAATAATATGTTGTTAAAATAATACCTCAATCTAAATTAAACAAATTGACTTTGTAAAGGGAAAGCACAGTGGATGGTGAGTGTGTATGTATCATTAAAATTATTTCAACAAAACAATCAGGTTCCATAAATATCATCAATGGTTTGTAGTAGTTTGACTGATTTGCTTTCAATTTTTGTTCTCCGCCCTAGTTCATTTTGTGATGCCTGTATCATCTGCATTTCCTAAAAAATTTTAGTGACTTATTTGATTGTTTGTCAACTGTAACCTTTCCACCGTGTGGTTGTCTTTTGAATGAAATTTTGACGACAAAATGTCAGATCTGTTTTTGGCCCATTTTGAAATTTAAAGTACTGTTTAATCCCGACAAAATGTTAACATGAACCAAAACCAACTGAACTCCACACCAAAAAATATTTGCCGTGGCAGACAGACAACTATAAATCATAGTATCCCCACGGTTTTCCAAAGGTGGACATCTGGAACACTTTGCCAAAAAAAGCAGTTGTTGTCGTAGTAGTTATCTTCCGTTTCGTTATTAAGCAGTACACAAAATAAGGTACAGAGTAATACCTTGAGTAACACATTAGAAGGTCCCAATGGATTCAAATGAACACATATCTGTAAGAGGAAAAAGTGTTTACTGGCGGATGTGTGGGGCCCACAGCTGTGGGAGGCTCAGGTCTGGTGTCTGGCAGCATATTTTCTAAATGTCTCCCACTATTTCCGTGCACAAGGGAGCCCACTCATGTTTAATGCCTTTTGAACAAGCTTGGCGTTATGGAAAGAGTAACAGTGCCAGAAAAAAGATCAAACAAAAAGACGAAAGCTGCAGGACATCCACTCTTTTACTTGGAAGAGATGAGAAACATTGATTTAGGTCTACGACTAGTACTGCTTGCCTAAATTGTTAATAGCCTCATAAAATACAGATGTCTTGTCAAGTTGCGCCCAGGCGGGCTTTTCTAGACTGAAGGAAACACATAAAAGTATAACTTTACTTTGAGGCGAATATGGGTTTTCACATTTGATCCAATTTAGGAAATATAAGTGTAATGACTGTCTAACTATTGTTATTATTCCCCTTGTCTGTTATGTCCCTCTCTCTGTCCCCTAAACCCCTTTTTCTGTCCGGCTGCATTTTCAATAAACATCACAATAATTAAAAAATTAAAAAAATAAGCAGCGGGAGTATTTTGAACTACTCTGCTGCACAGCAAAACTGTTCCAGCAGAAAAGGCGTACAGATCCACCATTCTGCATGGCCATGCAACTGAACAGCACAGGTGAAAAAAAAAAAGAATAATAATAATTCACTTCTAAAACAATTTGTCTTATTTCGGAATTTGGTTATTAACGTGATATAGTGCATTGAAAGATGCTTAAAAGATTAATTCAAGTTATTAACGTAACTACAGTATATATAATTAACACCAAATGTGCCACAAAAGTAAACTTTGCAACAACAACAAAAAAACTAAAGCTAAACAACTTTCTGGTTGCCTTCTATAAGGGAAATAAGAACGGAAAGGTTGCTGTGACAGCCTTGCCGTTTCAGAGTACAGGAAGCGTGTTCCCTTCATAGCATGCCACCAACGATGTAAATCTTCAGAAAAGTGCCAGGGAGTAAGAAATTAAAGGAGAGAAAGGAAACATGGGCAAGCTAGATGTGCACCCGGGGCTCGTATGTCACCTGACCTCGATTTAAGATGGAGCCCCTGCAGTTGCTGGAAAGGCAGGGGTGTACGTTTCAAGCAAACCTTCTTTACTTTACAAGAAATGACAAGCTAGGAGGAACATGCACAAAGAGAGTAAGACGGCTGCCTGGGGACCCTCTATAATGACTTAAAAGGGCAAATACCAAATAATTATGGCGCAAAACCTTAAGTGGTATAACATACTACATGGTACATGAAACAGCAAAAGTGGAATACTCACAAAACTGATGACAAGGAAAGAAAACTAAAAAGAACAACACAGCGTTGTATTTTGTGAGATTAAATTATTAATTATTTCTTGTCCCATGAATGTGTTTCTTTATCTTTGCTCTTTTTGATGCATTTTGCAAGTTATTACAAAACATAGACCACACGCATGGATGGTGTCCACTGTGATGGCAAGAAGTCAACGTACCTCACTAGATTGGTGCCATGTTGTTTTACTGTTGTTAACTTATCTTTACACTTGAATAACAAGAACCTTAATACAGCAGTGGATTGTTTATTTTTACACTTTTGTGATGATGTTAACAATTGTGATATATTACCTAATATGGCCTGTAAAGTTAATGTTTTCTGATTGTGTTAATTCTGACAAAG